>NC_060181.1:84863647-85056147 GCF_021184085.1 Oncorhynchus gorbuscha | reverse complement strand
CTGTCTGTCTGTCTGTCTGTCTGTCTGTCTGTCTGTCTGTCTGTCTGTCTGCATGTCTGTCTGTCTGTCTGTCTGCATGTATGTGATATGTAAAGTATACCTCTGGTCTTTATAGTCTGTCTGTCTGTCTGTCTGCATGTCTGTGATATGTAAAGTATACCTCTGGTCTTTATAGTCTGTCTGTCTGTCTGTCTGCATGTCTGTGATATGTAAAGTATACCTCTGGTCTTTATAGTCTGTCTGTCTGTCTGTCTGTCTGTCTGTCTGTCTGTCTGTCTGTCTGTCTGTCTGTCTGTCTGTCTGTCTGTCTGCATGTCTGTCTGTCTGTCTGTCTGCATGTCTGTGATATGTAAAGTATACCTCTGGTCTTTATAGTCTGTCTGTCTGTCTGTCTGCATGTCTGTGATATGTAAAGTATACCTCTGGTCTTTATAGTCTGTCTGCATGTCTGTGATATGTAAAGTATACCTCTGGTCTTTATAGTCTGTCTGTCTGCATGTCTGTGATATGTAAAGTATACCTCTGGTCTTTATAGTCTGTCTGCATGTCTGTGATATGTCTATACCTCTGTCTTTATAGTCTGTCTGCATGTCTGTGATATGTAAAGTATACCTCTGGTCTTTATAGTCTGTCTGTCTGCATGTCTGTGATATGTAAAGTATACCTCTGGTCTTTATAGTCTGTCTGTCTGCATGTCTGTGATATGTAAAGTATACCTCTGGTCTTTATAGTCTGTCTGTCTGTCTGTCTGCATGTCTGTGATATGTAAAGTATACCTCTGGTCTTTATAGTCTGTCTGTCTGTCTGTCTGTCTGTCTGTCTGTCTGTCTGTCTGTCTGTCTGTCTGTCTGTCTGTCTGTCTGCATGTCTGTCTGTCTGTCTGTCTGTCTGCATGTCTGTGATATGTAAAGTATACCTCTGGTCTTTATAGTCTGTCTGTCTGTCTGTCTGCATGTCTGTGATATGTAAAGTATACCTCTGGTCTTTATAGTCTGTCTGCATGTCTGTGATATGTAAAGTATACCTCTGGTCTTTATAGTCTGTCTGTCTGCATGCCTGTGATATGTAAAGTATACTGTCTTTATAGTCTGTCTGCATGTCTGTGATATGTAAAGTATACCTCTGGTCTTTATAGTCTGTCTGCATGTCTGTGATATGTAAAGTATACCTCTGGTCTTTATAGTCTGTCTGTCATGTCTGTGATATGTAAAGTATACCTCTGGTCTTTATAGTCTGTCTGCATGTCTGTGATATGTAAAGTATACCTCTGGTTTTTATAGTCTGTCTGTCTGCATGTCTGTGATATGTAAAGTATACCTCTGGTCTTTATAGTCTGTCTGTCTGTCTGTCTGTCTGCATGCCTGTGATATGTAAAGTATACCTCTGGTCTTTATAGTCTGTCTGTCTGTCTGTCTGCATGTCTGTGATATGTAAAGTATACCTCTGGTCTTTATAGTCTGTCTGTCTGCATGTCTGTGATATGTAAAGTATACCTCTGGTCTTTATAGTCTGTCTGTCTGTCTGTCTGCATGTCTGTGATATGTAAAGTATACCTCTGGTCTTTATAGTCTGTCTGTCTGTCTGTCTGTCTGTCTGTCTGTCTGTCTGTCTGCATGTCTGTCTGTCTGTCTGTCTGCATGTATGTGATATGTAAAGTATACCTCTGGTCTTTATAGTCTGTCTGTCTGTCTGTCTGCATGTCTGTGATATGTAAAGTATACCTCTGGTCTTTATAGTCTGTCTGTCTGTCTGTCTGCATGTCTGTGATATGTAAAGTATACCTCTGGTCTTTATAGTCTGTCTGTCTGTCTGTCTGCATGTCTGTGATATGTAAAGTATACCTCTGGTCTTTATAGTCTGTCTGTCTGTCTGTCTGTCTGTCTGTCTGTCTGTCTGTCTGTCTGTCTGTCTGTCTGTCTGTCTGTCTGTCTGTCTGTCTGTCTGTCTGTCTGCATGTCTGTGATATGTAAAGTATACCTCTGGTCTTTATAGTCTGTCTGTCTGTCTGTCTGCATGCCTGTGATATGTAAAGTATACCTCTGGTCTTTATAGTCTGTCTGTCTGCATGTCTGTGATATGTAAAGTATACCTCTGGTCTTTATAGTCTGTCTGCATGTCTGTCTGTCTGCATGTCTGTCTGTCTGTCTGCATGTATGTGATATGTAAAGTATACCTCTGGTCTTTATAGTCTGTCTGTCTGTCTGTCTGCATGCCTGTGATATGTAAAGTATACCTCTGGTCTTTATAGTCTGTCTGTCTGTCTGTCTGCATGTCTGTGATATGTAAAGTATACCTCTGGTCTTTATAGTCTGTCTGTCTGTCTGTCTGCATGTCTGTGATATGTAAAGTATACCTCTGGTCTTTATAGTCTGTCTGCATGTCTGTGATATGTAAAGTATACCTCTGGTCTTTATAGTCTGTCTGTCTGTCTGTCTGTCTGTCTGTCTGTCTGTCTGTCTGTCTGTCTGTCTGTCTGTCTGTCTGTCTGTCTGTCTGTCTGTCTGTCTGCATGTCTGTCTGTCTGTCTGCATGTATGTGATATGTAAAGTATACCTCTGGTCTTTATAGTCTGTCTGTCTGTCTGTCTGCATGTCTGTGATATGTAAAGTATACCTCTGGTCTTTATAGTCTGTCTGTCTGTCTGTCTGCATGTCTGTGATATGTAAAGTATACCTCTGGTCTTTATAGTCTGTCTGTCTGTCTGTCTGTCTGTCTGTCTGTCTGCATGTCTGTCTGTCTGTCTGTCTGCATGTCTGTGATATGTAAAGTATACCTCTGGTCTTTATAGTCTGTCTGTCTGTCTGTCTGCATGTCTGTGATATGTAAAGTATACCTCTGGTCTTTATAGTCTGTCTGCATGTCTGTGATATGTAAAGTATACCTCTGGTCTTTATAGTCTGTCTGTCTGCATGCCTGTGATATGTAAAGTATACCTCTGGTCTTTATAGTCTGTCTGCATGTCTGTGATATGTAAAGTATACCTCTGGTCTTTATAGTCTGTCTGCATGTCTGTGATATGTAAAGTATACCTCTGGTCTTTATAGTCTGTCTGCATGTCTGTGATATGTAAAGTATACCTCTGGTCTTTATAGTCTGTCTGTCTGCATGTCTGTGATATGTAAAGTATACCTCTGGTCTTTATAGTCTGTCTGTCTGTCTGTCTGTCTGTCTGTCTGTCTGCATGCCTGTGATATGTAAAGTATACCTCTGGTCTTTATAGTCTGTCTGTCTGTCTGTCTGCATGTCTGTGATATGTAAAGTATACCTCTGGTCTTTATAGTCTGTCTGTCTGCATGTCTGTGATATGTAAAGTATACCTCTGGTCTTTATAGTCTGTCTGTCTGTCTGTCTGCATGTCTGTGATATGTAAAGTATACCTCTGGTCTTTATAGTCTGTCTGTCTGTCTGTCTGTCTGTCTGTCTGTCTGTCTGTCTGTCTGTCTGTCTGTCTGTCTGTCTGTCTGTCTGTCTGTCTGTCTGTCTGTCTGTCTGTCTGTCTGTCTGTCTGTCTGTCTGTCTGTCTGTCTGTCTGTCTGCATGTATGTGATATGTAAAGTATACCTCTGGTCTTTATAGTCTGTCTGTCTGTCTGTCTGCATGTCTGTGATATGTAAAGTATACCTCTGGTCTTTATAGTCTGTCTGTCTGTCTGTCTGCATGTCTGTGATATGTAAAGTATACCTCTGGTCTTTATAGTCTGTCTGTCTGTCTGTCTGCATGTCTGTGATATGTAAAGTATACCTCTGGTCTTTATAGTCTGTCTGTCTGTCTGTCTGCATGTCTGTGATATGTAAAGTATACCTCTGGTCTTTATAGTCTGTCTGTCTGTCTGTCTGCATGTCTGTGATATGTAAAGTATACCTCTGGTCTTTATAGTCTGTCTGTCTGTCTGTCTGTCTGTCTGTCTGTCTGTCTGTCTGTCTGTCTGTCTGTCTGTCTGTCTGTCTGTCTGTCTGTCTGTCTGTCTGTCTGTCTGTCTGTCTGTCTGCATGTCTGTGATATGTAAAGTATACCTCTGGTCTTTATAGTCTGTCTGTCTGTCTGTCTGCATGTCTGTGATATGTAAAGTATACCTCTGGCCTTTATAGTCTGTCTGTCTGTCTGTCTGTCTGTCTGTCTGTCTGTCTGTCTGTCTGTCTGTCTGTCTGTCTGTCTGTCTGTCTGTCTGTCTGCATGTCTGTCTGTCTGTCTGCATGTATGTGATATGTAAAGTATACCTCTGGTCTTTATAGTCTGTTGTATTTGATCTGTCTCACCCTGTGTTCTATGCTCCAAGAGGAGTAGTAATGATAGCCATGATGGCCCTAGCCGCCCCCAATGTAGACATCCTGCATCACCTGTGTCCATAGCAACACCAATGTGGAGAATGTGTGCAATAACACGCTGCGGATGCTTCAAGCATGTAACAGACTGGAGGTACAGTGCCTTTGGAAGGTATTATTTATTTATCATTTATTTGATTTCACCTTTTTAACCAGGTAGGTCAGTTGAAAACCAGTTCTCATTTACATCTGTGTCCTGGCTGTAACGGTTGTCTGTGGTGGAAGAAGGTGAGGACCAATGCGCAGCGTGGTAAGTGTTCATATTCTTTAATAGAACTCAGAACACTAAAATACGAAACCAACAATAGAACGAAATGAAACCGAAACAGTTCTGTCTGGTACAGATATGAAACAGAAAATAATCACCCACAACTCTAGGGGTGAAAACAGGCTGCCTAAGTATGGTTCTCAATCAGGGACAATGATTGACAGCTGCCTCTGATTGAGATCCATACCAGGCCAAACACAGAAATACCAAATCATAGAAAAAAGAACATAGACTGTCCACCCAACTCACGCCCTGACCAACTAAAACAAAGACATCACAAAGGAACTAAGGTCAGAATGTGATACTGGCCAAGATAAAGCAAAGCAGTGCAACAAAAAACAACAACACAGAGTTACAAATAAACAAACGTACAGTCAATAACAATAGAAAAAAATCAATATAGAGTGTGTGCAAATGGCGTAAGGAGGTAAGGCAATAAATAGGCTGCAGTAGCGAAGTAATTACAATTTAGCAAATGAACACTGGAGTGATAGATGTGCAGATGATGATGTGCAAGTAGAAATGCTGGTGTGCAAAAGAGCAAAAAGAAACAAAAAAAACAATATGGGGATGAGGTAGTTGGATGGGCTATTTACAGATGGGCTGTGTACAGCTGCAGCGATCGGTGAGCTGCTCAGATAGCTGATGCTTAAAGTTAGTGAGGGAGATATGAGTCTCCAACTTCAGCAATTTTTGCAAATATGTTCCAGTCATTGGCAGCAGAGAACTGGAAGGAAAGGCGGCCAAAGGAGATGTTGGCTGTGGGGATGACCAGTGAGATATACCTGCTGGAGCGTGTGCTATTGGTGGGTGTTGTTATGGTGACCAGTGAGCTGAGATAAGGCAGAACCTTACCTAGCAAAGGCTTACAGATGACCTGAAGCCAGTGGGTCTGGCGATGAATATTTAGAGAGGGCCAGCCGACGAGAGCATACAGGTCGCAATGGTGGGTGGTATATGGGGCTTTGGTGACAAAACAGATGTCACTGTGATAGACTGCATCCAGTTTGTTGAGTAGAGTGTTGGAGGCTATTTTGTAAATGACATCACAGAAGTCGAGGATCGGTAGGATAGTCAGTTTTACGAGGGTATGTTTGGCAGCATGAGTGAAAGAGGCTTTGTTGCAAAATAGGAAGCCGATTCTAGATTTAATTTTGGATTGGAGATGCTTAATGTGAGTCTGTAAGGAGAGTTTATAGTCTAACCAGACAGCTAGGTATTTGTAGTTGTCCACATATTCTAAGTCAGAACCGTCCAGAGTAGTGATGCTAGTCAGGCGGGCGGGTGCGGGCAGAGATCGGTTGAAAAGCATGCATTTAGTTTTACTAGCGTTTAAGAGCAGTTGGAGGCCACAGAAGGAGTATTCGTTTGAAGCTCGTTTGAAGGTTTGTTAACACAGTGTCCAAAGAAGGGCCAGAAGTATACAGAATGGTGTCGTCTGCGTAGAGGTGGATCAAGGAATCACCCGCAGCAAGAGCGACATCATTTATTTATACAGAGAAATGAGTCGGCCTGAGAACTGAACCCTGTGGTACCCCCATAGAGACTGCCAGAGGCCGGACAACAGGCCCTCCGATTTGACACACTGAACTCTATCAAGTATTCAGACCTCATGACGTTTTCCACGTTTTTTTGCGTTATAGTGTTTTTCTAACATGGATGAAAAAATACCCATCCTCAGCAATCTGTACACAATACCCCATAATGACAAAGCAAAAACAGGTTTTTATACATTTTCGCAAATGCATTTAAAAAAAGAATTGAGCTCAGGTGCATCCTGTTTCCATTGATCATCCTTGAGATGTTTCTACAACTTGATTGGAGTCCACATGTGGTAAATTCAATTGATTGTACATGATTTGGAAAGGCACACAGCTGTCTATAAAAGGTACCACAGTTGACAGTGGAAGGCCCTCCTCAGTAAAAGGCACATGACAGCCCGCTTGGATTTTGCCAAAAGGCACCGGCCTAGCCAGAGCCCGGACTTGAACCCGATGGAACATCTCTGGAGAGACCTGAAAATAGCTGTGCAGCAACGCTCCCCTTCCAACCTGACAGAGCTTGAGAGGATCTGCAGAGAAGAATTGGAGAAACTCCCCAAATCCAGAGTTGCCAAGCTTGTGGCGTTATATCCAAGAAGACATGAGTCTGTTAATTGCTGACAAAGGTGCTTCAACAAAGTACTGAGTAAAGGGTCTGAAGACTAATGTAACTGTGATATTTCTGTCATTATTTTTTATTATAAATGAGAAAAAATTGCAATTTAATAAACAATTTAATACATTTTAGAAGAAGGCTGTAACATAACAAACTGTGGAAAAAGTCAAGGGGTCTAAGTACTTTGCAGAAGGCACTGTATAGTGTTGTTGTGTTCAGTTATTTTATTGTTAAAAGGTAGATGATGTAAGACCCTGGCAATGAGATTCATATGGTTTATTTAGAAGCTGCCTTGACAATTCTTTCTCTGTAAACAAACACCCAAAGGAATGTGCTTACATCATCACATGGTGCATAGAATATGCATTTAACGGTAAGAGATCACATGTTGTGGAAGGATGCTATGTAGTGTCTGTTGACCTCTCTGACAATACACTGTTGATATCTCCGTCTCAGACACATGCCAGTGGAGCTCTACTCAATTAGAGCTCTGGAAAGAGATAACTGATTTGACATGCTGTTCTATTGAATCTGTTTACAGACGTAGCAGAGTGAGCAAAGCAGAACTGTGGAGAGAGGCTGGAGTTTACACCAAACATTGCCATGACAACAACAAAGTAGTCGCTATAAGAAACCGATTGGCACCCAGACTTATTTTTGCCCACTGACACAGGCCCGGCCTCTATGATTGAATTCATATGAAGTGAAAGCGCAGAGGGAATACTATAATGTTCTAATTTGCGGGGTTCTTACCACTCTGTGTTCCGTGTTGTAGATCCCCGTATTCTGAGGTGCTGCCAAGCTCATCCTTGGGAATGTGGTCAGTGAGGGACACTTCCATGGCCCGGATATTCTGGACCCAAACGTGAGCGAGAGATCTCTGGTGGCCACGGCTCCCCTCACCAACCTGGAACCCTCCCTTCCCAGCCAACTCAAAGACCTCTACATCATGGGAGACAACACAGAGTGTAAGGGCTATGATGTATTTGCTTCAGGTCAGCTTATCTGGTAAATTAATGGTAAATATATAGATTAATGTGTGGATTTCCATAGGCTTTAATGAGGAAACACTACAGTGTGTGCAGAGTACAACTTCAACCGCCATCACGGAGGCAGCTTACATCGTCCTGAATACATGATAAAATACAACCAATACCTTCTACATTGTGATTGATATTTTTGTGTTCTGGTTCCTCTCTACAGTCTTGGTGTGATGGCTGGCTGGCTCAGGAGTCAGAGAAGGACTCTTCCGTAACACTATGGAGGAGTCCTACAGCGAGCGCTCCCAGGCGCAGATGGTTGACAGTATGGGACTTGTGTCATGTGACTCCTATGCTATGGCGGCGGCAATTGATGACGCCTTCGTCACAGTGAGAGCGACCACATGGCGTGGTGCTCCTGAACACACTGGGCATGCTGAAGAAGACTCACAAGGCCTTTGTCATGAGGAAGGTGAACATGGAGAGGTTTGAGCAGCTGATGAGCTAACCACTAAACTGTAGAACTAAACTAACAGCTGTTTAATGACCATGACCACTCTATGGGACCGTAACCAGGGAACAGTGACAACTCTAACCTCACCCAGTCACCCCAAGACCATTACTTAAGCACACACCATAATCCCTCCTTAACAGAAACATTACAACAGTGGCCCCCACTTACACAGCTGATTAGAGAACAGAGACTCAACTGGTTAAAGAGATTGAAGAGGACATTAAGCACTTACAAATTCGTAACATTTTGTACGAATTGGAATTCGTAACATATCATACGAATTGCAGGAAAACATTTTTTTTTACAAAACCTGTCATGTTTTGTCTTATATCATCTTGTCATTTTGCTTTTCCTTCTGTTCGTTTCCCCCTGCTGGTCTTATTAGGTTCGTTCCCTTTTTCTATCCCTCTCTCTCCCCCTCCCTCTCTCTCCTCTCTCTATCGTTCCGTTCCTGCTCCCAGCTGTTCCTATTCCCCTAATCATCATTTAGTCTTCCCACACCTGTTCCCGATCCTTTCCCCTGATTAGAGTCCCTATTTATTCCTTTGTGTTCCGTTCCTGTCCCGTCGGTTCCTTGTTTTGTATTCACCATGCTGTGATTGTGTTTCGCCCTGTCCTGTCGTGTTTTTGCTGTGATTGTGTATCGCCCTGTCCTGTCGTGTTTTTTGCCTTCATCAGATGCTGCGTGTGAGCAGGTGTCTCTGTCTACTACGGCCTGCGCCTACCCGGCGACCTGCAGTCTGTGGCCGCTTCTCCAGTTATTCCCCTCTACAGACTAGAGGATTTCTGTTATTCCCTGTTTGGACTTAAATAAACTCTGTTTCTGTTAAGTCGCTTTTGGGTCCTCTTTCACCTGCATGACAGAAGGAACCGACCAAGTAATGGACCCAGCGACTTCAGACGCTCGTTACACTGCCGTCGAGATCCAAGGAGCCATGCTCGGCAGACACGAGCAGGAATTGTCTGCTGCTCGCCATGCCGTGGAGAACCTGGCCGCTCAGGTTTCCGACCTCTCTGGACAGTTCCAGAGTCTACGTCTCGTGCCACCTGTTACTTCCTGGCCTGCCGAGCCTCCAGAACCTAGGGTTAATAACCCACCTTGCTACTCCGGGCAGCCCACTGAGTGCCGCTCCTTTCTCACGCAGTGTGAGATTGTGTTCTCTCTCCAACCCAACACATACTCTAGAGAGAGAGCTCGGGTTGCTTACGTCATTTCACTCCTTACTGGCCGGGCTCGAGAATGGGGCACAGCTATCTGGGAGGCAAGGGCTGATTGCTCTAACAAGTTCCAGAACTTTAAAGAGGAGATGATTCGGGTTTTTGACCGTTCAGTTTTTGGTAGGGAGGCTTCTAGGGCCCTGGCTTCCTTATGCCAAGGTGAACGGTCCATAACGGATTATTCTATTGAGTTTCGCACTCTTGCTGCCTCTAGTGAGTGGAACGAGCCGGCGCTGCTCGCTCGTTTTCTGGAGGGACTCCACGCAGTGGTTAAGGATGAGATTCTCTCCCGGGAGGTTCCTTCAGATGTGGACTCTTTGATTGCTCTCGCCATCCGCATAGAACGACGGGTAGATCTTCGTCACCGGGCTCGTGGAAGAGAGCTCGCATCAACGGTGTTTCCCTGCTCCGCATCGCAACCATCTCCCTCCTCTGGCTTTGAGACTGAGCCCATGCAGCTGGGAGGGATTCGCATCTCGACTAAGGAGAGGGAACGGAGGATCACCAACCGCCTGTGCCTCTATTGCGGAGTTGCTGGACATTTTGTTAATTCATGTCCAGTAAGAGGCCAGAGCCCATCAGTAAGCGGAGGGCTACTGGTGAGCGCTACTACTCTGGTCTCTTCATCTAGATCTTGTACTACTATGTCGGTCCATCTACGCTGGACCGGTTCGGGTGCTACATGCAGTGCCTTGATTGACTCTGGGGCTGAGGGTTGTTTCATGGACGAAGCATGGGTTCGAAACATAACATTCCTTTCAGACCGTTAGACAAGCCTACGCCCATGTTTGCCTTAGATGGTAGTCATCTTCCCAGTATCAGATTTGAGACACTACCTTTAACCCTCACAGTATCTGGTAACCACAGTGAGACTATTTCTTTTTTGATTTTCCGTTCACCGTTTACACCTGTTGTTTTGGGTCATCCCTGGCTAGTATGTCATAATCCTTCTATTAATTGGTCTAGTAATTCTATCCTATCCTGGAACGTTTCTTGTCATGTGAAGTGTTTAATGTCTGCCATCCCTCCCGTTTCTTCTGTCCCTACTTCCCAGGAGGAACCTGGCGATTTGACAGGAGTGCCGGAGGAATATCATGATCTGCGCACGGTCTTCAGTCGGTCCCGAGCCAACTCCCTTCCTCCTCACCGGTCGTATGATTGTAGTATTGATCTCCTTCCGGGGACCACTCCTCCTCGAGGTAGACTATACTCTCTGTCGGCTCCCGAACGTAAGGCTCTCGAGGATTATTTGTCTGTGTCTCTTGACGCCGGTACCATAGTGCCTTCTTCTTCTCCGGCCGGGGCGGGGTTCTTTTTGTTAAGAAGAAGGACGGTACTCTGCGCCCCTGCGTGGATTATCGAGGGCTGAATGACATAACGGTTAAGAATCGTTATCCGCTTCCCCTTATGTCATCAGCCTTCGAGATTCTGCAGGAGCCAGGTGCTTTACTAAGTTGGACCTTCAACGCTTACCATCTCGTGCGCATCAGAGATGGGGACGAGTGGAAAACGGCGTTTAACACTCCGTTAGGGCATTTTGAGTACCGGGTTCTGCCGTTCGGTCTCGCCAATGCGCCAGCTGTTTTTCAGGCATTAGTTAATGATGTTCTGAGAGACATGCTGAACATTTTTGTTTTTGTCTATCTTGACGATATCCTGATTTTTTCTCCGTCACTCGAGATTCATGTTCAGCACGTTCGACGTGTTCTACAGCGCCTTTTAGAGAATTGTCTCTACGTAAAGGCTGAGAAGTGCTCTTTTCATGTCTCCTCCGTTACTTTTCTCGGTTCCGTTATTTCCGCTGAAGGCATTCAGATGGATTCCGCTAAGGTCCAAGCTGTCAGTGATTGGCCCGTTCCAAGGTCACGTGTCGAGTTGCAGCGCTTTTTAGGTTTCGCTAATTTCTATCGGCGTTTCATTCGTAATTTCGGTCAAGTTGCTGCCCCTCTCACAGCTCTTACTTCTGTCAAGACGTGTTTTAAGTGGTCCGGTTCCGCCCAGGAGCTTTTGATCTTCTAAAAGAACGTTTTACGTCCGCTCCTATCCTCGTTACTCCTGACGTCACTAGACAATTCATTGTCGAGGTTGACGCTTCAGAGGTAGGCGTGGGAGCCATTCTATCCCAGCGCTTCCAGTCTGACGATAAGGTTCATCCTTGCGCTTATTTTTCTCATCGCCTGTCGCCATCTGAGCGCAACTATGATGTGGGTAACCGTGAACTGCTCGCCATCCGCTTAGCCCTAGGCGAATGGCGACAGTGGTTGGAGGGGGCGACCGTTCCTTTTGTCGTTTGGACAGACCATAAGAACCTTGAGTACATCCGTTCTGCCAAACGACTTAATGCCCGTCAAGCTCGTTGGGCGTTGTTTTTCGCTCGTTTCGAGTTTGTGATTTCTTACCGTCCGGGTAGCAAGAACACCAAGCCTGATGCCTTATCCCGTCTGTTTAAGTCTTCTGTGGCTTCTACTGATCTCGAGGGGATTCTTCCTTATGGGCGTGTTGTCGGGTTGACAGTCTGGGGAATTGAAAGACAGGTTAAGCAAGCACTCACGCACACTGCGTCGCCGCGCGCTTGTCCTAGTAACCTCCTTTTCGTTCCTGTTTCCACTCGTCTGGCTGTTCTTCAGTGGGCTCACTCTGCCAAGTTAGCTGGTCATCCCGGTGTTCGAGGCACTCTTGCGTCTATTCGCCAGCGCTTTTGGTGGCCGACTCAGGAGCGTGACACGCGCCGTTTCGTGGCTGCGTGTTCAGACTGCGCGCAGAAGAAGTCTGGTAATTTTTTTTCTGCTTCTGCTCCTGGTCTTGCTGGGTCTCAGTCTGTTCCCTGCCATCGCATCTCTCCTGTTCTTGTTCCTGCCCTTGCTGTGTCTCAGTCTGTCCCTAGTTCTCTTTTTTTTTTTTTTTTAGAGTAGTACCCTAGTTTCCCTTTTTATCGTTTTTCGTTACGGTCCTGAGGAGAGGAGTTGGGTTCTTTCTCGGGACGTGCTGGACCGTTTGATCTATGATTTCCTCCGTTGCCGCCAGTGTTCCTCTCGAGAGCGCCAGGAGGCGCTCGGTGAGTGGGGGGTACTGTCATGTTTTGTCTTATATCATCTTGTCATTTTGCTTTTCCTTCTGTTCGTTTCCCCTGCTGGTCTTATTAGGTTCGTTCCCTTTTTCTATCCCTCTCTCTCCCCCTCCCTCTCTCTCCTCTCTCTATCGTTCCGTTCCTGCTCCCAGCTGTTCCTATTCCCCTAATCATCATTTAGTCTTCCCACACCTGTTCCCGATCCTTTCCCCTGATTAGAGTCCCTATTTATTCCTTTGTGTTCCGTTCCTGTCCCGTCGGTTCCTTGTTTTGTATTCACCATGCTGTGATTGTGTTTCGCCCTGTCCTGTCGTGTTTTTGCTGTGATTGTGTATCGCCCTGTCCTGTCGTGTTTTTTGCCTTCATCAGATGCTGCGTGTGAGCAGGTGTCTCTGTCTACTACGGCCTGCGCCTACCCGAAGCGACCTGCAGTCTGTGGCCGCTTCTCCAGTTATTCCCCTCTACAGACTAGAGGATTTCTGTTATTCCCTGTTTGGACTTAAATAAACTCTGTTTCTGTTAAGTCGCTTTTGGGTCCTCTTTCACCTGCATGACAAAACCTCTCTACCATCACATCACTTTAAGAAGGAACATATTTTCATGTCTCTGTATTTGATCTTGGACAATGTGTGGGTTCATGAAATAGGGCCACTCAGTGTATGACTGCTCAATACAAAGGGCAAATCTGGGCAAAATCTGTTGATGTCGATGTGCCCTTGAGCATAAACGATCATGCAAGAGGTTTTGCAATGATTTCTATGTTGAAGATATGAAAAATATGTGTTGGTCTGATGTGTGTATTGAGAAACATCCAGACGCTAAACTAAGCATTTATGAAACTGCTTCTTCTGGTTACTGATAGACATGCGCGGATGAAGAAACTGACTGTTAGATCTTCCAAATCTCCATGGGTAGATGATGAATTGAAAAACTGTATGGCTGAGAGGGATGAGGCAAAGGGAATAGCATATAAGTCTGACAATACAGCAGACTGGTAAACATACAGTCAATTGAGAAATTCAGTAACTAAACTAAACAAAAAGAAGAAACTATACTATAGCACAAACATAAATGATATAAAGAATAATAGTAAAAAGCTCTGTAGTACATTAAATGAATTTCTAGGAAAAAAAGCAAACTCGGCTCCATCTCATTGAGACAGATAGCTTGTTCATAACAAAGCCCTTTGATATTGCCATCCACTTGAGGTGAGTAAGACATGCAAACAACAAATGCTTAGCCTTCATATTTATGCATAATAGACCAAATAATGAAAGACAAGTAGTGTAGTTTTGAGTTCCACAACGTGTGTGTTGAAGAGGTGAAACAATTGTTGCTATCTATAAACAAGGACAAACCTGGTACCGACAACCAGGATGATAAATTGCTGAGGTTGATAGCAGAATACATTGTGACTCCTGTTTCCCACGTCTTCAATTTAAGCCTAGAAGACGGTGTGCCCTCAGACATGGAGGGAGTCAAAGGTCATTCCACTAGCCAAGAATAGCAAAGCACCCTTTAATGGTTCAAACAGCCAACCAATCAGCCTGTTACAAGTGCTAAGCAAACTTTTGGGAGAAAATGGTGTTTGATCAAATAAATAAATATTTCACAGAAAACAAATTAACAACAGACTGTCAGCATGCTTATAGGGAAGGGCACTCAACATGCTCAGCACTGACACAAATGACTGATGATTGGCTGAAAGAAATTGATAGTAAGAAGATTGTGAGAGCTGTTTTGTTTGACTTCAGTGCAGCTTTTGATGTCATTGATCATAACCTATTGATGAAAAAACTTAGGTATTATGAATTTGCATCCTCTGCCTTATTATGGATTGAGAGTTACCTATCTAATAGAACACAGAGGGTTTTCGTTAATGGAAGCCTCGCTCATACAAATTCAGTTGAGTGTGGTGTACTGCAGGGCAGCCGGCTTGGGTCATTATTGTTTCCTGTTTTTACAAATGTCCTTCCACTGACCTTGAATAAAGCCTGTGTATCTATGTACGCTGACGACTCAACAGTATACACGTTGGCTGCAACAGTCAAATAAATGAACGAGACTTAACATAGAGCTCTAGTCAGTTCTAGAATGGGTAACTAGCAATAGGCTGGTGATAAATATCTCAAACTAAAAGCATAATTTTTGGGACAAATCACTCGCTCAACCCTAAACCTGGTTTAGATCTATTATTGAATAAAGTGGCTATTGAGCAAGGTGCGGAGACAAAACTGCTGGGTGTAACCCTAGATAGTGTTTGTTTGGACCCCAGGAAGAGTAGATCCCTAATAATTAAGAACACAAATAGCAAGCTTTCAAGGTCAAAACATATAGACTCATTGGTTGCTAAAATGGGAAGAGGTCTGACCATGATAGGGCGTTGCGCTGCCTTCTTGACATCTCAGTCAACCAGACATATCCCACAGGCCCTAGTTTTGTCGCACCTGGACTTCTGTCCAGCTGTCTGGTCATGTGCGGCAAAGGACATACGGTGGGGCAAAAAAGTATTTAGTCAGCCACCAATTGTGCAAGTTCTCCCACTTAAAAAGAAGAGAGAGACCTGTAATTTTCATCATAGGTACACTTCAACTATGACAGACAAAATGAGAAAAAAAATCCAGAAAATCACATTGTAGTATTTTTTAATGAATTTATTTGCAAATTATGGTGGAAAATAATATTTGGTCACCTACAAACAAGCAAGATTTCTGGCTCTCACAGACCTGTAACTTCTTCTTTAAGAGGCTCCTCTGTCCTCCACTCGTTACCTGTATTAATGGCACCTGTTTGAACTTGTTATCAGTATAACAGACACCTGTCCACAACCTCAAACAGTCACACTTCAAACTCCACTATGGCCAAGACTAAAGAGCTGTCAAAGGACACCAGAAACAAAATTGTAGACCTGCACCAGGCTGGGAAGACTGAATCTGCAATAGGTAAGCAGCTTGGTTTGAAGAAACCAACTGTGGGAGCAATTATTAGGAAATGGAAGACATACAAGACCACTGATAATCTTCCTCGATCTGGGGCTCCACGCAAGATCTCACCCCGTGGGGTCATAGTGATCACAAGAACGGTGAGCAAAAATCCCAGAACCACACGGGGGACCTAGTGAATGACCTGCAGAGTGCTGGGACCAAAGTAACAAAGCCTACCATCAGTAACACACTACGCCGCCAGGCACTCAAATCCTGCAGTGCCAGACGTGTCCCCCTGCTTAAGCCAGTACATGTCCAGGCCCGTCTGAAGTTTGCTAGAGAGCATTTGGATGATCCAGAAGAAGATTGGGTGAATGTCATATGGTCAGATGAAACCAAAATATAACTTTTTGGTAAAAACTCAACTCGTCGTGTTTGGAGGACAAAGAATGCTGAGTTGCATCCAAAGAACACCATACCTACTGTGAAGCATGGGGGTGGAAACATCATGCTTTGGGGCTGTTTTTCTGCAAAGGGACCAGGACGACTAATCCGTGTAAAGGAAAGAATGAATGGGGCCATGTATCGTGAGATTTTGAGTGAAAACCTCCTTCCATCAGCAAGGGCATTGAAGATGAAACATGGCTGGGTCTTTCAGCATGACAATGATCCCAAACACACCGCCCGGGCAATGAAGGAGTGGCTTCGTAAGAAGCATTTCAATGTCCTGGAGTGGCCTAGCCAGTCTCCAGATCTCAAGCCCATAGAAAATCTTTGGAGGGAGTTGAAAGTCCATGTTGCCCAGCAACAGCCCCAAAACATCACTGCTCTAGAGGAGATCTGCATGGAGGAATGGGCCAAAATACCAGCAACAGTGTGTGAAAACCTTGTGAAGACCTACAGAAAACGTTTGACCTCTGTCATTGCCAACAAAGGGTATATAACAAAGTATTGAGATAAACTTTTGTTATTGACCAAATACTTATTTTCCACCATAATTTGCAAATAAATTAAAAAAATCCTAAAATCCTATCTCATTTTGTCTGTCATAGTTGAAGTGTACCTATGATTAAAATTACAGGCATCTCTCATCTTTTTAAGTGGGAGAACTTGCACAATTGGTGGCTGACTAAATTATTTTTGCCTCACTGTAGGTAAATTGCAGTTGGTCCAGAACAAAGCAGCACGTATCGCACTTTGATGTACGTGCATGTCTGTCTTTCCTGGCTCAAAGTTGAATAGAGATTGACTGCATCATTATTGGTCTTTGTGTGAGGTATTGATGTGTTGAAGGTACCATACTGGGAAACACACCGTATTAAATAGAGCTATCAATACATGGAAATCTCTGCCACCCCAGGTAACTCAAGCTAGCAATAAAACCTGTTTTTTTTCAAAAGGTAAAAGATCACCTTACTGCACGAAGGGGACTGTGAAGAGACACAGCCATTTTATATATATTGTCATTTGCACTGTATTATGTATTAGACCTAAATATACTGATATGTAGGCTGTGACGTTTCAAATGGATGTATTTCAGTCCTTGACTAATAATGTTAGTCAATATGTATGATGTCATGTTTCATGTGGACCCCAGGAAGTGGCTGAGGCTTTTGCAGTGTCTAGTGGGGATCCTAATAAATACCAATACTTAAGTGCTTTCTCCATTTTTTTGAATGGTCTGCCTATCCGTGTGAGAGACGCAGACTCGGTCTCGACCTTTAAGTCTTTATTGAAGACTCATCTCTTCAGTAGGTCCTATGATTGAGTGTAGTCTGGCCCAGGAGTGTGAAGGTGAACGGAAAGGCACTGGAGCAACGAACTGCCCTTGTTGTCTCCGCCTGGCCGGTTCCCCTCTCTCCACTGGGATTCTCTGCCTCTAACCCTATTACAGGGCCTGAGTCACTGGCTTACTGGTGCTCTTCCATGCCGTCCCTAGGAGGGGTGCGTCACTTGAGTGGGTTGAGTCACTGACGTGATCTTCCTGTCCGGGTTGGCGCCACCCCTCGGGTTCATGCCATGGGGTAGATCTTCATGGGCTATACTCGGCCTTGTCTCAGGATAGTAAGTTGTTGATTGAAGATGTCCCTCTAGTGGTGTGGGGGCTGTGCTTTGGCAAAGTGGGTGGGGTTATATCCTGCCTGGTTGGCCCTGTCCGGGGGTATCGTCGGACAGGAGCAGTTTCTTCCGAACCCTCCTGTCTCAGCCTCCAGTAGTTTGTGTGTCGGGGGGCTAGGGTCAGTCTTTTATATCTGGAGTATTTCTCCTGTCTTATCCGGTGTTTTGTGTGAATTTAAGTATGCTCTCTCTAATTCTCTCTTTTTCTCTCGGAGGACCATGCCTCAGGACTGCCTGGCATGATGACATGATGACTCCTTGCTGTCCCCAGTCCACCTGGTCGTGCTGCTGTTCCGGTTTTAGTCTGCGTTTCTGCACAGCACTTTTTGACATCAGCTGATGGCTTTATAAATACATTTGATTGATTAACCCTAAATGCTTTGTCGCTCTACATAAGAGTATGCTAAATGAATACATTTTTTGTATTAGTGTACATAGAAATCTGAACGACCATTTTACCTACATTCGTGAAGGAGTTTAAATAGATTTCATATAATTTCTTATGTAATAGTTGTATGTCCCCATTTCTATTAATATTGCTGTTCACTCAGGTCTGTAGGAATGATACCATGTATTTTTACTGTATTGTCATTAAAAATAAAACTAGAATAAAATAAATCTAATGTAATTTAAACTCATACCAGCAGTTGTGTGCATTGAAGACTCCATAATGACACACTTTAAGCACATTCGCAAACACTTCATCTGTTCAATGACACATTTATTACACACAGTTGTTCAAAACAGAGGCCCAGTTTAGCAGTCTGTCAATCATCAGAACAGCCAAGGGGAGAGCCGACAGTCCTGCTTTAGAGTTCCATGAAGTTCGCTCATTTCAACACATGGAAACAGAAGAGCAGCCCAGCATTCTTCCACACACTTACAAGTGTCTATGCCTTGAATTGTGGTAGAGGCCTATTCATAGACTCACTCAGCACTTCAGGAGGTAATAAGTCCAACATACCTATTTGAAGAGCATATATTTTCTCTACAGAACCACTTCAAATCAACTGCTCAAGTGAAGTCAGCATAATAAAATACAACCCCCATTTGGACCCCTTTAAGTTAGTTTTGCTACTATTCACAATTCATCATTTCAGTGCTGTGATTGTTGCAGAGATGTTCAACTTTGGTCCATCAGTAGCCTTTCCTTCCCCTGAATCTGGAGCGGTTATCTAACTGTAAAAATAGAGGGAAAGATCAGAAACAAGTCAGTTCCATACATCAGGATTTGCCAAGTGTTGAATGAATGTCATTGATGTAAGTGATGACCGGTGATCTCACCATGGACCTCTTGCACTCGAAGAAAGAGGTCTGCAGTGCTTTACAGTGGCCCTCCTTCAGACACTGACTGGGCATCTTCCCCTCCTGCAGGAATGGACAACATTGAGTTAGTCAAACACGTTTGTACCAAGACTAGTGTTTTGATGTTATTGATCATTCTCACCGTTTACGTTGACCACACAACACATGCATCAATATCCAGAATGGTCAGGTGTAGAACGCGCTGCACTTTTCTATTTTTAACGGAAGTGTGGCTCAACCAACCAACAAGCCACAATTTACAATTTAAGGTAGTCCTACGCTTTGAAATAAGGGATGTTATAAAAGTAAAACTGTAAAGCATAATATTAGCTAGCAAACCATAACCTCAGATGAAAGGGGATATCATATTTCCCATAACGTTACCTTTACAACGCAGTCGTGTTGAAGGAGACATGCCTTGAAGTCCTCCCTGATTCCCGAGCAGGCCCTGCCATCCTCCTCTTTGTCCTCGTAGAATTGAGGCATTGTGCTGCACTTACATTTAAGACAATTACGCAAGAAATGTAGATTTGAAGAATATATTTAACTACAGTATGTTACATGAACGTTGTAATGCAAGCCACCATATTTGATTCGCAAAGTATCCTGGGAATACAAAAATTGAACTACATGCATGCTGGGAGTGTTTGTAGTTTCAGCGAAATTAGATTTTTAACATGTACTTTTTCAAGTATACCGCTAGGTGCCACTCAAAGCTTATCTCTCAGCAGAACATCAAAAGGAAAACGATGGCAAGGATGTTTCCATAGATCCTGCAGCAACTCCAACATGTTTATGCCATCTCTTGATGTATTTTGAACCTAGATGGTTGACTCTATAGGAATGTGTGGCTGATGGAAATGAGACATTATCCCATCAGACAGTGAATTATGTGAAATAATGAAACCAAGGCAGAAAACCGATGGATGTGATTTGTATCAACCATTTCGATTTATTTCAATGATGTCCATGTAAATCCATGTCAAAATCATCAGAGGCAGATATAGTAACGAAGTGATGAAGGCACATGACATGACCTGATGGGGAGAACAGAGAAGGTGGAAGCAGGCAGGGGTGGGGTGAGCCTGACTGTCTGTCTCTTACATTTCATCTACCTCTGGGGTCTAGGCAAGCGACTCAATAATAGGCTTGCTTACCTCCATATTGCTTTTCTAAACAATCTTAGATAAGCGTGGATGAAGGGCACAAAAAAAGGAAGTAACCCCCTTTAAACTAGTGAGAAGCACAGTTTGTGTCCAATTTGTAAGTCGCTCTGGATAAGAGCGTCTGCTAAATGACTTAAATGTAATGTGTTCCCCTCTGCTCAAGCCGTCCTCCACCTTAATTTAGGAGGTTGCAAATCCTTCGCTAGAGCGTTGCAGATAGAAATGTAATGTATAGATCTGGCACGATTCCCATTTCTACACAGAGAATCATATCGGATCTACAGCATAGATTTCTATCTGAAGGTTCTAATCCATTGCGCTCTTTAAATAAAGGCCCAGGTGTTAGCGAGAGGGTCTGGTTTGACCAGGGGGCTCAGGGGAGGGGCCAGCTCCATTCAAAAAGTTGACCAATCAATCAATCACACAATAAATAAAGGACATTTACAGACAAGCAAACCTGGTACAAAGTGGCCCGCTTTCGAAATCCACCCCTAGTCTTCATCCTACCTAGGAGTTTTTATTTAAAGATTTGGGTAGGCACCAGCTTGCCCTCTGACAGTGTAGCTGGGATTTGTTCCTTATACTGTATTTGTCCAACCCTACTAGACCAACATTAAGTGTCGCTCTGGATAAGAGCGTCTGCTAAATGACTTAAATGTAAATGTAAATGTGATGTAGGGGCTGATTTAGAATTGGACGTGCGTGCGTGCGTGCACATGTTTGACATTTAAAATAGCACTCCCAATCAAACCGATCACAATCTTCTCTCACGTGGATGGAATTTTGATAGAAAAACTCAATCTTCATAAAATCTCTTTTTGTATAAACATTTCTCATGAAAAAAAACACACACACATTTTGACCTATCCTGAACCTACCTATGCATTAAAGAGCAATGCAAATTGCTCTTTAATCAGAGTAGATAAGATGCGCCCCCAGGGGAGCGTGGCCGTCAGCATTACAGGAGGTTAATGGCACCTGAATTGGGGAGGATGGGCTCGTGGTAACGGCTGAAACGGAATGAGTGGAATGGCATCAAACATGGTTTCTATGTGTCACATGGTTTCTATGTGTTTGATGCCATTCCATTCGCTCTGTTCCAGACATTATTATGAGCCGTCCTCCCCTCAGCAGCCTCCACTGGTACGAATGCATCCGTCTGCAACTAGATGGCACATAGAATAAATGCAACATCCTGTCTAACCACTGCCAGCAGTCTCCAATTGAATGATTGGACAGAATCAGACATCACATGGGGTAGAACTCACTGATGATGTCAGAAGTGTAAAACGACATAACCAACGGGAGATGGTAAATGAAAGTCCAGCAACAGCAAAAAACTAAAGAATGGAGCATTCAAAACTGTAAGTTGAAAACTCAGTGCAACGTTCGAAATAGCATTTGATCATCTGTTCAATGTATTATTTCAATATAGTGATGTCATCAAAATAAAATGTCATGAAGTGAATGAATCCCCCATGGCTGATGGTAAACATGAGTCATACTGTACAATTGGTGGCGAGTTATGGAGGAACCGTTACCCCTGTCATCTGTAAATCTTGTATCAAGTGATCAAATCCCTTCAAAAGAGTGAATGAAGGGAAGTTCTGCTCCGGACTCATTATGGAGGAGCGGGACTTTAAGGCACATGGGTATGGATCTAGCACAACCTCAGCCAGGATCTCTGGCTTAAGGCCTGTTCTGATGTCAGCTCTCCTTCATTTTAACTTTGACCATCTGAGAAATGTTATACAAAAACTGACTCTGGAACAGCAGTTCGATTCAACCTCTTTCTCAACCAACCAGCGGATAAGACAACATGAAATACCAAGCAGCTCGTTTCGGGAACAAAAAGAACACATGCACGCACACATCAACTACCGTAGCATAAATATTGTTTTTCTTTGAACCTCTTGTACAAATGAAAGATTTATTTGAAATAAATTAATTCACCTTCATACGTCGTCATTGTCGTAATAATAATAATAAAATTAATATAGCAATACATCCCTTCAGGTGAGCAAAGTCAAGGCCAAAGTCTGATTAGTTTACCACTTAAAGGACACTAGAGGTCTTTCAGACTGACTTCCTGTCAAACAGGAAGTAGAAAGATAGATGTGGTTTCCTTGAGTCGCAAAGATTTCTCATGGAATAAAATGAAACCACAGGAGGTTGGTGGCACCTTAATTGGGGAGGACGGGCTCATGATAATGGCTGGAGTGGAATCAGTGGAATGGTATCAAATACATCAAACACATGGTTTCCATGTGCTTGATGCCATTATATTTGCTCAATTCCAGCCGTTATTATGAACCGTCCTCCCTCAGCAGCCTCCACTGGATGAAACTGCCCCAGACACAGATCTTAGGTAAGTTTCAGGTGTTTGGCCCAGAATGGTTTGGGTTGAGACTTGAGCAAGGCAAGCTGATCTAAGATCTGCACCTATGGGTGACTTCTACCCAGGGCATAGTTTGGCAGACCTGTCACTTTAAAAATGGGGAACCACATTTAGTTTCCGCTTCCTTTGCCATCGTCATTGTAATCCCCTTCAAAAGAAGGAAGTGATAAAGGCAGTTATCTTCACCATAAGAAAGACTGACAACTTGTTTGTCTATTTATTACCTGCTGTTTACCTAAAACACACAACTCTGTGGAAAAGAACAAAAAGCAACAAGTCTTTGAGGCTGATGGAGCCATTCTTCAGTCACTTCAGTCACCAGCAGGGGGCTCCACTATGGCTCCAGTGAGTGCAATACCTCAGTGGAACAGATCAGAGAGGCTGAGAGGAAGAGCACATGGAGCAGAGAGCAGCATGTACAACACCAGCGTCCTGGTGACATCAGCCTCTCAGATCAGCTGAGGTGTGTCTCTCCGAGTCACAAGCCATCGGCGTTACCTCCACAGTCAGAGCTGGAAACGGATGTCTTCCGGACACACCAAATGACTTCTGATATTTTACATCTGGCTCTTTTTTGTACAGTAGTATTCACATTCACGCAAAAAGAGAGCGAGAGAGAGAGGAAAGGATAGGCAGAAATAGAGAGAAAGCAATCGAGTGACAGCGCCCTTAGAAACCCTGAGAGGAGCGGCTCTGGTGCGCTCTGATGATGTCACTGCTGGTTGCTATGTGGCAGAAGGCCCCTGGTCAATCAGTTTTAGGTGCGTCTGCGAGCACCCCGGGGCCGGGGGCCAGGATTGATGTGGCCCCCCGCGTTTTGTCAGCCTGCTCTCCTCTTTATGTGAATCTACAGAGAGAAACACAGACACGTCACACACAGCTCTCGTTATACAGGATAACATTCCGCTGGGTAGAATATAAACATGATATAAAATATTAAAGGACAGATGGTGGCGTGTGATTGGCTGACCTCGCTGAGGATGGCCCAGACAGCTGAGTCTTGGACGACAGAGAGACGCAGCGCCACCACCGGGTTGAAGGAGGTGTCTACAGCCCCCTCAGCCACACCCTTCTCAAACTGACCTAGAGAGAGAGAGAGAGAGAGAGAGAGAGAGAGAGAGAGAGAGAGAGAGAGAGAGAGAGAGAGAGAGAGAGAGAGAGAGAGAGAGAGAGAGAGAGAGAGAGAGAGAGAGAGAGAGCTGTGATTGAGGACCTTTGGACAGGTAGTTTGCACATTGTGTATCAGTCTGTGGCAGGTCACAATGAGAGTGGGTAATCTGATGTATGAGGATGTATGTGTTCTAAGGTAACGGGATACGAGGTTTGGTACAGGTCCACTCACCGACTCTGTAGAAGCGGTCATCAGTTCGCTTGTATTTCTCTTTGGACTTAGGTCCAGTTTCCTTCAAACACAGACACATGTTGTGGTTATGTTGGTAATGTTATGCACACAATAGGCCGGTAGAGAGCCTTGTTGACACTAACATACAGTATAATGCGCACCACAGGAGGTTGGTGGCTCCTTAATTGGGAAGGATGGGCTCTTGGTAATGACTGGAGTGGAATGGTATCAAAGGTATCAAACATAGAAACTATGCGTTTGATACCATTCTATTTACTCCATTCCAGCAATTATTATGAGCCGTCCTCCCCTCAGCAGCCTCCCGCCTCTGGTAGTGATATTGAATGGAGCAGGCTGTGCTCATGATCCTGTCAATAACCAATCAATAACTAACATAGACATTTTGAGTGATGATGGATCAATAAACCAATTAGAAACAAGTGCCCTGACTATTGACACATTTTTGCACACTGTGTCGTCCAAATTTTGTGTTGTCTGAATGTTGTTTTTGCATTGTTGTATGTAGTGTTTGTGTTGTCTGAATGTTGTCTTTGCATTGTATGTTGTCGTTGCGTTGTCTGAATGTTGTCTTTGCATTGTATGTTCTTTGCGTTGTCTGAATGTTGTATTTGCATTGTCTGAATGTTGTATTTGCATTGTCTGAATGTTGTCATCTTACCGAGAAGGGTAGTATCTCTACAGTGGTGTTCTCTATCCTGTCTCCAGGGTGTTCCTGGTTCCCACTGCGGAACAGGAACCTGCCAACACATCACATGTCACACACAAATATGTAAACTCACACCTTGTTTACACGTAACACTGTCCTGTCACACACTTCGCTGTGCTTTCTGTAACGACACATCTGACATGTTTAAACCAAGCCTGTGGTAGCGATGGTGCGCACACACACACAAGACCCTTCACACAGCTGATAATGAAATGTCATCAGTACAATGGTACCCTGGCAGGGTAATTTGTGCAAATCAAATCATATCAAGCCCAGACACGAGACGTCGCTGGCTGCAACAGACCGAAACAAAACACATGAAACAGAAACAGAAATGGGACGAACTAAAAGCACGTATATCTGTCATGTTTTGTCTTATATCATCTTGTCATTTTGCTTTTCCTTCTGTTCGTTTCCCCCTGCTGGTCTTATTAGGTTCGTTCCCTTTTTCTATCCCTCTCTCTCCCCCTCCCTCTCTCTCCTCTCTCTATCGTTCCGTTCCTGCTCCCAGCTGTTCCTATTCCCCTAATCATCATTTAGTCTTCCCACACCTGTTCCCGATCCTTTCCCCTGATTAGAGTCCCTATTTATTCCTTTGTGTTCCGTTCCTGTCCCGTCGGTTCCTTGTTTTGTATTCACCATGCTGTGATTGTGTTTCGCCCTGTCCTGTCGTGTTTTTTGCCTTCATCAGATGCTGCGTGTGAGCAGGTGTCTCTGTCTACTACGGCCTGCGCCTACCCGAAGCGACCTGCAGTCTGTGGCCGCTTCTCTTGTCATTCCCCTCTACAGACTAGAGGATTTCTGTTATTCCCTGTTTGGACTTGAATAAACTCTGTTTCTGTTAAGTCGCTTTTGGGTCCTCTATCACCTGCATGACAGAAGGAACCGACCAAGTAATGGACCCAGCGACTTCAGACGCTCGTTACACTGCCGTCGAGATCCATGCTCGGCAGACACGAGCAGGAATTGTCTGCTGCTCGCCATGCCGTGGAGAACCTGGCCGCTCAGGTTTCCGACCTCTCTGGACAGTTCCAGAGTCTACGTCTCGTGCCACCTGTTACTTCCTGGCCTGCCGAGCCTCCAGAACCTAGGGTTAATAACCCACCTTGCTACTCCGGGCAGCCCACTGAGTGCCGCTCCTTTCTCACGCAGTGTGAGATTGTGTTCTCTCTCCAACCCAACACATACTCTAGAGAGAGAGCTCGGGTTGCTTACGTCATTTCACTCCTTACTGGCCGGGCTCGAGAATGGGGCACAGCTATCTGGGAGGCAAGGGCTGATTGCTCTAACAAGTTCCAGAACTTTAAAGAGGAGATGATTCGGGTTTTTGACCGTTCAGTTTTTGGTAGGGAGGCTTCTAGGGCCCTGGCTTCCTTATG
The DNA here is from genome assembly GCF_021184085.1 of Oncorhynchus gorbuscha. NCBI lineage: Eukaryota > Metazoa > Chordata > Actinopteri > Salmoniformes > Salmonidae > Oncorhynchus > Oncorhynchus gorbuscha. The sequence goes on along the minus strand of NC_060181.1, from coordinate 85,030,262 downwards.
CCAAGGTGAACGGTCCATAACGGATTATTCTATTGAGTTTCGCACTCTTGCTGCCTCTAGTGAGTGGAACGAGCCGGCGCTGCTCGCTCGTTTTCTGGAGGGACTCACGCAGTGGTTAAGGATGAGATTCTCTCCCGGGAGGTTCCTTCAGATGTGGACTCTTTGATTGCTCTCGCCATCCGCATAGAACGACGGGTAGATCTTCGTCACCGGGCTCGTGGAAGAGAGCTCGCATCAACGGTGTTTCCCTGCTCCGCATCGCAACCATCTCCCTCCTCTGGCTTTGAGACTGAGCCCATGCAGCTGGGAGGGATTCGCATCTCGACTAAGGAGAGGGAACGGAGGATCACCAACCGCCTGTGCCTCTATTGCGGAGTTGCTGAACATTTTGTTAATTCATGTCCAGTAAGAGGCCAGAGCCCATCAGTAAGCGGAGGGCTACTGGTGAGCGCTACTACTCTGGTCTCTTCATCTAGATCTTGTACTACTATGTCGGTCCATCTACGCTGGACCGTTCGGTGCTACATGCAGTGCCTTGATTGACTCTGGGGCTGAGGGTTGTTTCATGGACGTCATGGGTTGGAAACATAACATTCCTTTCAGACCGTTAGACAAGCCTACGCCCATGTTTGCCTTAGATGGTAGTCATCTTCCCAGTATCAGATTTGAGACACTACCTTTAACCCTCACAGTATCTGGTAACCACAGTGAGACTATTTCTTTTTGATTTTCCGTTCACCGTTTACACCTGTGTCATAATCCTTCTATTGATTGGTCTAGTAATTCTATCCTATCCTGGAACGTTTCTTGTCATGTGAAGTGTTTAATGTCTGCTATCCCTCCCGTTTCTTCTGTCCCTACTTCCCAGGAGGAACCTGGCGATTTGACAGGAGTGCCGGAGGAATATCATGATCTGCGCACGGTCTTCAGTCGGTCCCGTTCCTCCTCACCGGTCGTATGATTGTAGTATTGATCTCCTTCCGGGGACCACTCCTCCTCGAGGTAGACTATACTCTCTGTCGGCTCCCGAACGTAAGGCTCTCGAGGATTATTTGTCTGTGTCTCTTGACGCCGGTACCATAGTGCCTTCTTCTTCTCCGGCCGGGGCGGGGTTCTTTTTGTTAAGAAGAAGGACGGTACTCTGCGCCCCTGTGGATTATCGAGGCTGAATGACATAACGGTTAAGAATCGTTATCCGCTTCCCCTTATGTCATCAGCCTTCGAGATTCTGCAGGGAGCCAGGTGCTTTACTAAGTTGGACCTTCGTAACGCTTACCATCTCGTGCGCATCAGAGAGGGGGACGAGTGGAAAACGGCGTTTAACACTCCGTTAGGGCATTTTGAGTACCGGGTTCTGCCGTTCGGTCTCGCCAATGCGCCAGCTGTTTTTCAGGCATTAGTTAATGATGTTCTGAGAGACATGCTGAACATTTTTGTTTTTGTCTATCTTGACGATATCCTGATTTTTTCTCCGTCACTCGAGATTCATGTTCAGCACGTTCGACGTGTTCTACAGCGCCTTTTAGAGAATTGTCTCTACGTAAAGGCTGAGAAGTGCTCTTTTCATGTCTCCTCCGTTACTTTTCTCGGTTCCGTTATTTCCGCTGAAGGCATTCAGATGGATTCCGCTAAGGTCCAAGCTGTCAGTGATTGGCCCGTTCCAAGGTCACGTGTCGAGTTGCAGCGCTTTTAGGTTTCGCTAATTTCTATCGGCGTTTCATTCGTAATTTCGGTCACCCCTCTCACAGCTCTTACTTCTGTCAAGACGTGTTTTAAGTGGTCCGGTTCCGCCCAGGGAGCTTTTGATCTTCTAAAAGAACGTTTTACGTCCGCTCCTATCCTCGTTACTCCTGACGTCACTAGACAATTCATTGTCGAGGTTGACGCTTCAGAGGTAGGCGTGGGAGCCATTCTATCCCAGCGCTTCCAGTCTGACGATAAGGTTCATCCTTGCGCTTATTTTTCTCATCGCCTGTCGCCATCTGAAACTATGATGTGGGTAACCGTGAACTGCATCCGCTTAGCCCTAGGCGAATGGCGAAGTGGTTGGAGGGGGCGACCGTTCCTTTTGTCGTTTGGACAGACCATAAGAACCTTGAGTGTTCTGCCAAACGACTTAATGCCCGTCAAGCTTGTTGGGCGTTGTTTTTCGCTCGTTTCGAGTTTGTGATTTCTTAAGCAAGAACACCAAGCCTGATGCCTTATCCCGTCTGTTTAGTTCTTCTGTGGCTTCTACTGATCTCGAGGGGATTCTTCCTTATGGGCGTGTTGTCGGGTTGACAGTCTGGGGAATTGAAAGACAGGTTAAGCAAGCACTCACGCACACTGCGTCGCCGCGCGCTTGTCCTAGTAACCTCCTTTTCGTTCCTGTTTCCACTCGTCTGGCTGTTCTTCAGTGGGCTCACTCTGCCAAGTTAGCTGGTCATCCCGGTGTTCGAGGCACTCTTGCGTCTATTCGCCAGCGCTTTTGGTGGCCGACTCAGGAGCGTGACACGCGCCGTTTCGTGGCTGCGTGTTCAGACTGCGCGCAGAAGAAGTCTGGTAATTTTTTTTCTGCTTCTGCTCCTGGTCTTGCTGGGTCTCAGTCTGTTCCCTGCCATCGCATCTCTCCTGTTCTTGTTCCTGCCCTTGCTGTGTCTCAGTCTGTCCCTAGTTCTCATTTTTTTTTAGAGTAGTACCCTAGTTTCCCTTTTTATCGTTTTTTCGTTACGGTCCTGAGGAGAGGAGTTGGGTTCTTTCTCGGGACGTGCTGGACCGTTTGATCTATGATTTCCTCCGTTGCCGCCAGTGTTCCTCCTCGAGAGCGCCAGGAGGCGCTCGGTGAGTGGGGGGTACTGTCATGTTTTGTCTTATATCATCTTGTCATTTTGCTTTTCCTTCTGTTCGTTTCCCCCTGCTGGTCTTATTAGGTTCGTTCCCTTTTTCTATCCCTCTCTCTCCCCCTCCCTCTCTCTCCTCTCTCTATCGTTCCGTTCCTGCTCCCAGCTGTTCCTATTCCCCTAATCATCATTTAGTCTTCCCACACCTGTTCCCGATCCTTTCCCTGATTAGAGTCCCTATTTATTCCTTTGTGTTCCGTTCCTGTCCCGTCGGTTCCTTGTTTTGTATTCACCATGCTGTGATTGTGTTTCGCCCTGTCCTGTCGTGTTTTTTGCCTTCATCAGATGCTGCGTGTGAGCAGGTGTCTCTGTCTACTACGGCCTGCGCCTACCCGAAGCGACCTGCAGTCTGTGGCCGCTTCTCTTGTCATTCCCCTCTACAGACTAGAGGATTTCTGTTATTCCCTGTTTGGACTTGAATAAACTCTGTTTCTGTTAAGTCGCTTTTGGGTCCTCTATCACCTGCATGACAATATCCTACCAACGAGACATTCAAATCTAATATCTTACGGTTCACTGTGTCGTTGCTAAACGACGACACATACAGCTGGCAGGTTATACACTCCATCGGCAGGATAGAACTAGAGGTCGACCGATTATGATTTTTCAACGCTGATAGCGATTATTGGAGGACCAAAAAAAGCCGATACCGATTAATCGGCCAATTGTTTATTTTTTATTTGTAATAATGACAATTACAAAAATACTGAATGAACACTTATTTTAACTTAATATAATACATCAATAAAATCAATTTAGTCTCAAGTAAATAATGAAACATGTTCAATTTGGTTTAAATAATGCAAAAACAAAGTTTTGGAGAAGAAAGTAAAAGTGCAATATGTGCCATGTAAAAAAGCTAACGTTTAAGTTCCTTGCTCAAAACATGAGACCATATGAAAGCTGGTGGTTCCTTTTAACATGAGTCTTCAATATTCCCAGGTAAGAAGTTTAAGGTTGTAGTTATTATATGAAATATAGGACTATTTACATTTACATTTACATTTAAGTCATTTAGCAGACGCTCTTATCCAGAGCGACTTACAAATTGGTGCATTCACCTTATGACATCCAGTGGAACAGCCACTTTACAATAGTGCATCTAAATCTTTTAAGGGGGGGGGGGGTGAGAAGGATTACTTTATCCTATCCTAGGTATTCCTTAAAGAGGTGGGGTTTCAGGTGTCTCCGGAAGGTGGTGATTGACTCCGCTGTCCTGGCGTCGTGAGGGAGTTTGTTCCACCATTGGGGGGGCCAGAGCAGCGAACAGTTTTGACTGGGCTGAGCGGGAACTGTGTTAATGGTATTAAACAAAATGGTAATGATTCATTAATTATGTTAAATCATGCAAATAACATGTCTGTGTATAGCCGTATAAGAACACTGCTGAGTCTGCCCAGAGAAAGCTCCTGATTGACATGTGTACTATGGTGCATTGAGTTGGTTGGAACCTCTCTAGCACGCTGACAATACAATACACGCTCCCTCAACATTATTAGGACAGGGAAACCAGACACATGCTCAGGCGCACACACTCCCTCAACATTATCAGGACAGAGAAACCAGACACATGCTCGGGTACGCACGCTCCCTCAACATTATCAGGACAGAGAAAACAGACACATGCTCATTGCTCACATGGAGCACTCCAACATTACTTTTTTTATTTTTTTTTACAAATCTCGTAAATTATGGTTATGAAATAAACCAAAACTTGTTTCTCACAAATGTAGCAGGTCGTGAACTCTACTAGGGCTGTTGTGGTGGTCATATTGACTGGTGGTCATATTGACTGGTGGTCATATTGACTGCAATCAAATTCCATGTGACCGTTGAGTCACGGTAATCTCCTTTTATGCACTCTGGACATACCTTTGTAGTACCCAACTTGCTAACAAGAATCAGGTCCTAATGGCCTGGTCCTCAGGGTTCTATTGTCCCTCTAACCCAGGGGTGGACAATTCCAGTCAACAGGGGGCCTGATTGGTGTCACGGTTTTGCCCCAGCCTCAGCTAACACACCTGACTCCAATAATCACCTAGTCATGATCTTCACTTTAGAATACAAATTGATTACATTTACATTTACATTTAAGTCATTTAGCAGACGCTCTTATCCAGAGCGACTTACAAATTGGTGCATTCACCTTATGACATCCAGTGGAACAGTCACTTTACAATAGTGCATCTAAATCTTAAAGGGGGGGGGGGGGGGATACTTATCCTATCCTAGAAAAGAGGTGGGGTTTCAGGTGTCTCCGGAAGGTGGTGATTGACTTTCCTAAGTCATTTCCTACGTCTCGATGCAGAGTTGCAGTGAAAAGATAAAGACAGTGCTGTGTTTTGCTCTGAAGCCTGATTGAATCATTTTTTTAAAGCAGTTGTGTTTACTGTTCACGTGTTGAATCCCGACGTATCAATCCTGGATGCTCGTGTTTCAAAAAGCAAAGAAGAAAAGAGCAGTGACAGCCATGGTTGGCGGAGGAGCTGAAGAACAGGAAAAGCCTCCCGCTTCATTTCAGTCTCATGGATGGGAGCATTTAGGCTTCCCTGTCAAATATGGAGATGGAAGAAGGGTGGTGGACAACACCATTACGGTGTGTGGGCATTGTGCCACAAGAAAGCCGTATGCTCATGGAAATACATTGAGCGTGGCCACACATTTAGAGCGTCATCACCCTGGTGTGTCAGTGGCGGGAGCCAACTCAGCCAAGAGACAACTTCTCCCGGCGGCATTTAAGCAGCCCGTTGCTGTAGAATCAGACCGGGTTAAAGCCATCACCAAATCTATTGGGTTTTTTTATCTCTGCAGACATGAGGCCATATTCTGTTGTGGAAAACAAAGGGTTTAAAAAAATATGGTGAAAGTGCTTGAGCCATTCTACAAAATCCCCTGGCGCACCCACTTCAGTATAAAGATCATGCCAGATCTTTAGGAACCGGAAAATAACAAAATTGGGAGGATCAGGAAGGTTTCCTTTTTCCACCGGAGCACAACAGCCACTCATGTGCTTAACACCAAGCAAGAAATGCTTCAGCTACCAACTCACAAGCTCATACACCATGTCACAACAAGATGGAACTCCACCTATGACATGTTGGAGCTCGATCTTGAGCAGCAGGCAGCTGTGAAAGTGGCAGGAGGAGGTCCTCCAGGTGCTCAAACCCCTCAAAACGGTTACAACCTTATTGAGCACCGAAACTGCACCGTCGGTGTCCATGATCCTGCCTCTGAAAACAAGGAATAAACAGCTGTGTTTGCTAGGGATGGAGAAAAAAATAATAAGAAAAAAAACCTCAGGCCCCTGAGGACTGGAGTTATTTCTCTCTATACCATTTGTATTTCATATACCTTTGACTATTGGATGTTCTTATAGGCACTATAGTATTGCCAGTGTAACAGTATAGTTTCCGTCCCTCTCCTCGCTCCTACCTGGGCTCGAACCAGGAACACATCGACAACAGCCACCCCTGAAGCAGCGTTACCCATGCAGAGCAAGGAGAACAAACACTCCAAGTCTCAGAGCGAATGACACCCCGCTAACTAGCTAGCTATTTCACATCGGTTACACGAGCCTAATCTCGGGAGTTGATAGGATGAAGTCATAAACAGCGCAATGCTTGAAGCATTGCGAAGAGCTGCTGGCAAACATACGAATGTGCTGTTTGAATGAATGCTTACGAGCCTGCTGCTGCCTACCACCGCTCAGTCAGACTGCTCTATCAAATCATAGACTTAATTATAACATAATAACACACAGAAATACGAGCCTTTTGTCATTAATATGGTCGAATCCGGAAACTATCATTTCGAAAACAAAACGTTTATTCTTTCAGTGAAATAGTAGAAATACGGAACCGTTCCGTATTTTATCTAACGGATGGCATCCCTAAGTCTAAATATTGCTGTTACATTGTACAACCTTCAATGTTATGTTATAATTATGAACAATTCTGGCAAATTAATCAAGGCCTTTATTAGAACGAGCCAGGCGGCCCAAACTGCTGCATATACCCTGACTGCTTGCACGGAACGCAAGAGAAGTGACACAATAGCCCTAGTTATAAGAAATTCATGTTAGCAGGCAATATTAACTAAATATGCAGGTTAAAAAATATATACTTGTGCATTGATTTTAAAGAAAGGCATTGATGTTTATGGTTAGGTATATTGGTGCAACGACAGTGCTTTTTTTGCAAATGCGCTTGTTAAATTATCACCCGTTTATCGAAGTAGGCTGTGATTCAATGAGCCGCATCGATTATATGCAACGCAGGACACGCTAGATAAACTAGTAATATCATCAACCATGTGTAGTTAACTAGTGATTATGCTAAGATTGATTGTTTTTTATAAGATAAGTTTATTGCTAGCTAGCAACTTACCTTGGCAGGTAGTCAGCCTGCCACGCAGGCTCCTCGTGGAGTGCAATGCAAGGCAGGTGGTTAGAGTGTTGGATTAGTAACCGGAAGGTTACAAAAAAAGAACCCCCGAGCTGACAAGGTAAAAATCTGTCGTTCTGCCCCTGAACAAGGCAGTTAACCCGTTCCTAGGCCATCATTGAAAATAATAATGTGTTCTTAACTGACTTGCCAAGTTAAATAAAGGTGTAAAAAAATACAAAAAAGAATAATAATAATAAAGAAAATCAGCAAATCGGTGTCCAAAAATACAGATGACCAATTGTTATGAAAACTTGAAATCGGCCCTAATTAATCGTCCATTCTGATTAATCGGTCGACCTCTAGATAGAACAGCAGCCTCTGGTAAGACAAGGGGTGACGGTCTCTGTATATTTGTAAACAACAGCTGGTGATTGATATCTAAGGAAGACTCAAGGTTTTGCTTGCCTGAGGTAGAGTATCTCATGATAAGCTGTAGATCTACCTAGACAGTTTTCATCTGTATTTTTTTGTAGCTGTCTAAGACCGCACTCAATGAGATGTATTCCTCCATAAGCAAACAGGAAAACGTTCATCCAGAGGCGGCGCTCATAGTGGCCAGGGACTTTAATGCAGGGAAACACCACATCAGTCACTGGCTTCAAAAATAAGTGCATCGATGAAGTCTTCCCCACAGTGACTGTACGTACATACCCCAATCAGAAGCCATGGATTACAGGCAACATCCGCACTGAGCTAAAAGGGTAGAGCTGCCGCTTTAAAGAAGCGGGACTCTAACCCGGAAACTTATTAGAAATCCTGCTATGCCCTCTGACAAACCATCAAACAGGCAAAGTATCAATACAGGACTAAGATCAAACACCGGCTCCGACGCTCATCGGATGTGGCAGGATTTGTAAACTATTACAGACTACAAAGGGAAGCACATCCGAGAACTGCCCAGTGACATGAGCCTACCAGCCAAGCTAAATAAAGTCTATGCTCGCTTCGAGGCAAGTAACACTGAAACATGCACGAGAGCATCAGCTGTTCCGGACGGCTGTGTGATCACGCTCTCCGCAGCCGATGTGAGTAAGACCTTTAAACAGTTCAACATTCACAAGGCAGCAGGGCCAGACAGATTACCAGGACGTGTACTCCAAGCATGCACTGACCAACTGGCAAGTGTCTTCACTGATATTTTCAACCTCTCCCTGTCCGGGTCTGTAATACCAACTTGTTTCAAGCAGACCACCATATTCCTAAATGACTACCGACCCATAGCACTCAAGTCTGTAGCCATGAAGTGCTTTGAAAGGGTAGTGATGGCTCAAAACACCATTATCCAAGAAACCCTAGACCCACTCCAATTTGCATACCGCCCCAACAGATCCACAGATGATGCAATCTCTATTGCACTCCACACTGTCCTTTCCCACCTGGACAAAAGGAACACCTATGTGAGAATGCTATTCATTGACTACAGCTCAGCGTTCAACACCATAGTGCCCTCAAAGCTCATCACTAAGCTAAGGACCCTGGGACTAAACACCTCCCTCTGCAACTGGATCCTGGACTTCCTGACAGGTCGCCCCCGGGTGGTAAGGGTAGGTAACAACACATCCGCCACGCTGATCCTCAACACGGAGGCCCCTCAAGGGTGCGTGCTCAGTCCCCTCCTGTACTCCCTGTTCACTCATGACTGTACGGCCAGGCATGACTCCAACACCATCATTAAGTTTGCAGATGGTAGGCCTGATCACCGACAATGACAAGACAGCCTATAGGGAGGTCATCAGAGACCTGATTGTGTGGTGCAAGGACAACAACTTCCCCCTCAACGTGATCAAGACAAAGGACATTATTGTGGATTACAGGAAAAGGAGGACCGAGCATGCCCACATTCTCATCGACGGGGCTGTAGTGGAGAGTGAGAGCTTCAAGTTCCTTGGTGTCCACATCACCAACAAACTGATGGTCCAAACACATCAAGACAGTCGTGAAGAGGGCACGACAAAGCCTATTCCCCCTCAGGAGACTGAAAAGATTTGGCAAGGGTCCTCAGAACCTCAAAAGGTTCTGCAGCTGCACCATTAAGAGCATCCTGATGGGTTGCATCACTGCCTGGTATGGAGCTACAGAGGGTAGTGCGAACGGCCCAGTACATCACCGGGGCCAAACTTCCTGCCATCCAGGACCTCTATACCAGGCAGTGTCAGGGGAAGGCCCTAAAAAATTGTTTAAGACTCAACCACCCTAGTCATAGACTGTTTTCTCTGCTACCGCACGGCAAGCGGTACTGGAGCACCAAGTCTAGGTCCAAGATGCTTTTAAACAGCTTCTACCCCCAAGCCATAAGACTCCTGAACATCTAATGAAATGGCTACCCAGACTATTTGTATTGCCCCTCCACCCTCTTCTATGATGCTGCTAGTCTCTGTTATTATCTATGCATAGTCACTTTAATAACTCTACCAACATGTAGGGCTCCTGAGTGTCGCAGTGGTCTAAGGCATTGTATCTTAGCGCTTGAGGTGTCATTACAGATACCCTGGTTCAAATCCAGGCTGTATCACAACCGGCCGTGATTGGGAGTCCCATTGGGCAGCGCACCATTGGCCCGGGTTTGGCCGTCATTGTAAATAAGAATTTGTTCTTAACTGACTTGCCTAGTAAAATTATTATTATTATTTTTTACATATTACCTCGACTAACCGGTGCCTCCGCACATTGACTCTGTACCGGTACACGCTATATATAGCCTCACTATTGTTATTTTACTGCTGCTCTTTAATTATTTGAATGATTAGTTATTTTGTTATTTCTTAAAACTGCATTGTTGGTTTAGGGATTGTAAGCAAGCATTTCACTGTTGTATTCGGCGCAATAGACAAATCAAATTTGAATTTGATTGATTTGATACACATGAAACACGACACATGAAACACTACACATGAAACAGAATGATGAGTTGGACTCTTTTTCATCTCAGTCAATCACCTTGAAGCTCCCTGACTTCTCTAACACCTCTATCGCCTCTTTCTACTCATCCACATCACCTCATCTCTGTCTCCTTCCTCCACCTCCTCTCTTTCTACTCATCCATTCCATCCACATCACCTCATCTCTGTCTCCTTCCTCCACCACCTCTCTTTCTACTCATCCATTCCATCCACATCACCTCATCTCTGTCTCCTTCCTCCACCACCTCTCTTTCTACTCATCCATTCCATCCACATCACCTCATCTCTGTCTCCTTCCTCCACCACCTCTCTTTCTACTCATCCATTCCATCCACATCACCTCATCTCTGTCTCCTTCCTCCACCACCTCTCTTTCTACTCATCCATTCCATCCATATCACCTCATCTCTGTCTCATTCCTCCACCATCTCTCTTTCTACTCATCCATTCCATCCACATCACCTCATCTCTGTCTCCTTCCTCCACCACCTCTCTTTCTACTCATCCATTCCATCCACATCACCTCATCTCTGTCTCCTTCCTCCACCACCTCTCTTTCTACTCATCCATTCCATCCACATCACCTCATCTCTGTCTCCTTCCTCCACCACCTCTCTTTCTACTCATCCATTCCATCCACATCACCTCATCTCTGTCTCCTTCCTCCACCACCTCTCTTTCTACTCATCCATTCCATCCACATCACCTCATCTCTGTCTCCTTCCTCCACCACCTCTCTTTCTACTCATCCATTCCATCCATATCACCTCATCTCTGTCTCCTTCCTCCACCATCTCTCTTTCTACTCATCCATTCCATCCACATCACCTCATCTCTGTCTCCTTCCTCCACCACCTCTCTTTCTACTCATCCATTCCATCCACATCACCTCATCTCTGTCTCCTTCCTCCACCACCTCTCTTTCTACTCATCCATTCCATCCACATCACCTCATCTCTGTCTCCTTCCTCCACCACCTCTCTTTCTACTCATCCATTCCATCCACATCACCTCATCTCTGTCTCCTTCCTCCACCACCTCTCTTTCTACTCATCCATTCCATCCATATCACCTCATCTCTGTCTCCTTCCTCCACCACCTCTCTTTCTACTCATCCATTCCATCCACATCACCTCATCTCTGTCTCCTTCCTCCACCACCTCTCTTTCTACTCATCCATTCCATCCACATCACCTCATCTCTGTCTCCTTCCTCCACCACCTCTCTTTCTACTCATCCATTCCATCCACATCACCTCATCTCTGTCTCCTTCCTCCACCTCCTCTCTTTCTACTCATCCATTCCATCCACATCACCTCATCTCTGTCTCCTTCCTCCACCACCTCTCTTTCTACTCATCCATTCCATCCACATCACCTCATCTCTGTCTCCTTCCTCCACCACCTCTCTTTCTACTCATTCATTCCATCCACATCACCTCATCTCTGTCTCCTTCCTCCACCACCTCTCTTTCTACTCATCCACATCACCTCATCTCTGTCTCCTTCCTCCACCACCTCTCTTTCTACTCATCCACATCACCTCATCTCTGTCTCCTTCCTCCACCACCTCTCTTTCTACTCATCCACATCACCTCATCTCTGTCTCCTTCCTCCACCTCCTCTCTTTCTACTCATCCACATCACCTCATCTCTGTCTCCTTCCTCCACCTCCTCTCTTTCTACTCATCCACATCACCTCATCTCTGTCTCCTTCCTCCACCACCTCTCTTTCTACTCATCCACATCACCTCATCTCTGTCTCCTTCCTCCACCTCCTCTCTTTCTACTCATCCACATCACCTCATCTCTGTCTCCTTCCTCCACCACCTCTCTTTCTTTCTCCTTCCAACCCTTTCCGCTCTTTCTTTCTGTGAATCACCCAGGGTGTCCTGGGAGTTCTTATTTTAGAACACCCTCATTAGCAGACACTGAGCCCCAGAGAGAGGCACGCTTAAGCTTGTGGAAGAGGAAGATTGTATGTATGGCACGACATCCCTTTTCCCTCAGAAATGCACACACACAGCTCCATCTCCCTCCTCACCTCTCTATGTTGATGGGCTTGTCAAACTTGAAGAGGACGTAGTCTCCAGCAGTAGGATTGATGGCCCAGAAGAAGTCTTCTCCCAGGTAGGTCTTCTCCAAAGTGTGGCCCTGGTACACCTGCACAGCACAGCGCAGCACTGTCAGCTGAATGCATTCAAAACATCTCAGTATACTTCACAAATAACTATATCAAACCATTATATCGTACTACCTTACATTTTGAAATAAAAAGCCAATGGTGAAACAGGCTTTAAAACAATATATATTTTTCAACTCATAAGAAGGTTAAGCCAGAAAGGTGTCTGTGAGGGTGATTTAAAGGTGATGTACCTTGAGAGATGTGGACACCTCAGCAGGCGGGTTCACATGGATCTTATGGAGCAGGGGCTTCAGGAAGTCCTTATCCTAAACAGCAAGTGGAAGTGAGACAGTAGCATAGATGACCGGAAGGGGTCATACCAGGGGGAAGTGAGCCTCGTATGGTGAGTTGAGGAGATATGTGGGTAGATGGAGGTGGTGATTGGACATATGGTAAAAGGCTGATGCAGAGAGAGTGATCTAGGGTGAGAGGGAGGGTGCTAGAGAGAGGATGAGAGGTTTGGGACCCACAGTGAGTTTCTGGATCTTTCCGGCCAGAGAGGAGTGCAGCCCCACGTGTTGAAAAAGAGAGGGCCTGAACCGCACACGCAGACTCGACTTCTGCCTCTCACAATGCTTCTGCAGGGAGAAAGGGTAGATTGTGAAAAAAAGTTGAAGATACCCCCTCCCCACACACAGTTTTTACGTACCGCGTCTTTCTCTGGGTTACACACTTTGACCCAGAGGATGTGGTCCAGTAGCCAATCAATGGGCTTCTCCTTATAGAACATGAGGATAAACTCTACTATGAGGTTGAGATCTGGAGCCTGGAACATCTTACCTGAGAGAGGGAGGGAGAGGAGAGGTCGATGGGGAGAGAGAGGGGGAGGAGAGGTCGATGGGGAGAGGGAGGGGAGGAGAGGAGGAGGAGAGATGGGGAGAGAGAGGGGGGGGAGGGTCGAGGGGAGGTCGATGGGGAGAGAGAGGGGAGGAGAGGTCGATGGGGAGGGAGGGAGAGAGGAGAGGTCGATGGGGAGGTCGATGGGGAGAGGGAGGGGGAGGAGAGGTCGATGGGGAGAGGGAGGGGGAGGAGAGGTCGATGGGGAGAGGGAGGGGAGGAGAGGTCGATGGGGAGAGAGAGGGTCGAGAGGAGAGGTCGATGGGGAGAGAGAGGGAGGGAGATGGGGAGAGGTCGATGGGGAGAGAGAGGGAGAGGAGAGGTCGATGGGGAGAGAGAGGGGAGGAGAGGTCGATGGGGAGAGGGAGGGAGAGGAGAGGTCGATGGGGAGAGAGAGGGAGAGGAGAGGTCGATGGGGAGAGAGGGGGAGGAGAGGTCGATGGGGAGAGGGAGGGAGAGGAGAGGTCGATGGGGAGAGGGAGGGGAGGAGAGGTCGATGGGGAGAGGGAGGGAGAGGAGAGGTCGATGGGGAGAGGGAGGGAGGAGAGAGAGGTCGATGGGGAGAGAGAGGGGGAGGAGAGGTCGATGGGGAGAGAGAGGGGGAGGAGAGGTCGATGGGGAGAGAGAGGGGGAGGAGAGGTCGATGGGGAGAGAGAGGGGGGTCGAGGAGAGGTCGATGGGGAGAGGAGGGGGAGGAGAGGTCGATGGGGAGAGAGAGGGGGAGGAGAGGGAGAGGGATGGGGAGAGAGAGGGGGAGGGAGAGGTCGATGGGGAGAGAGAGGGAGGAGAGGTCGAGGGGAGAGGGAGGGGGAGGAGAGGTCGATGGGGAGAGAGAGGGAGAGGAGAGGTCGATGGGGAGAGAGAGGGAGAGGAGAGGTCGATGGGGAGAGAGAGGGGAGGAGAGGTCGATGGGGAGAGGGAGGGAGAGGAGAGGTCGATGGGGAGAGAGAGGGGGAGGAGAGGTCGATGGGGAGAGGGGGGGAGGAGAGGTCGATGGGGAGAGGGAGGGGGAGGAGAGGTCGATGGGGAGAGGGAGGGGAGGAGAGGTCGATGGGGAGAGAGAGGGGGAGGAGAGGTCGATGGGGAGAGAGAGGGAGAGGAGAGGTCGATGGGGAGAGGGAGGGGAGGAGAGGTCGATGGGGAGAGGGAGGGGGAGGAGGAGGGGAGGGGAGGGGAGAGGTCGATGGGGAGAGGGAGGGAGAGGAGAGGTCGATGGGGAGAGAGAGGGGAGGAGAAAGAGGAGGGAGTGAAACAGGGAGAGCGGGAGGTTGGGGGATCGATAGCGAGATGGAGAGTGGAAGACAGAGCATAGAAGGAGTATGTTAAGTGGGATGGCCACTCAAACCTTTGTTTTTTTACACCCTTAAAAGCCTCCTGATGTTTGCTGATGTTCCATAATTTTAGCTGACAGTCAGTGTTCGTTAATAACCCGCTGGAGTCTAAGGGCCTGGGTCTGGGTTTCTACTAAGCTAACATATGGAATTGTTTTAAAATGGTCATACCAAGCTATGTGATTATTTGATGAAGCATTGAATTTGGCCTCACTGCTATTAGCCCATAGAAACACATTGAATAACATATTCATCCATGGAGAAAAAAAACGATAGTCAAAAAAATTTGGGGGAGGAAGTATGTTTTGAAGTGTCAGCCCATATCTGAGATATATACTAAAACTCAGGAAATGGTGCCATTTCCTGGTTGCAAATATTCTAATAGTTCACCTAATTTCAATTTATGTGACAAAACAAGCAGTCCTGTAGATAATCATTGTACCGTCGAAACCGCTGTGAAATATCTTTTTAGCTGGTTTACAAAGATAAATATGGGAAAGGGGGATATCTAGTCAGTTGTACAACTGAATGTATTCAACTGAAATGTGTCTTCTGCATTTAACCCTTTCTGAATCAGAAAGGTGTGGGGGGCTGCCATAATCGACATCCAAGTATTCGGCGCCCGTGGGAACTGCCTTGCTCAGGGGCAGAACGACAGATTTTTACCTTGTCAGCACAGGGATTTGATCCAGCAACCTTTCGGTTACTGGCACAACACTCTAACCACTAGGCTACCTGCCACCCCTACACTCTAATCCCTGGGCTACCTGCCGCCCCTACACTCTAATCCCTGGGCTACCTGCCGCCCCTACACTCTAATCCCTGGGCTACCTGCCGCCCCTACACTCTAACCCCTGGGCTACCTGCCACCTCTACACTCTAACCCCTGGGCTACCTGCCGCCCCTACACTCTAATCCCTGGGCTACCTGCCGCCCCTACACTCTAATCCCTGGGCTACCTGCCGCCCCTACACTCTAACCCCTGGGCTACCTGCCACCCCTACACTCTAACCCCTGGGCTACCTGCCACCCCTACACTCTAAACCCTGGGCTACCTGCCGCCCCTACACTTTAATCCCTGGGCTACCTGCCACCCCTACACTCTAACCCCTGGGCTACCTGCCGCCCCTACACTTTAATCCCTGGGCTACCTGCCACCTCTACACTCTAACCCCTGGGCTACCTACCACCTCTACACTCTAACCCCTGGGCTACCTGCCGCCCCTACACTCTAACACCTGGGCTGCCTGCTGAGCTTCTTAGACTTGCTTTCAATGAGAATATAGATCTATATAAGTCACACTTCTATGTGAATTTTGTCAGGATGCCCAAAAAGATCGATATTGCAGCTTTAACCCCTTTTTTACATTGGTACTGAAGTACTGCCATTAATATTTACTGCACTGAAGTACTGCCATTAATATTTACTGCACTGAAGTACTGCCATTAATATTTACTGCACTGAAGTACTGCCACTGATATTTACTGCACTGAAGTACTGCCATTAATATTTACTGCACTGAAGTACTGCCACTGATATTTACTGCACTGAAGTACTGCCATTAATATTTACTGCACTGAAGTACTGCCATTAATATTTACTGCACTGAAGTACTGCCATTAATATTTACTGCACTGAAGTACTGCCACTGATATTTTAACTGGTTCCGGGTTCGTTTCACACAAGCTTTATGAGGCTTGTGGGTGAGTAGGGCAAAACAACGTGTTTGTGATTGGTGATGTCATTCGTTTATAGCCCCAACAGACACAACGGACAGTACAGACATTTCATTAGAAGGCCGATTTTCAGGATGGGTCCTGGTCTGACAAACACTGTAACCACATGCGGAAGGCCGACATCGGTGCATGGAGACGCAGCCCACGCAAAGAAAGGGTTACTAAATGCTCAGACTGTGTGTGTGTGTGTGTGTGTGTGTGTGTGTGTGTGTGTGTGTGTGTGTGTGTGTGTGTGTGTGTGTGTGTGTGTGTGCGTGCGTGCGTGTGTGTGTGTGTGTGTGTGTGTGTGTGTGTGTGTGTGTGTGTGTGTTCATGTGCGTTACCGATGAAGCCGAGTTGGGAGAACTCAAGGATCATCCAGTCCTCAGAGGAGAGCTGTAGGGCAAAGTTCTTCATGGTGGCAAAGTAGTTTGGTTTGGCCACAATGTCATCCTCCAACTGAGGTAAAGGTGGTGTGTTGGGGGAGAAAGAATGACTGGTGAGGTGAGAGGCTTGCAGGGGTTCAGCCATCACACATACAGCTGACAAACATAACAGCATACACCAAGTCCCTCTCACTGAGCTAAGCTGGTGCATAGAGGCTACAGAAACACTGGGTGTGTACAGTGCATTTGGAAGGTATTCACATTTTCTTACGTTAAAGCCCCAGAAAAATAAGAAATCCCCCCACAATACCCCATAATGACAAAGCAAAAACAGTTTTTTTGAAATTATTGTAAATAATATCACAGTTACATAAATCTTCAGACCCTTTACTCAGTACTTTGTTGAAGCACCTTTTGGCAGCGATTACAGCCTTGAGTCTTCTTGGGTATGATGCTACAAGCTTGGCACACCTGTATTTGGGGAGTTTCTCCCGTTCTTCTCTGTAGATCCTCTCAAGCCGTCAGGTTGGATGGGGAGCGTTGCTGCACAGCTATTTTCAGGTTCGATGTTCGATCAGGTTCAAGTCCAGGCTCTGGTTGGGCCACTCAGAGACTTGTCCCGAAGCCACTCCTGCGTTGTCTTGGCTGTGTGCTTAGTGTCGTTGTCCTTCGACCCAGTCGGAGGTCCGCTCTGGACCAGGTTTTCATCAAGGGATCTCTATGTACTTGGCTCTGTCCATCTTTCCCTTGATCCTGACTCCCAGTCCCTGCCGCTGAAAAACATCCCCGCAGCATGATGCTGCCACCACCATGCTTCACTGTAGGGATGGTGCCAGGTTTCCTCTAGACATGATGCTTGGCATTCAGGCCAAAAAGTTCAATCTTGGCTTCATCAGACAAGAGAATCCTGTTCCTCATGGTCCGAGTCCTTTAGGTGCCTTTTGGCAAACTCCAATCGGGCTGTCATGTGACTTTTACTGAGGAGTGGCTTCCATCTGGCCCCTCTACCTTAAAAGGCCTGATTGGTCGAGTGCTGCAGAGATGGTTGTCCTTCTAGAAGGTTCTTCCATCTCCACAGAGGAACTCTGGAGCTCTGTCAGAGTGACCATCGGGTTCTTGGTCACCTCCAAGACCAAGGCCGTTCTCCCCCGATTGCTCAGTTTGGCCGGGCGGCCAGCTCTAGGAAGAGCCTTGGTGGTTCCAAACTTCTTACATTTAAGAATGATAGAGAACACTGTGTTCTTGGGGACCTTCAATGCTGCAGACATTTTTTGATACCCTTCCACAGATATGTGCCTCGACACAATCCTGTCTTTGAGCTCTATGGACAATTCCTTCGACCCCATGGCTTGGTTTTTGCTGTGACATGCACTGTCAACTGCTATATAGACAGGTGCGGTGCCTTTCCAAATCATGTTCAATCAATTGAATTTACCACAGGTGGAGTTGTTTGTCAATGTCCATTGAAACATCTCAAGGATGATCAATGGAAACAGGATGCACCTGAGCTCAATTTCGAGTCTCATGTTTTTAATTTCTTTGCTAAAAAAAATAATCTAAAAACATAATGTGTGTAAATTGATGATGATATATTTTTTCAATCCATTTTAGAATAAGGCAGTAACGAAACAAAATGTGGGAAAAGTCAAGGGGTCTAAATACTTTCTGAATGCACTGTACATAAGGTCTATGGTTGTGTACATTCTATAGGCACTATGATGTATGTGGCCTACAACAGTAAAGTCAACTACACAGTGTTAATGACAGCACTTAGTACCTCTGTCATCCCCTGGAGACAACGTCAACACAGAATGGAACATTAAAACATCAACCAGAACACAAACAAACAAACAAACAAACGACAGATGGGGTTAACAGAAGAAGAAATGAGATTTAATGTGGTAGCTCATTATATCCATGTATGCTTGTGATCTATGGGAATGAGGGAGGGATCAGCAGGTGGTATGATATAACAGACAGAACAACCTGTACAGTATCACAGTACCTCTGATCTTCACAAGGAGGGGAAAATACTGCCCAACTCTGACAAAAGAGCACGCAACTCCCTCTCTCTCCGTCCTGCTCTTCTGACCCACACACAATTGCAAAGGCCTTGTTTGATGTAAAGAACATGCCCAAATTGGGAACGCATTGTTCCAAACTGCAGACTCATCACTGTTTCCGTGGTAACGAATACTCTAGTGCTGAAGTAAGTGTGTGTGTGTGTGTGTGTTGGTACTAGGTGTACTACAACTCTGCCCCAGACACATACTGCTCCTGCTGGTCACATTCTAACGTGTTGCCATGGGAACGCTGTTTTAATAGGGCTAGGGACGGAATGTGTGCATGTGTGTTCCAAGGACGTACATACCTGGACATAGTAGACTCCTTTGCTCACAGCATACATCATGAGGAAGGAATAGTCCAGATTCTGCTTGGTCCTCCATCTACAACACACACACGATTAGGAATCATTTCCTCCTACCCTGTTGCTAAATGACTGATGTATGGTGGCTAGAGGGAGCAGGTGTACACATCACTGCCTGACAGCAGGTGTTAAGGCTGGCACACACACACAGCAGGTGGGCAGTAGGTACAGTCAATTCTTGCTATAAGTGGCTCTAATGAGCTCTGTTTACCATGCACTCAGAGGTGGGCGCACACACACACACACACACACACACACACACACACACACACACACACACACACACACACACACACACACACACACACACACACACACACACACACACACACACACACACACACACACACACACACACACACACACACACACACACACACACACACACAGCTGTATTAATCTTTCCATCTTTCCAGCAGCAGGGAGTCCAGCGGGCTTCTCATTAATATTCAATGAGCCCCCTGAAAAATGATAGTGCTTACAAAGGGCAACACACAACAGGCACACATCAGACTGAGTTCTAACACTGAAAGAGAGAAGGAAAGAAAGAGAGAAAGAAAGAGAGAAAGAACGAACAAACATCAACACATTTCTGATGTGAGGGCAGTGGGAAGAATAAAGGCTTGTCTAACCCAGAGCGACTTCCAGTTAGTGCATCCAGCTAGTTGGGACAACCACATATCTCAGTCATAGTATTTATATGTTCCTCAATAATGCAGTTATCAGCAAAGTCACAGCTGGGGGGGGGGGGGGTTGGATGTGGGGGTGTGGAAGGGGTACGTGGAGGGTGCTGTGGGATTATTTAAGATACCCTTTGGAGCCTCTAGGGTTTCAGATGTTTTTGGATTGGCAGAAACTATTCAGGAAAGCTGGTTCCACCATTGAGGTGCCAGGACAGAGAAGAGCTTGGACTGGGCTGAGCGGGAGCTGCCCTCCCGTAGGGTGGGAGAGCCAACAGACCAGGGGTGGCAGAACGGAGTACTCGGGTTGGGGTGTAGGGTTTGAGCAGAGCCTTAAGGTTCCTCTTCCTGCCCATAGGCAAGTCTTGTAGTGGATGCAAATTTTGACTGGAGGTCAATGTGTGGAGGAGCGGGGTGACTTGGGAAATCTAGGGAAATATGTAGTGTGTGGAGGAGCGGGGTGACTTGGGAAATCTAGGGAAATATGTTGTGTGTGGAAGAGCGGGGTGACTTGGGAAATCTAGGGAAATATGTAGTGTGTGGAGGAGCGGGGTGACTTGGGCAAGAAATATGTTGTGAAGAGCTGACTTGGGAAATCTAGGGAAATATGTAGTATGTGGAGGAGGGCAATCTAGGGAAATATGTCGTGACTTGGGAAATCTAGGGAAATATGTTGTGTGTGGAAGAGCGGGGTGACTTGGGAAATCTAGGGAAATATGTTGTGTGTGGAAGAGCGGGGTGACTTGGGAAATCTAGGGAAATATGTTGTGTGTGGAGGAGCGGGGTGACTTGGGAAATCTAGGGAAATATTGAACACCAGACGGGTGGCGTTCTTGTTAAGTTGCAGGGATTTGATGGCACAAGCCGGGAGCCCAGCCAACAGCAAGATGGAGTAGTCCAGATGGATGATGACAAGCGCCTGAATTAGGACCTGCACCACTTCCTGTGTGACGTAACGTCGTACTCTACGGATGTTGTAGAGCATGAACCTGCAGGAGCGAGTCACTGCTGTGATGTTTGCAGAGAACGACAAGGTGTTGTCCAGGGTCACATCAAGGTTATTTGCACTCTGGGAGGGGGCACTGTGGAGTTGTCAACCGTGATGAAGAGGTCTTGAAGTGGACAGGCCTTCAGTGGGAGGAAGAGCAGCTCCGTCCTGTCAAGGTTGAGCTTGAGGTGGTGGGCCGTCATCCAAGCTGAGATATCTGCAGGCACGTAGTGATGGGTGTCACCACCTGGGTGTCAAAAGGGTGGAAAAAGAAAAGTAGTTGAGTGTCATCCAGATAGCAATGACAGGAGAGACCATGTGAGGATATAATGGAGTCAAGTGACTTGGTGTAAAGAGAGAAGAGGAGAGGGCCTAGAACCGAGCCCTGGGGGTCACCAGTACTGAGAGTACGTCGAAAAGTAGTCTGATGAAGAGAGAGCAGCTGGAGTAGCAGTGTTCTCTGGGTTGATCCATGTCTCTGTCAGGGCCAAAAAGTCTAGGGACTGAAGGGCAGCATAGGCTGAGATGAACTCAGCGTTCTTGACCGCAGATCAGCAGTTCCAGGTATTCCACATGGGTTGTGCACGCAGGGTACATTAAATTAGAAGGGTTGCAGCTAAGGGGTGCGGAGTGTTGTAAATCCTACAGTGAGAGGAGCGAACAGGTACAGAAAACACACACACATAGTTGATTAAAAGAACTACAAAAAAGCTAAATAGGTAAGAACTACAAAAAAGCTAGAAAACTAGGTAAGATACTTAATTGAGAGAGTGGTGTGGACGATTAAAAAGTAGATGGCCCGAGACAGTATTAAACAACAACACGAAAATTATACTTATCACTCCTGGAGATATCAGGAGTCCTCTATAGGACGAAGCAGGTAGCCTAGTGGTTAGAGTGTTGGGGCAGTGACCAAAAGGTTGCAAGATTGAATCCCCAAGCTGACAAGGTAAAAATCTGTCGTTCTGTCCCTTTTTAAATTTTTTATTTCACTTTATTTAACCAGGTAGGCTAGTTGAGAACAAGTTCTCATTTGCAACTGCGACCTGACCAAGATAAAGCATAGCAATTCGACACATTCAACAACACAGAGTTACACATGGAATAAACAAAACATAGTCAATAATATAGTATAACAAAAGAAAAGAAAAAGTATATATACAGTGAGTGCAAATGAGGTAAGATAAGGGAGTAAAGGCAATAAATATGCCATGGTGGCGAAGTAATTACAATATAGCAATTAAACACTGGGATGGTAGATGTACAGAAGATGAATGTGCATGTAGAGATACTGGGGTGCAAAGGAGCAAGATAAATAAAAATACTTTATTGGGATGAGGTCGGTAGATAGATGGGCTGTTTACAGATGGGCTATATACAGGTTATGTATCCGTTATTTTACAGGTAAGTAGACAGAGAACACGTTCTCATTTGCAGCAACAACCTGGGGAATAGTTATAAGGGAGAGGAGGGGGATGAATGAGCCAATTGTAAACTGGGGATTATTAGGTGACCATGATGGTTTGAGATTAGGAATTTAGCCAGGACACCAGGGTTAACACCCCTACTCTTACAATAAGTGCCATGGGATCTTTAATGATCTCAGAGAGTCAGGACACCCGTTTAACGTCCCATCCGAAAGACAACACCCTACACAGGGCAATGTCCCCAATCACTGCCCTGGGGTAATTGTGATATTTCTATAGACCAGAGGAAAGAGTGCCTCCTACTGGCCCTCCAACACCACTTTCAGCAGCATATGGTCTCCCATCCAGGGACTGACCAGGACCAACCCTGCTTAGCTTCAGAAGCAAGCTGGCAGTGGTATGCAGGGTGGTATGCTGCTGGCTACAGGTGCAGTGATTTGTGAGCTGCTCTGACAGCTGGTGCTTAAAGCTAGTGAGGGAGATAAGAGTCTCCAGCTTCAGAGATATTTGCAGTTCGTTCCAATCATTGGCAGCAGAGAACTGGAAGGAAAGACAACCAAAGGAGGAATTGGCTTTGGGGATGACCAGTGAGATATACCTGCTGGAGCGCGTGCTACGAGTGGGTGCTGCTACGGTGACCAGTGAGCTGAGATAAGGCGGGGCTTTACCTAGCAGAGACTTGTAGATAACCTGTAGCCAGTGGGTTTCGCGACGAGTATGAAGCGAGGGCCAACCAACGAGAGCGTTCAGGTCGCAATGGTGGGTAGTGTATGGGGCGGAGTGGTGGAGGCTATTTTATAGATGATATCGCCGAAGTCGATGATCGGTAGGATGGTCAGTTTAAGAGGGTATATTGGCAGCATGAGTGAGGGATGCTTTGTTGCGATATAGGAAGCCAATTCTAGATTTAATTTTGTAATTTTGGATTGTAAATGCTTAATGTGAGTCTGGAAGGAGAGTTACAGTCTAACCAGACACCTAGGTATTTGTAGTTGTCCACGTATTCTAAGTCAGAACCGTACAGAGTAGTGATGCTGGAGAGGCGCACAGGTGCGGGCAGCGATCGGTTGAAGAGCATGCATTTAGTTTCCCCTGCATTTAAGAGCAGTTGGAGGCCACGGAATGAGAGTTGTATGGCATTGAAGCTCGTCTGGAGGCTAGTTAACACAGTGTCCAAAGAAGGGCCAGAAGTATACAGAATGGTGTTGTCTGCGTAGAGGTGTACCAGATAATCACCAGCAGCAAGAGCAACATCATTGATGTATACAGAGAAGAGAGTCGGCTCGAGGATTGAACCCTGTGGCACCCCCATAGAGACTGTCAGAGGTCCGGACAACAGGCCCTCCGATTTGACACACTGAACTCTATCAGAGAAGTAGTTGGTAAACCAGGCGAGGCAATCATCTGAGAAACCAAGGCTGTTGAATCTGCCAATAAGAATGCAGTGATTGACAGAGTCGAAAGCCTTGGCCAGGTCGATGAATACGGCTGCACAGTAATGTCTCTTATGGATGGCGGTTATGATGTCGTTTAGGACCTTGAGCGTGGCTGAGGTGCACCCATGACCAGCTCTGAAACCAGATTGCATAGCGGAGAAGGTATGGTGGGATTCGAAGTGGTCAGTAATCTGTTTGTTAACTTGGCTTTCGAAGACCTTAGAAAGCAGGGCAGGGCAGGATAGATATAGGTCTGTAGCAGTTTGGGTCTAGAGTGTCACCCCCTTTGAAGAGGGGGATGACCACGGCAGCTTTCCAATCTTTGGGAAACTCAGACGATACAAAAACAATTTTGGCAGATCATTTTAGAAAGAGAGGGTCCAGATTGTCTAGCCTGGCTGATTTGTAGGGGTCCAGATTTTGCAGCTCTTTCAGAACATCTGCTATCTGGGTTTGGGTAATGGAGAAATGGTGGGGGCTTTGGCGGGTTGCTGTGGAGGGTGCCGGGCAGTTGACCGGGGTAGGGGTAGCCAAGTGGAAAGCATGGCCAGCCGTAGAGAAATACTTATTGAAATTCTCAATTTATCCGTGGTGACAGTGTTTCCTAGCCTCAGAGCAGTGGGCAGCTCTTATTCTCCATGGACTTTACAGTGTCCCAGAATGTTTTTGAGTTAGTACTACAAGATGCAAATTTCTGTAGTACTAACTCAAAAAAGTTATTCTCTGATAGAGTTCAGTGTTCAATACCTAGGATAGGATAATTAATCCCTCTCACCCCCCCCCCCTTTAAGATTTAGATGCACTATTGTAAAGTGACTGTTCCACTGGATGTCATAAGGTGAATGCACCAATTTGTAAGTCGCTCTGGATAAGAGTGTCTGCTAAATGACTTAAATGTAATGTAATGTCAATAGGAGGGCCTGTTGTCCGGACCTCTGACAGTCTCAATGGGGGTGCCACAGGGGGTGGGGGTGCCACTCTATGGGGGTGCCACATCAATGATGTATACAGAGAAGAGGCTATTCGATGCTAATGCAGAATGCCACAGGATGTTTTTGTGCTGGTCAAGGGCAGACAGGTCTGGAGTGAACCAAGGACTAAATCTATTCCTAGTTCTATGTTTTTTGAATGGGGCATGCTTATTTAATAAATGGTGAGGAAGGCACTTTTAAAGAATAGCCAGGCATCATCTACTGACGGGATGAGGTCAATGTCATTCCAGGATACCCCGGCCAGGTCGATTAGAAAGGCCTGCTCTCAGAAGTGTTTTAGGGAGCATTTGACAGTGATGAGGTGTGGTCATTTGGTCGAGAACCCATTACGGATGCAGGCAATGAGGCAGTGATCGCTGAGATCTTGATTGAAAACAGCAGAGGTATATTTGGAGGGTGAGTTAGTTAGGATGACATCTATGAGGGTGCCCGTGTTTACGGATTTGGAGTTGTACCTGGTAGGTTCATTGATCATTTGTGTGAGATTGAGGGCATCAAGCTTGGATTGTAGGATGGCCGGGGTGTTTAGCATGTCCCAGTTTAGGTCATCTAGTAGCACGAGCTCAGAAGATAGATCGGGGGCAATCAATTCACATATGGTATCGAGGGCACAGCTGGGGGCAGAGGGAGGTCTGTAGCAAGTGGCAACAGTGAGAGACTTGTTTCTGGAAAGGTGCATTTTTAGAAGTAGAAGATCTAATTGTTTGGGTACAGACCTGGATAGTAAGACAGAACTCTGCAGGCTATCTCTGCAGTAGATTACAACACCGCGCCCTTTGGCAGTTCTAGGAAAATGTTATAGTTAGCGATGGAGATTTCAAGGTTTTTGGTGGTTTTCCTAAGCCAGGATTCAGACACAGCTAAGACAACAAACTTAGGGAGGAGGCTTCTAATGTTAACATGCATGAAACCAAGGCTTTTACGGTTACAGAAGTCAACAAATGAGAGCGCCTGGGGAGTAGGAGTGGAGCTAGGCACTGCAGGGCCTGGATTAACCTCTACATCACCAGAGAAACAGAGGACAAGTAGGATAAGGGTACGGCTAAAGGCTATAAGAATTGTCCGTCTAGCACGTTCAGAACAGAGAGTAAAAGGAGCAGGTTTCTGGGCATGATAGCATAGAATCAAGGCATAATGTACAGACAAAGGTATGGTAGGAAGAGAGTACATTGGAGGTAAACCTAGGCATTGAGTAATGATGAGAGAGATATAGTCTCTAGAGACGTTTAAACCAGGTGATGGCATCGCATATGTAGGAGGTGGAACAACATGGTTGGTTAAGGCATATTGAGCAGGGCTAGAGGCTCTACAATGAAATGAGACAGTAATCAATAACCAGGACAAGGCATTTTGATATTAGAGAGAGGCATGCGTAGCCAAGTGAACATATGGGTCCATGGCGATTCAGACAGTTAGCAGGCCGATGCTAACACGCTAACAGGCCCTGAACAAGGCAGCTAACCCATTGTTCCTAGGCCGTCATTGAAAATAAGAATTTGTTCTTAACTGACTTGCCTTTTTAAATAAATAAAAAGCACACTGAGCACGCACACGCTGTCAGATATGCGGTCTCGTTGGATGAACACTAATTTCTCACGGGACACAGAGTGATGGAGTGTGAGGGAGGAAGAGACAGAGGGAGAGAATGACAGAGAAAACAGAGGGAGAGAGAACAAATGGAAGCGATAAACCATTTCTAGAAGAGCGAGAGAGAGAGAAGGGATGATATGATAACATCGATCAGACAGAGGGAGGGGTGTGCAGAGGAAAGAGATAAAACAGAGTGAGGAGGGAGAGAGAAGAAGAGAAAGGTAAGAAAGAAAGATGTCATTAGAGAGCAAGAGTAGTGTTGTCATGATACCAGCACTTTGATACCGATACCCGGTTTAGTATCACAATACTCGATACCACGGCAAAAAAATAAGGCATATTAGCCAGTCACAGAATGGTACTTGATCCAGACAGTTAAACCTAGCTGCTGCTCTGTTCAATCATTGGCCATCTTTTGAGTTCAGTATCATTACCATTATGTTGTTAAGTCGAATTGATTGTATGATTTGTTTAATATATTCATTAATGCATACATGGCTGTCTCTGATTTTTGTATTTATTTAAAACAGTTCAAATGTAATCATTTATTTGAATGGTAAACCTCTTGATAAACTGGGTGGAGCCTAGGCCTAACCACAGTACCGCTGAATAGAAGTGTGAGCATGAATTGTGGTATTTGAACCATTTTCTTGTTCTACTATCGAAAAAAGTACAGAAGATTAAGAGAAAGATGTTCCAACAGCAGTGAATGTAGGAGGGAGAGAGAGAAATGGGAGGGAGAGAGGGAAATGGGGAGGGAGAGAGGGAAATGGGGAGGGAGAGAGGGAAATGGGGAGGGAGAGAGGGAAATGGGGAGGGAGAGAGGGAAATGGGGAGGGTGGGAGAGAGGGAAATGGGGAGGGTGGGAGAGAGGGAAATGGGGAGGGTGGGAGAGAGGGAAATGGGGAGGGTGGGAGAGAGGGAAATGGGGAGGGTGGGAGAGAGGGAAATGGGAGGGAGAGAGGGAAATGGGGAGGGTGGGAGAGAGGGAAATGGGGAGGGAGAGAGGGAAATGGGGAGGGTGGGAGAGAGGGAAATGGGGAGGGTGGGAGAGAGGGAAATGGGGAGGGTGGGAGAGAGGGAAATGGCGAGGGTGGGAGAGAGGGAAATGGGGAGGGTGGGAGAGAGGGAAATGGGAGGGAGAGAGGGAAATGGGGAGGGAGAGAGGGAAATGGGGAGGGAGAGAGGGAAATGGGGAGGGAGAGAGGGAAATGGGAGGGAGAGGAAAATGGGGAGGGAGAGAGGGCAATGGGGTGGGAGAGAGGGAAATGGGGAGCGAGAAAGGGAAATGGGGGGAGAGAGGGAAATGGGGAGGGAGAGAGGGAAATGGGGAGGGAGAGAGGGAAATGGGAGGGAGAGAGGGAAATGGGGAGGGAGAGAGGGAAATGGGGAGGGAGAGAGGGAAATGGGAGGGAGAGAGGGAAATGGGGAGGGAGAGAGGGAAATGGGGAGGGAGAGGGAAATGGGGAGGGAGAGAGGGAAATGGGGAGGGAGAGAGGGAAATGGGAGGGAGAGAGGGAAATGGGAGGGAGAGAGGGAAATGGGGAGGGAGAGAGGGAAATGGGAGGGAGAGGGAAATGGGAGGGAGAGGGAAATGGGAGGGAGAGGGAAATGGGAGGGAGAGGGAAATGGGGAGGGAGAGAGGGAAATGGGGAGGGAGGGAAATGGGGAGGGAGAGAGGGAAAAGGGGAGGGTGGGAGGGAGGGAAAAGGGGAGGGTTTTAGGGAAAATGGGAGGGTGGGAGAGAGGGAGGAATGCAATCGACCTTGAGCTCACTTTGAGAGATGCCTGTGGAATACTGAGTACCTGGCCCACTCCTCCATCCCGCTCATCCCTCTCTCCTCTCCTCTCCTCTCCGTCCTGTCACTAGCAATGCCCAACGGACGTGACACATCCACGAACAATAGCTAGAACAAAGTCATTTTCATTGGGGTGTGAGCAGGGGAGCTGGGCTGGAGAGGTGCCAAAGTGTCGGAGTTTGGGCGTTATTTGAAATTTTCCCAATGTTAGTCACCAATTGAAGATGAAAGGCGGAGAAACTTCCTCTGATAGGGACAGAGGAGACGACAGGGCTCCAGACTGAACGGGACAGAGGAGACGACAGGGCTCCAGACTGAACGGGACAGAGGAGACGACAGGGCTCCAGACAGAACGGGACAGAGGAGACGACAGGGCTCCAGACTGAACGGGACAGAGGAGACGACAGGGCTCCAGACTGAACGGGACAGAGGAGACGACAGGGCTCCAGACTGAACGGGACAGAGGAGACGACAGGGCTCCAGACTGAACGGGACAGAGGAGACGACAGGGCTCCAGACTGAACGGGACAGAGGAGACGACAGGGCTCCAGACTGAACGGGACAGAGGGGACGACAGGGCTCCAGACTGAACGGGACAGAGGGGACGACAGGGCTGCAGACTGAACGGGACAGAGGGGACGACAGGGCTCCAGACTGAACGGGACAGAGGAGACGACAGGGCTCCAGACTGAACGGGACAGAGGAGACGACAGGGCTCCAGACTGAACGGGACAGAGGGGACGACAGGGCTCCAGACTGAACGGGACAGAGGAGACGACAGGGCTCCAGACTGAACGGGACAGAGGGGACGACAGGGCTCCAGACTGAACGGGACAGAGGGGACGACAGGGCTCCAGACTGAACGGGACAGAGGGGACGACAGGGCTCCAGACTGAACGGGACAGAGGGGACGACAGGGCTCCAGACTGAACGGGACAGAGGAGACGACAGGGCTCCAGACTGAACGGGACAGAGGGGACGACAGGGCTCCAGACTGAACGGGACAGAGGGGACGACAGGGCTCCAGACTGAACGGGATAGAGGCTCCAAGCTGTGACCATTTAGTTGCATTTTGTGACCCTTTGACTTGGCTGTGAATACATTTACATTTAAGTCATTTAGCAGACGCTCTTATCCAGAGCGACTTACAAATTGGTGCATTCACCTTATGACATCCAGTGGAACAGTCACTTTACAATAGTGCATCTAAATCTTAAAGGGGGGGGTGAGAGGGATTACTTATCCTATCCTAGGTATTCCTTAAAGAGGTGGGGTTTCAGGTGTCTCCGGAAGGTGGTGATTGACTCCGCTGTCCTGGCGTCGTGAGGGAGTTTGTTCCACCATTGGGGGGCCAGAGCAGCGAACAGTTTTGACTGGGCTGAGCGGGAGCTGTACTTCCTCAGTGGTAGGGAGGCGAGCAGGCCAGAGGTGGATGAACGCAGTGCCCTTGTTTGGGTGTAGGGCCTGATCAGAGCCTGGAGGTACTGAGGTGCCGTTCCCCCCTACAATGTTTTATCGGTCACACTGGTGCGAGGTGCACATTCTACCTAGTTACTTCAATCAAAACATATTTTGGGGGCAGATAAAACCATGAATTTGTTAAACAGTACATAAACAGTAAACAGTGCATTATCCTCATGATTCCTGTAATAAAGCTGTGCCTGCCTGTCTGTGTTGGTGGGGACGGCTGCTGTAATGAGCGAGACTCACCTCCTGATAGTATAACATTTCAAACGGAAACGTTAGTGTCAGCAGTGCCACCAGGAGGAAATGTAAGTCTGGAGCCCTGTTTTACTGGGTGTTTCCCCTCACCTGACCCTCTCTCTGGAGTCTCCGAAGGTCTCTTTGAGGTCTTTGAGATCAGGGTAGTAGCTGGCTGGAGGAGAGATCACCTCCAACAGACCTGAACTGAACTCTATAGAAAACCTGGGATAGACGACACACACACACACACGCACACACGCACACACGCACACACGCACACACGCACACACACACACACACACACACACACACACACACACACACACACACACACACACACACACACACACACACACACACACACAAACAAACAATTTGTTATTCTCCTTCTGTTCTCTCTAAACCGTCAGGGGAATTATCAGACAGGAAACAGCCATCACAAAGACAGGAAGATGTGTGAGGTTAGGGACCGGAAGTGAGGTCACTCACTCTTTCTCCAGTCCGGTCACCACGCTTTGGACGTATTCTGTGTCCGTCTGCAGAAACAGAAAATAACGTCATTATTTATATGTCACAGTATGTGTGTGTGAGT
Organism: Oncorhynchus gorbuscha; assembly: GCF_021184085.1. Classification (NCBI taxonomy): domain Eukaryota; kingdom Metazoa; phylum Chordata; class Actinopteri; order Salmoniformes; family Salmonidae; genus Oncorhynchus; species Oncorhynchus gorbuscha. Next base: position 84,999,948 of record NC_060181.1, on the reverse strand, counting down.
GAGTGAGTGAGTGAGTGAGTGAGTGAGTGAGTGAGTGAGTGAGTGAGTGAGTGAGTGAGTGAGTGAGTGAGTGAGTGAGTGAGTGTGTGTGTGTGCGCGTGTGTGTATGAGAGTGTCAAGGGTTTGGGCACATAAAAATAAAAATTGAAACCAGAATAATAGAATGAGCTACACTACTGTTCAAAAGTTTGGGGTCACTTAGAAATGTCCTTGTTTTTGAAAGAAAACGTGTAGAGAATGACCGTGTAGACATTGTTAATGTTGTAAATGACTATTGAAGCTAGAACAGGCTGATGTTTAATGGAATATCTACAGAGGCCTATTATCAGCAACCATCACTGATGTGTTCCAATGGCACGTTGTGTCAGCTAATCCAAGTCTGTTGCATCAGTGTCACTGTTTTGATGTAGCCTAGGCCTACTGGTTGTATGAATTTGTGATCTATCGTCCCACATCTGTCCCAGAGTCTGTTTAGAAAAGGCTATTTATTTCTCGTAGAGAACGACAAGCTGACCAATAGAATAGGTCAACTTTTCTACTATGGGGATAGTAGATTGACAGGTTAGTGATTTTTCTGTTTATTACTGGTCTTGTTGTCTGAGGAAAAGTAAATGTGGACAGTTATTCTAACATCTTCAAGACGAATTACCATAATGTCAATGTGATGTTTCATTCTGAGCACCATGGGTGGACGCCCTAATCGGGTTATGCACCCAATGCATATGGGGACGGTAAATTTATCTTCTAGTTTGTTTGGAGAAACCCTGGTGAATGTGTGTGTGTGTATGTGTATGTGTGTGTGTGTTTCCCCCCACCTCTCCTACGAAGACTATGATGACACAGTCATGTTTCTCCTCAGGTGAGAGCTTGTTGATGAGCGAGTGTAGCGTCTCAGCCAGGTACGACTTCACTTTACGCTTTACGGTAGGAATACCCATCACCATGGAGACTGGGGGAGATGAAAAGACCAGGGTAAGACCATAGAGGAAGAAACACAAAAAAACACAGGCTGAGAACAGAACGTGTTAAATGGGTTAACTAAGTTGCTTTGTATTTTAAGAAAACAAACATTTACAATGAATGGAGGGCAGAAGTTTAACTGAGGAAAAGATAGGAGAGGAAGAGAGAAAGAGAGAGAATGGTGGGAGGGAGAGAATGAAAGAATGAAAGGGAGGGAGGGAGGGAGGGAGGGAGGGAGGGAGGGAGGGAGGGAGGGAGGGAGGGGAGGGAGGGAGGGAGGGAGGGAGGGAGGGAGGGAGGGAGGGAGGGAGGGAGGGAGGAGAAATAAATATAGAGAGGGAGAGAGAGAAAGAGAGGGAGGGAGGGATAAAGAAAGAGAGAGAAAGAGAAATAAAGAAAGAGAGAAAGAGAGAGCAAGAGAGAGGGGGGGGAGAGAGAAATCCTCTGCATTATCATTAATAGCAGACTCCTACATTTCCTCAGTGAAAACAATGTACTGAATAAATGTCAAAATTGCCGTTTACCTAATTACCATACGACAAACCACGTATTCAGCCTGCACACCCTAATTGACAAACAAAGAAAGTATTCTCATGCTTTGTTGATTTCAAAAAAGCTTGTAACTCAATTTGGCACGAGGGTCTGCTATACAAATTGTTGGAATGTGGTGTTGGGGGTAAAACATATGATATTCTAAAATCCATGTACACAAACAACAAGTGTGCGGTTAAAATTGGCAAAAACACACACATTTATTTCCACAGGGCCGTGGGGTGAGACAGGGATGCAGCTTAAGCCCCACCCTCTTCAACATATATATCAACAAATTGGTGAGGGCACTAGAACAGTCTGCAGCACCCGGCCTCACCCTACTAGAATCTGAAGTTAAATGTGACCCGATTCAGGAAACTAGGCGTGTGTCGCAAGTCACGACTTCACAAGAGAGCCCTTTGAACGTAAAAAAAATATGTTTATCAAAATGCGTTTTTTGGCAAAAATGCCTTCTCGAACATGTGAACTTTCATGTGCCTTAATATCAAACATGTATGTCATCTGTAAATACGAATACAATTGTTATATTACAAGCCTAGTTGGTTAGCCACAGATAAAGCGAGCAACCTTCCTGCTAGCCATGATTGGTTGAGATAATGAGTAGGCTGGACATGCAGAGAGATGAGTTTGGATTGGTCTGCGGTGTTGCATCTTGGGGTCTATAAAATGAGCTGCTAGATAATCCTTTCTACTGCAGTTTTTATTATTTTTATTTTACTTTAGCCATGGAGAACTGCAAATATGTTGCTACTGCTCTCAATAACATTGCTGCCCTTAATTTATCAGGCGCTATCGACAAAGGTCAGTGGTAAAAAGTTGTGATGGACTACTTTCTGGACGATGAATGCTGACTCTCTCACTCTGAAAATAACATGTTTTGGAATCAGTGGAAAACAAAGGGCCAAACAAGCTGTGCAAACTAAGACAAATTCCAGATGCATTATTATACAATCGATGGCATTCAAAATGGCATTCTGAGAGATCACTACCCACAGTTCAGCTTGCAAACTAAACAGAAACAACACAGGATGTCTTATAAAAGAGTTTGCAGTCTGCCGTGAAGCCTTCATCCATGTATACAGCTAAGAATCTAGCTACAGATTCAGATATTATACGTCTATAATTTAGTCAGAAAGTTGTTTTCATTGCAAGCAAAAGCTTGCTGTTAGCTAGCCAGCTGGAGATCGATGGCTGGCTTGCTAACTAACATTAAACCTAACGTTATTTGGTTGCTATGACAATTGGTTTGTATTGCGAGTAACGTTACTCTATTGATTGAGAGTATAGTTCATTTTTTAACTAGCTAACCTTAACGTGACATGTCTAAACAAAAGATCCCAAGTTAAAGCTTGCTGTTAGCTAGCCAGTTAGTTGAGTGGCTGGCTTGCTAGCTAACATTAAGTTATGTGTATGAGGTGTATGTAACGTTTGTGATGTTTTCTCAGAATGCCATTATGCATTGCTAGTTATAGCCTAATGTTAGCTAGCTAACATCGAACCTATTAGTTAACTTTAGCTAGATCTGACAATCGGTTTGTATTGCTAGTTAAAGCTTGCTGTTAGCTAGCCAGCTGTCATGAGATGGCTGGCTAGCTACAGTAGCTAACATTACCTGTGTGAACTGTGTGTAGTGATCTCTCAGAAGGCCATTTTGCATCGATGGTATCATAATGCATCTGGAGTTTGTCTTTCAGCATCAATCAGTAGAACACGCCTGACTCTAATCCATTAGTCCCACAGTTATCAAAAAGAGAGCTAGCGCAAGCAAAGGCAGCAGTGCAGTCATCAACTACATGCACCATTTCTTCACCAGCGACGGAGTTGGAAAACACGTGTGGAAAACACGTTTGGACCTGAATTGTGATAACTGCAGTGGATAAAACAAGAACAAGTTTGTGCTCTGGTATTGTGCCTGGCGGACCGTGCACAAGCTCCACCACAGTCTGGACCTTCACTTCCTGATCACAGGCCACACCAAGTTTGTGGTGACTGGTGCTTTGGCCTCATCAAGTTAGCCCTTCAGAAAGACCAGAGCGAACACTTTATCTGAGACTGCTGGTGTTGTGAAGGACAGCACTGTGACAGGGGTCAACATCCCACAGCTGGTTGGACTGGAGGCTGGTACGGTGCTGGTGGAAAGCTATGGCTGACAACACCACCAGCTCTGTACTTCAGGCCGTTGCCACAGATCAAGCAGTACCAGCACTTCAGGTAAAAAATGACTTTCATTATAAGGTTATTCTTATCTAAACTTGTGAGGTGAATTGATGTTGTGCAGAGTTATAATGTCTTCAGATTTATTGTTTTCTTTCTGTTTTACAGCTTCGATGCTCGAGCCTGGTGTTGTCGCCAAGGAGAGTTTGGACTGTCGGGACCAGGTTTCAGATGCTGCACAACGATGACATCTTTCCTCCCATAGATGGTCTGCCTGTAAAAGCGCCACCTGGACTGGACACAGCTAGACAAATATTTTTGAGAAGCTCAGGGAGTTTTGCGACGAAGAGGCTATGGACATGATACGTCCTGCACCAAAGTCAAGGGCAGGACAGAAACAGGCTCTCCGAATATAGATTCCCTTGTTCATGAGTGGTTTGGACGGACCAGTAATCAGTACTATCTGCAGTGCCTCTGTTCACATGACTCTCTTCTAACACGTTGCTGATACTATTTATTATTTATCCTGCTGCTCAGCAACTTTACCCCTGATTGTATGCCTATAACCACCTCGTCTATCACTGATATCGTTATTGATAATGTTCTTATACATACTGTATATGTTATTTATATGGACACTATCCATGTCTGATATTACTACAATGCAAGTAACCAGTTGGTTGCACCGTTTACACCTTCTGTAGAGACCATCCACTTAGCAAGACAGCAAAATATTGATATATAAAATTAATATTGATGTGTGGTCGGAACGTGATTTTATGACATACCCCAACAATATCATGTGACTGTATCACGTGTCCACCACATAAATATATGGCACATGCATCTGTTTATCTACAGTACTGAACTTTATTTATTTAAAAAAATAATAATAAGTATGAATCATTCCGGTTTCAACTCAGGTTGCATGGCCTTAACTTATGTATGAATTACTATGTGATAAGTGCATGTGTAATGGTATAAAGTATGCTATGTGTGAAGGCATTTGGGCTCAGGTTGTGAGTCACAAATGTCAACTGTTTGCTGATGACCTGGTGCTTCTGTCCCCAATAAAGGAGGGCCTACAGCAGCACCTAGATCTTCTGCACAGATTCTGCCAGACCTGGGCCCTGACAGTACATTTCAGTAAGACAAAAATAATGGTGTTCCAAAAAAGGTCCAATTGCCAGGACCACAAATACAAATTCTATCTAGACACCGTTGCCCTAGAGCACACAAAAAAACTATACATACCTAAACATCAGCGCCACAGGTAACTTTCCCAAAACTGTGAACGATCTGATAGACAAGGCAAGAAGGGCGTTCTATGCCATCAAAAGAAACAAGAAATTCAACATAACAATTAGGATCTGGCTAAAAATACTTAAATCAGATATAGAACCCATTGCCCTTTATGGTTGTGAGGTCTGGGGTCCGCTCACCAACCAAGACTCCACAAAATGGGACAAACACCAAATTGAGACTCTGCACGCAGAAAACACCAAATAATGCAGGCAGAGCAGAATTAGGCCGATACCCGCTAATGATCCAAATCCAGAAAATAGCTGTTAAATTCTAAAACCACTTAAAAGGAAGCGATTCCCAAACCTTCCATAACAAAGCAATCACTTTCAGAGAGCAAAAAGCAAGCTGGTACTAACCAAATCATGAGAAAACAAAAAATAATTACTTGACACACTGGAAAGAACAAACACCATTTTAAATACAACCCATATTTATGTTAATTTATTTTCCATTTTGTACTTGAACTATTTGCACATAGTTACAACACTGTATATATACATAATATGACATTTGAAATTTCTTTATTTTGGAACTTTGTGAGTTTAACAGTTACAGTTCATTTTTATTGTTTATTTCACTTGCTTTGGCCAATGTTAACATATGTTTCCCGTGCCAATGAAGCCCTTATATTGACATTTCATTGAGAGAGAGCGAGAGAGGTGAGAGACAGAGAGAGAGACAGAGAGAGAGAGAGACAGAGAGAGAGAGACAGAGAGAGACAGAGAGAGAGACCGGGAGAGAGAGACAGAGAGAGAGAGCGGGAGAGAGAGACAGAGGTGAGAGAGGGAGAGACAGAGAGAGAGAGTGGTGAGAGAGAGAAAGAGAGTGGTGAGAGAGAGAGAGTGGTGAGAGAGAGAGAGAAGAGAGAGAGGAGAGAGAGAGGTGAGAAGGAGAGAGGTGAGAGAGAGAAGAGAGAGAGGAGAGAGAGGGGTGAGGAGAGAGGTGAGAAGGAGAGAGGTGAGAGAGAGAGAGAGAGAGAGAGAGAGAGAGAGAGAGAGAGAGAGACCGGGAGAGAGAGACAGAGAGAGAGAGCGGGAGAGAGAGACAGAGGTGAGAGAGGGAGAGACAGAGAGAGAGAGTGGTGAGAGAGAGAGAGAGAGAGAGAGAGAGAGAGAGAGAGAGAGAGAGAGAGAGAGAGAGAGAGAGAGAGGTGAGAGAGAGAGAGAGAGAGAGAGAGAGAGAGAGAGAGAGAGAGAGAGAGAGAGAGAGAGAGAGAGAGAGAGAGAGAGAGAGAGAGAGAGAGGAGAGAGGGAGATGAGAGGTGAGAGAGAGAGAGAGAGAGAGAGAGAGAGAGAGAGAGAGAGAGAGAGAGAGAGAGAGAGAGAGGACAGCAGCTATTGTTATACTCCTGGCTATCAGTTGTATTCTGTGTCCTGGAGGGAGGGAGAGAAAGAGAGTAGAATAGGGAATACAGACTATTATCTTCCTTAGAGGGGGTGATCCCCTGAAAACCACACCACACTGAAATACTACAGACATATGACTCCATTTGTCCCACACTGACACAACAGGCCCAGGGATCTCTTTCACTGGGGAACAGGGCTGTGCGTGTGTGTTGGTGTTGCATAGTATACTGGTACCACGGTCATATCACGGTGCCAAAACGTCATGATACTAACATTTTAGAATACCGTAGTATACTACTGTTAGGTTCTAATTATCAGAGTAATAACTCAACGGACACTGCGAAAGGTTAAACAAAGTTCAAACAAAGATCCCAAAGGATCGAACAACTGAACAGACAAAGACATGGTTCCACCCATGGAATTTGTAAGTCGCTCTGGATAAGAGCGTCTGCTAAATGACTTAAATGTAATGACTTAAATGTAAATGTAGTATACAGACCCCACTTTGGGTGGAGTCTCCTCCTTATCGTTCAACATGGCAGGGAGCTGAGTGAGATAGGGCCTTAAACGGAGAGTACAGGCCGGTCTGATAGGCTTTGCAAATTCACCGTCACACAGAGAGGAAACCCCGTTTCACAAGAGGCATGTCTGCAGCTTTACAGGAAAGAAAACGTCTTGTCTCGATCTCAAACGGTTAAAAATATCACCCATATTACCGGAGATACCTTTTGTTCCTTCTGCGCGATGTCGTGTGCATTTGATATAATTTCACACACCATGTCGAGGGCCATTTTTAAACTAATCCCGGACACTAATTATTGATTTGATAACAAACAACTTTGTTCAGTCATGTTACCTAGCTAGCTCACAACCTGGTAACTTGACAGTAGGTCTATGAAAATGTGCTTCTCATGAGATGTGTTTCAAAAGTTTCTTATTGGCCTAATGGAAGCCTAAAGTATAAAAAATATATTATTGGTGCTCCTTACATTCTGTTTGGGGCCTAACGCTTTAAAAGTTGGGAACAATGTATGTACCTGTTTGGGGGAAAGAGAGGGAGGGAGAGTCTCTGTCTTTATGAGGGAGTGTGTGTGAGTGTTTATAAGGAAGTGTGTATGTATGTATGTATGTATGTATGTATGTATGTGTGTGTGTGTGTGTGTGTGTGTGTGTGTGTGTGTGTGTGTGTGTGTGTGTGTGTGTGTGTGTGTGTGTGTGTGTGTGTGTGTGTGTGTGTGTGTGTGTGTGTGTGTGTGTGTGTGTGTGTGTGTGTGTATGTATGTGCGTGCGTGCGTGCGTGCGTGTGTGTAACAGATGTAAATCGTACTCTCCTTGCGTTGTGTTTTGTCCAAATAAATCACATCAACCAATGGTCCCAGTTGAGCATCTTTTATTTCTGTTGCCCTTGCATCACATTTTCAAACTGGCTGTAAAAAATATAAATATACAATACAAAATATAACGTGTAAATACCTGTTGTTAAATGGGAAACAGCACGTTAGTTGTGCAGGGCTGAACGGTATTGATGGCTGTCGATGGCTAAATCTGTAGCATGAAGACAACTGTGTTAGCAGTGGCTTATGTGACCACTACATTGGTGTATACTAGCTAACACACTTATTTACAGCAATCCTATGCCAAAGCACATCCCAGAAAGCCCCTCAATCCCTAACAGGTACCATATACCCACGCATGTATAAATCAGTAACGAACAGCAAATTTGTACACATTGCAAAATTGAAAATAGAAAACAGTATTCAGAACGTGACCGACCCCTTGCAACACATTTTCATCCTGGGAAGACCTGACATTAGCCATCTCCCCCTATCTGCAAGCGGGGCCAATCACAACACGCCTTATTGTCATCAGAGTTCAACCAACCAATAAGAATGCTTGAACACTAAATACACCTTTCTTTAGAGGCAAGTGGAAACACAACCAACCCTGTTACATGTGTCTGAGTGTTTATGAGGGAGAGTGTGTGTGTCTTAACTGAACAGTAAAGGTGGTTTCATACAGTGTTTTCTCCTTATTGACACGATGACAAGCAGATCATTACGCACGTATATTCCTTCCTCCCATTCCTCCAGCCACATCACAGGTCGGCCTGTGCAAATATGAGCATATCAGTCATTCTATGCAGTATTCTATTATAGAGTGTGAAGTTAAATTCAATATGAGTTGTATTGAGTAGAAGTGTGACTATCAGTGACAGTTTTTCTGGGTAGCAGATGTGCATAACATTTAGAAAATGGGAACAAATGTCAGGGGACGGGGCGAACAGGACACTTTCCCCCCCAGTGGTATCATGATAGCTGGCTTTTATGGAAGGGGACGGGGCGAACAGGACACTTTCCCCCCCCAGTGGTATCATGATAGCTGGCTTTTATGGAAGGGGACGGGGCGAACAGGACACTTTCCCCCCCCAGTGGTATCGTGATACCTGGCTTTTATGGAAGGGGACGGGGCGAACAGGACACTTTCCCCCCCCAGTGGTATCGTGATACCTGGCTTTTATGGAAGGGGACGGGGCGAACAGGACACTTTCCCCCCCCAGTGGTATCGTGATAGCTGGCTTTTATGGAAGGGGACGGGGCGAACAGGACACTTTCCCCCCAGTGGTATCGTGATAGCTGGCTTTTATGGAAGGGGACGGGCGAACAGGACACTTTCCCCCCAGTGGTATCATGATAGCTGGCTTTTATGGAAGGGGACGGGGCGAACAGGACACTTTCCCCCCCCAGTGGTATCATGATAGCTGGCTTTTATGGAAGGGGACGGGGCGAACAGGACACTTCCCCCCCCCAGTGGTATCATGATAGCTGGCTTTTATGGAAGGGGACGGGGCGAACAGGACACTCCCTCCCCCCCAGTGGTATCGTGATACCTGGCTTTTATGGAAGGGGACGGGGCGAACAGGACACTTTCCCCCCCCAGTGGTATCGTGATACCTGGCTTTTATGGAAGGGGACGGGCGAACAGGACACTTCCCCCCAGTGGTATCGTGATACCTGGCTTTTATGGAAGGGGACGGGGCGAACAGGACACTCCCTCCCCCAGTGGTATCGTGATACCTGGCTTTTATGGAAGGGGACGGGGCGAACAGGACACTTTCCCCCCCCAGTGGTATCGTGATACCTGGCTTTTATGGAAGGGGACGGGGCGAACAGGACACTTTCCCCCCAGTGGTATCATGATAGCTGGCTTTTATGGAAGGGGACGGGCGAACAGGACACTTTCCCCCCCCAGTGGTATCATGATAGCTGGCTTTTATGGAAGGGGACGGGGCGAACAGGACACTTTCCCCCCCCAGTGGTATCGTGATACCTGGCTTTTATGGAAGGGGACGGGGCGAACAGGACACTTTCCCCCCCCAGTGGTATCGTGATACCTGGCTTTTATGGAAGGGGACGGGGCGAACAGGACACTTTCCCCCCAGTGGTATCATGATAGCTGGCTTTTATGGAAGGGGACGGGCGAACAGGACACTTTCCCCCAGTGGTATCATGATAGCTGGCTTTTATGGAAGGGGACGGGGCGAACAGGACACTTTCCCCCCCCAGTGGTATCATGATAGCTGGCTTTTATGGAAGGGGACGGGGCGAACAGGACACTTTCCCCCCCCAGTGGTATCATGATAGCTGGCTTTTATGGAAGGGGACGGGGCGAACAGGACACTTCCCCCCCAGTGGTATCATGATAGCTGGCTTTTATGGAAGGGGACGGGGCGAACAGGACACTCCCTCCCCCCAGTGGTATCGTGATACCTGGCTTTTATGGAAGGGGACGGGGCGAACAGGACACTTCCCCCCAGTGGTATCATGATAGCTGGCTTTTATGGAAGGGGACGGGGCGAACAGGACACTCCCTCCCCCCAGTGGTATCGTGATACCTGGCTTTTATGGAAGGGGACGGGGGACGAACAGGACACTTTCCCCCCCAGTGGTATCGTGATACCTGGCTTTTATGGAAGGGGACGGGCGAACAGGACACTCCCCCCAGTGGTATCGTGATACCTGGCTTTTATGGAAGGGACGGGGCGAACAGGACACTCCCCCCCAGTGGTATCATGATACCTGGCTTTTATGGAAGGGGACGGGGCGAACAGGACACTCCCCCCCCAGTGGTATCATGATACCTGGCTTTTATGGAAGGGGACGGGGCGAACAGGACACTTTCCTCCCCAGTGGTATCGTGATACCTGGCTTTTATGGAAGGGGACGGGGCGAACAGGACACTTTCCTCCCCAGTGGTATCGTGATACCTGGCTTTTATGGAAGGGGACGGGGCGAACAGGACACTTTCCCCCCCCAGTGGTATCGTGATACCTGGCTTTTATGGAAGGGGACGGGGCGAACAGGACACTTTCCTCCCCAGTGGTATCGTGATACCTGGCTTTTATGGAAGGGGACGGGGCGAACAGGACACTTCCCCCCCCAGTGGTATCGTGATACCTGGCTTTTATGGAAGGGGACGGGGCGAACAGGACACTTTCCTCCCCAGTGGTATCGTGATACCTGGCTTTTATGGAAGGAGACGGAAATGGTATCATGATACCTGGCGAACAGGACACTTCCCCCCCCCCCAGTGGTATCATGATACCTGGCTTTTATGGAAGGGGACGGGGCGGCTTTTAAAGGGGACAGGACACTCTCCCCCCCCCCCCAGTGGTATCGTGATACCTGGCTTTTATGGAAGGGGACGGGGGCGAACAGGACACTTTCCTCCCCAGTGGTATCGTGATACCTGGCTTTTATGGAAGGGGACGGGGCGAACAGGACACTTCCCCCCAGTGGTATCGTGATACCTGGCTTTTATGGAAGGGGACGGGCGAACAGGACACTTCCCCCCCCAGTGGTATCGTGATACCTGGCTTTTATGGAAGGGGACGGGGCGAACAGGACACCTCCCCCCAGTGGTATCGTGATACCTGGCTTTTATGGAAGGGGACGGGGCGAACAGGACACTTCCCCCCCAGTGGTATCGTGATACCTGGCTTTTATGGAAGGGGACGGGCGAACAGGACACTTCCCCCCCAGTGGTATCGTGATACCTGGCTTTTATGGAAGGGGACGGGGCGAACAGGACACTTCCCCCCCAGTGGTATCGTGATACCTGGCTTTTATGGAAGGGGACGGGGCGAACAGGACACTTCCCCCCAGTGGTATCGTGATACCTGGCTTTTATGGAAGGGGACGGGGCGAACAGGACACTTCCCCCCCAGTGGTATCGTGATACCTGGCTTTTATGGAAGGGGACGGGGCGAACAGGACACTTCCCCCAGTGGTATCGTGATACCTGGCTTTTATGGAAGGGGACGGGGCGAACAGGACACTTCCCCCCCCAGTGGTATCGTGATACCTGGCTTTTATGGAAGGGGACGGGGCGAACAGGACACTTCCCCCCAGTGGTATCGTGATACCTGGCTTTTATGGAAGGGGACGGGGCGAACAGGACACCTCCCCCCAGTGGTATCGTGATACCTGGCTTTTATGGAAGGGGACGGGGCGAACAGGACACTTCCCCCCAGTGGTATCGTGATACCTGGCTTTTATGGAAGGGGACGGGGCGAACAGGACACCTCCCCCCCCCCCGGTATCGTATCGTGATACCTGGCTTTTATGGAAGGGGACGGGCGAACAGGACACTTCCCCCCCCAGTGGTATCGTGATACCTGGCTTTTATGGAAGGGGACGGGGCGAACAGGACACTTCCCCCCCCCAGTGGTATCGTTAGTGAAACGTTTGTATCGTGACAACACTAGTGTGTTTCTCTGCTTCTCAGTCTTGCTGGAGAGAAAGGGAGGACCACGTCTATTCTGCTCTCCTGCACGAACACACCATCCCTCCCTCCATATCTTTCTTATCTTAGACCGGAGATGTTTGTCTTTCAAAATATTCAAATTATAGGGCAAAAAAAAACAGGAAAATATTTGCATATATTTGCTTTGCCGCTCCAAAGAATATCCAACCACATCAGGAGTGAGAACAACAGGGAGTGTGTGTGTTTAACCTCTATTATGGGGCTCGAGATATCCAACCACATCAGGAGTGAGAACAACAGGGAGTGTGTGTGTTTAACCTCTATTATGGGGCTCGAGATATCCAACCACATCAGGAGTGAGAACAACAGGGAGTGTGTGTGTTTAACCTCTATTATGGGGCTCGAGAGACCAACATCGGGAAACATGGGGGAAGAGGGAGAAGAGATAGAGAGAATGAAAGTGTCAGAATGGTGGAGTGTGATCTGTGCAGCGTGGAGAATCGGTCCTCAGTTTGCTTTGTGTCTCTCCAGCCAGCACAGAGACACACACAGAACCAGGAAAGTAGGTCGAGGATGAAAGGAGAGAGTGGGAACGACAGAGAGAGAAAGAAAAGAGTGAATAAGAGACAGAGAGAACTTTTGGAACTGTAATGTTTACTGAAAATGTTTTATTGTTTATTTCACTTTTGTTTATCTATTTCACTTGCTTTGGCAATGTAAACATGTGTTTCCCACGACAATAGAGCCCTTACATTGACATGGAATTTGAGAGGAGGAAAAAAAGGGAGATCGTGACACAGACTGATGATGGAAGGATGGAGACAGACAGACTGATGATGGAGATAGACAGACTGATGATGGAGACAGACAGACTGATGATGGAGACAGACAGACTGATGATGGAGACAGACAGACTGATGATGGAGACAGACAGACTGATGATGGAGGGATGGAGACAGACAGACTGATGATGGAGACAGACAGACTGATGATGGAGACAGACAGACTGATGATGGAGACAGACAGACTGATGATGGAGACAGACAGACTGATGATGGAGGGATGGAGACAGACAGACTGATGATGGAAGGATGGAGACAGACAGACTGATGATGGAAGGATGGAGACAGACAGACTGATGATGGAAGGATGGAGACAGACAGACTGATGATGGAGGGATGGAGACAGACAGACTGATGATGGAAGGATGGAGACAGACAGACTGATGGAGGGATGGAGACAGACAGACTGATGATGGAGACAGACAGACTGATGATGGAGGGATGGAGACAGACAGACTGATGATGGAGGGATGGAGACAGACAGACTGATGATGGAGACAGACAGACTGATGATGGAGACAGACAGACTGATGATGGAGACAGACAGACTGATGATGGAAGGATGGAGACAGACAGACTGATGACAGAGGGATGGAGACAGACAGACTGATGACGGAGGGATGGAGACACAGACAGACTGATGATGGAGACAGACAGACTGATGATGGAAGGATGGAGACAGACAGACTGATGACGGAGGGATGGAGACAGACAGACTGATGACGGAGGGATGGAGACAGACAGACTGATGACGGAGGGATGGAGACAGACAGACTGATGACGGAGGGATGGAGACACAGACAGACTGATGATGGAGGGATGGAGACACAGACAGACTGATGATGGAGGGATGGAGACAGACAGACTGATGATGGAGGGATGGAGACAGACAGACTGATGATGGAGGGATGGAGACAGACAGACTGATGATGGAAGGATGGAGACAGACAGACTGATGATGGAAGGATGGAGACAGACAGACTGATGATGTAGGGATGGAGACAGACAGACTGATGATGGAGGGATGGAGACAGACAGACAGACTGATGATGGAGACAGACAGACTGATGATGGAAGGATGGAGACAGACAGACTGATGATGGAAGGATGGAGACAGACAGACTGATGATGGAGGGATGGAGACAGACAGACTGATGATGGAAGGATGGAGACAGACAGACTGATGATGGAGGGATGGAGACAGACAGACTGATGATGGAGGGATGGAGACAGACAGACTGATGATGGAGACAGACCGACTGATGATGGAAGGATGGAGACAGACAGACTGATGATGGAAGGATGGAGACAGACAGACTGATGATGGAGGGATGGAGACAGACAGACTGATGATGGAAGGATGGAGACAGACAGACTGATGATGGAGGGATGGAGACAAACAGACTGATGATGGAGGGATGGAGACAGACAGACTGATGATGGAGGGATGGAGACAGACAGACTGATGATGGAAGGATGGAGACAGACAGACTGATAATGGAAGGATGGAGACAGACAGACTGATGATGTAGGGATGGAGACAGACAGACTGATGATGGAGGGATGGAGACAGACAGACAGACTGATGATGGAGACAGACAGACTGATGATGGAAGGATGGAGACAGACAGACTGATGATGGAAGGATGGAGACAGACAGACTGATGATGGAGGGATGGAGACAGACAGACTGATGATGGAAGGATGGAGACAGACAGACTGATGATGGAGGGATGGAGACAGACAGACTGATGATGGAGGGATGGAGACAGACAGACTGATGATGGAGATGGAGACAGACAGACTGATGATGGAAGACTGATGATGGAGATGGAGACAGACAGACTGATGATGGAGGGATGGAGACAGACAGACTGATGATGGAGGGATGGAGACAGACAGACTGATGATGGAAGGATGGAGACAGACAGACTGATGATGGAAGGATGGAGACAGACAGACTGATGACGGAGGGATGGAGACAGACAGACTGATGACGGAGGGATGGAGACAGACAGACTGATGACGGAGGGATGGAGACAGACAGACTGATGATGGAGGGATGGAGACAGACAGACTGATGACGGAGGGATGAAGACACAGACTGATGATGGAGGGATGGAGACAGACAGACTGATGATGGAGGGATGGAGACAGACAGACTGATGATGGAGGGATGGAGACAGACAGACTGATGATGGAGGGATGGAGACAGACAGACTGATGATGGAGACAGACAGACTGATGATGGAGACAGACAGACTGATGATGGAAGGATGGAGACAGACAGACTGATGATGGAAGGATGGAGACAGACAGACTGATGATGGAAGGATGGAGACAGACAGACTGATGATGGAAGGATGGAGACAGACAGACTGATGATGGAGACAGACAGACTGATGATGGAGACAGACAGACTGATGATGGAGACAGACAGACTGATGATGGAGACAGACAGACTGATGATGGAAGGATGGAGACAGACAGACTGATGATGGAAGGATGGAGACAGACAGACTGATGATGGAAGGATGGAGACAGACAGACTGATGATGGAGGGATGGAGACAGACAGACTGATGATGGAAGGATGGAGACAGACAGACTGATGATGGAAGGATGGAGACAGACAGACTGATGATGGAGGGATGGAGACAGACAGACTGATGATGGAGACAGACAGACTGATGATGGAGACAGACAGACTGATGATGGAGACAGACAGACTGATGATGGAAGGATGGAGACAGACAGACTGATGATGGAAGGATGGAGACAGACAGACTGATGATGGAAGGATGGAGACAGACAGACTGATGATGGAAGGATGGAGACAGACAGACTGATGATGGAGGGATGGAGACAGACAGACTGATGATGGAGACAGACAGACTGATGATGGAGACAGACAGACTGATGATGGAGACAGACAGACTGATGATGGAGACAGACAGACTGATGATGGAGACAGACAGACTGATGATGGAGACAGACAGACTGATGATGGAGGGATGGAGACAGACAGACTGATGATGGAGACAGACAGACTGATGATGGAGGGATGGAGACAGACAGACTGATGATGGAAGGATGGAGACAGACAGACTGATGATTGAGGGATGGAGACAGACAGACTGATGATGGAGGGATGGAGACAGACAGACTGATGATGGAGGGATGGAGACAGACAGACTGATGATGGAGACAGACAGACTGATGATGGAGACAGACAGACAGACGATGGAGACAGACAGACAGACGATGGAGGGATGGAGACAGACAGACTGATGATGGAGGGATGGAGAGTGTGACCGAGGGAGGGAGAGAGGGGGAGGGAGAAAGTGAGACAGAAAATACAAGAAGCTAAAGGGGAAGGGGGGGGACTTCTTATGCCATCCCTCAACCCCTTCTGAAAAGAACCCTGATTATAACATCCATCTGTGCCTCTGACAGACAAGAAAATGGTGACGTTAGCAGGCTGGTAGGGCTAACGTTAGCAGGCTGGTAGGGGTAACGTTAGCAGGCTGGTAGGGGTAACGTTAGCAGGCTGGTAGGGGTAACGTTAGCAGGCTGGTAGGGGTGTTATTGCAAACATTTCGGTTTCATTTTAAGTTAAAAATGTGTAGTTATTTATGTTATCGGGAATTGGCTAGCTTGGCTGGGTCCTCCATATTACGTCACACCCTGCATTCTTTGGAATTCTGATCAGTTTTATGTTTAAAGTGAGGTGTAACTTTGTATTGGGAATTTTGATTCGTATTTTAATGCAAATCCATATGTTACATGTGGTTATGTTTATGCAACCTAACCTTTAAAGAGAATGTGATATGGTGACTGGTGAGAATGGGGTCAAGCTGTGTGGAATAATAGGGGACTGAGTGAGATTGGAGCCTAGCTTGGCCTCCCAGCTACAATGGAGGGACTAATCGCTCATATCTATGCCTGAAGTAACAACACACACACACACACACACACACACACACACACACACACACACACACACACACACACACACACACACACACACACACACACACACACACACACACACACACACACACACACACACACACACACACACACACTGTGCTGTGAGCACACACACTGACTGGCTCAAAAGGTCCTGATGGGAGGCTGTAACAGAACCTTACACGCTAGAGCAGAGAAAACACACTAGCTTAGAACAGGGCTGACAATACATGTATCAGCCAGGCCACAGGCCACGTAAGAACTATTCTGCCAAAAGAAGCATGGACTGGGAGGGCGGGAAACAGAGGCAGTGTGTGTGTGTGTGTGTGTGTGTGTGTGTGTGTGTGTGTGTGTGTGTGTGTGTGTGTGTGTGTGTGTGTGTGTGTGTGTGTGTGTGTGTGTGTGTGTGTGTGTGTGTGTGTGTGTGTGTGTGTGTGTGTGTGTGTGTGTGTGTGTGTGTGTGTGTGTGTGTGTGTGTGTGTGTGTGTGTGTGCGTGTGTATAGAAAGGCCTAGTAGAGATAGAGAAGAGTATTGTGTGTGAGTTTAGATCCTAAGACTCAGACATCAGATTCAGTACCAGTGGTGCTGAATGGACCTGAAGGCTATCAGCTCCCCCTTGCTATCTGCTAGCTACGCTAATGCATGACGGCAATCCCATCCTTTTATACCTGGGTTTTTCAACCAGTTCTTGTCCCAGGCAAACCGCCAACCCAGGGAACCCCATCATACATCATGTCATCAGGTGAATGATAATGGCAAGAAGAAGTAATCAACATTTCAAAACACATTTTTGCAGAGTAGCTGTTTAAACAAAAATTAGCCATGTGTTGGCAAAATGTATGTCCAAGTCACAAAAAAGCTTTCCAGCGGCACTTGCCTCGCTGGTAGCCTATTCGCAGGTGCTTTTCAAAGTCTATGGGCATTTCCATGATAATGGAATAACGCTAAGACATAGATTTTCTATTTAAACAAATGTATTCCAAACAAAAACCATTGATTTCAGAACATAGAACTCTATGCACAGCTTTTTAAAGGTCCAATGCAACCATTTTAATCACAACATCAAATCATTTCTGGGTAACAATTAAGTAACTTAACGTAATTGTTTACAATTAAAATTGGCCCTGTCCGGGGGTATCATTGGATGGGGCCACAGTGTCTCCTGACCCCTCCAGTCTCAGCCTCCAGTATTTATGCTGCAGTAGTTTATGTGTCGGGGGCTAGGGTCAGTTTGTTATATCTGGAGTACTTCTCCTGTCTTATCCGGTGTCCTGTGTGAATTTAAGTATGCTCTCTCTAATTCTCTCTTTCTCTCTCTCTCTCTGAGGACCTGAGCCCTAGGAACATGCCTCAGGACTACCTGGCATGATGACTCCTTGCTGTCCCCAGTCCACCTGGCCGTGCTGCTGCTCCAGTTTCAACTGTTCTGCCTGCGGCTATGGAATCCTGACCTGTTCACCGGACGTGCTACCTGTCCCAGACCTGCTGTTTTCAACTCTCTGGAGACAGCAGGAGCGGTAGAGATACTCTTAATGATCGGCTATGAAAAGCCAACTGACATTTACTCCTGAGGTGCTGACCTGCTGCACCCTCGACAACTACTGTGATTATTATTATTTGACCATGCTGGTAATTTATGAACATTTGAACATCTTGGCCATGTTCTGTTATAATCTCCACCCGGCACAGCCAGAAGAGGACTGGCCACCCATCATAGCCTGGTTCCTCTCTAGGCTCCTTCCTAGGTTTTGGCCTTTCTAGGGAGTATTCCTAGGTGCTTCTACACCTGCATTGCTTGCTGTTTGGGGTTTTAGGCTGGGTTTCTGTACAGCACTTTGAGATATTAGCGGATGTAAGAAGGGCTATATAAATACATTTGAATTGATTTGATTTGAAAATGGTCAAAAAGAAACAAAAATAGCTTTTTAGCAAAGAGTCATTTCTCAAGCAAGAATTTAGATAAAACTGTCTGGGAGAGGGGAAAATTGAAAACTAGCGGTTATTGGCAGAGAGGTTTGGAACTCTTTCTTACTGGTCTATTAACTGATTTATTGCCAGATGTCACCAAGCAGGTCAAAACTCCATCCCACCACAACAGGCTGACATTTCAGGGGGTCTTTTCAAACAGGGGTATTGTATGTAGATTGATGAGGGGGAAAAACTAATTTAATCCATTTTAGAATAAGGCTGTAAAGTAACAAAATGTGGAAGACGTTAAGGGGTCTGAATACTTTCCAAATGCACTGTATATATTTTCAGACCCCCTGGGCCCATGAAACCCTGGTTGAATACCCCTCGCGTAATGCCCCTGGTTGAATACCCCTCGTGTAATGCCCCTTGGTTGAATACCCCTCGTGTAATGCACCTGGTTGAATAGCCCTCGCGTAATGCCCCTGGTTGAATACCCCTCGTGTAATGCCCCTGGTTGAATACCCCTGGTTTACACCACTCATTCCCAAACTATTATATGAAAATAGAACATACAAAACGTAGACAAATTGACAACAAAAAAAGTGGAATTAATATGAATAGATCATTATGTTCCATATCAGTCATTAAAGACAGGCTGGGGAGAGATACCTCCTACTCAATCTTTCTAATTTCCTTTTTTTAAACTCTTCATCTCTCGCTCCCCTTCGTTCAGTAACTCCCTGCTCAGTCTGGAGGTGGTGGGCAGGCAGAATCATGCATGATGTCCCAATTTACACTGCTATAAATAAATAACCCTAACAGGGAGCGACAGAGAGTGAGATGAGACAGAGAGAGACAGATGAAAGTGAGAGGATAGAGATGAAAATACTTGAGGGGTGCTCTTGATCCTAAACCAAGTAATTATCACTAGTCTCATCTTAACCCAGAGGCTGGTTATCAGTCACTAGCCTAATCTTAACCCAGAGGCTTGTTATCAGTCACTAGTCTCATCTGAACCCAGAGGCTGGTTATCAGTCCCTAGCCTCATCTGAACCCAGAGGCTGGTTATCAGTCCCTAGCCTCATCTGAACCCAGAGGCTGGTTATCAGTCCCTAGCCTCATCTGAACCCAGAGGCTGGTTATCAGTCCCTAGCCTCATCTGAACCCAGAGGCTGGTTATCAGTCCCTAGCCTCATCTGAACCCAGAGGCTTGTTATCAGTCACTAGTCTCATCTGAACCCAGAGGCTGGTTATCAGTCCCTAGCCTCATCTGAACCCAGAGGCTGGTTATCAGTCCCTAGCCTCATCTGAACCCAGAGGCTGGTTATCAGTCCCTAGCCTCATCTGAACCCAGAGGCTTGTTATCAGTCACTAGTCTCATCTGAACCCAGAGGCTGGTTATCAGTCCCTAGCCTCATCTTAACCCAGAGGCTTGTTATCAGTCACTAGTCTCATCTGAACCCAGAGGCTGGTTATCAGTCCCTAGCCTCATCTTAACCCAGAGGCTTGTTATCAGTCACTAGTCTCATCTGAACCCAGAGGCTTGTTATCAGTCACTAGTCTCATCTGAACCCAGAGGCTTGTTATCAGTCACTAGTCTCATCTAAACCCAGAGGCTTGTTATCAGTCCCTAGCCTCATCTGAACCCAGAAGCTTGTCAGTAGAGAAGTACAACAACGTGTCCATGCAGTAAGACCACCCCTCTCTCTCCCTCACCACACCCAAACACACAGACACAAAAACAACTCTGAGGCTAAACTAAATGAAGGGCAACAAAAGAGAAGGCATCACAATGGAGTAAGATGTCTACAGAAGCCTCATCAGAAGATCAGAGCCTCTACCTCCAAGACAAACCTGACATGGAGCCTTGAAAGACCACGTCGACAGGTAACACACAGGTAACACATACGCACATACAGAAACAGGAGAAATTGTTGTTTTCTTCAGTCTTTGTCTCTGGGTCCATCTAGAAACCTCATACTGAAGGGTCACTGGGCTTTGATGAGACAAGAGACAGAGGGGACACAGTGTTGTGTGTTTGTTCCAAACTGCCAATCTGTGTTCACAACCCTTTATAATATGGTCTGTCCTTCCTAAAGCTTGTCTAGTCACTGGGAAGTCCCCAATTTTATACACTCTCCTCACCTTACTTCCCAGTCCTTGACCCGGCTCATCCTCCTAAACCCTGACTAACACACAAGCCACACACAAAAACACCCACCCCGGCCATAATCATCTTAAAGGTTTTTACTCACCAAAGTAACAACATAGTGTGGTCAAAGACTTAGTAACTTAGTCAAAGGTAACCAGATCGTGACAACTACAAACCTATTTATGTTTTAGCGTTTTTTTTAAACATATATTTATTAACTTATTTTAGGATATCTTTGGAACTACCCACAATGCATGATTTCTCAACATTTATAAGGAGAACCGATGGTACCGAGCTAGTTCCAGCTGGCTAACGTCAGCTGCTATCCATGCTAGCATGTAATTACATTCCAAACCAAGTGCTGGCACTGGTGAGCTACTATGTACACGAAGAAGAAACCATATAAATTCATTTAGAAAAACTGCATTTCCTCTTTTCCTGTGTGTTTGGTAGTGTTAGTCGAGCGAGCGCACTAGCAGTTTTCCATTGTTTGTCGTTAGTGCAGTAATACCCTCAAGGACGGTGTTACGACTCATTTGTGGCCCAAAAACGAAAAGCTAGCTTTGAAGTGGGACCAGTGTGTCCGGTTGAAGCGAGCGGGATGGAGTATTGGAACAGTATGTGGTGCTCATTTCACCCCAGAGGACTTTGATGGCTTAGTATGTATAACCAGCGGAAGGCAGGATTAGGTATGCGACTGACTGAAACCAGGTACTGGGCCGAGTGTGAATGTGAAGCCTACAACCTGTATTTCCTACCGACCTACCGGTATCACGAGTGTCAGCAGTGATGGCGATAAATCGGTTAAATTTAGTGTAGATTTACCTCACTATATCACTATTGGATTAGCTGACTCTCCCTCGGTTGGTGAAACAGCCTCTCCCTCTGAAGGCCTCTCCTTGGCTCTTCTGTGACTTTGGTAGTTAACTCAGCTGTCAATCTGTAATTCTCCGCTCTCTCTACTTTGTATCTGCTGGATTTTTGTTGTTGTTGTGTTCTGTTGGTTGGGGCCTGTGCTCCACTAGTTGATTCCTTGGCTTACTACTTCGCTATGTTGACCATGGTGGTTGGCTAACTAAGCTAGTTAGCTGACTAGGCTAGCTAGTACGTTAAAATGACGAACTTAAAGCCTCCGGAATGGCGCAGCGATGTCCGGGGTACGGGGTGGTTTGGCTGGCCAGGACGTCCTCGTCTCATCATGCTCTAGTGACTCCTTGTGGTGGGCCATGCACCAGAAAACTGACTTCAGTCATCAGTTGGACGGTGTTTCCTCTGACACATTGGTGCGGTTGACTTCCGGGTTAAGCCAGCAGTGTGTCAAGAAGCAGTGCGGCTTGGCAGGGTTGTGTTTCGGGAGGACGCATGGCTCTCGACCTTCGCCTCTCCCGAGTCCGTACGGGAGTTGCAGAGATGAGACAAGACTAACTACCAATTGGATACCAGAAGATTGGGGAGAAAAGGGGGTAAAAGTAAAACCAACTTTTAATGTCCTTCTGTAGCTCAGTTGGTAGAGCATGGCGCTTGTAACGCCAGGGTAGTGGGTTCGATTCCCGGGACCACCCATACGTAGAATGTATGCACACATGACTGTAAGTCGCTTTGGATAAAAGCGTCTGCTAAATGGCATATATATAATGTAGCCGTAAGCTAGGTGTTGATTGCAACTGGCTGACTCATGCAGTGCTAATGTAACGTTAGCAGGCTGGTAGGGGTAACGTTAGCAGGCTGGTAGGGGTAACGTTAGCAGGCTGGTAGGGGTAACGCTAGCAGGCTGGTAGGGGTAATGTTCGCAGGCTGGTAGGGGTAACGTTAGCAGGCTGGTAGGGCTAACGTTAGCAGGCTGGTAGGGCTAACGTTCGCAGGCTGGTAGGGCTAACGTTCGCAGGCTGGTAGGGCTAACGTTCGCAGGCTGGTAGGGCTAACGTTCGCAGGCTGGTAGGGCGTAAGGCTGGTTAACGCAGGCTGGTAGGGCTAACGTTCGCAGGCTGGTAGGGCTAACGTTAGCAGGCTGGTAGGGGTAGGGGTAACGTTAGCAGGCTGGTAGGGCTAACGTTAGCAGGCTGGTAGGGCTAACGTTAGCAGGCTGGTAGGGCTAACGTTAGCAGGCTGGTAGGGGTAACGTTAGCAGGCTGGTAGGGGTAACGTTAGCAGGCTGGTAGGGGTAACGTTAGCAGGCTGGTAGGGGTAACGTTAGCAGGCTGGTAGGGGTGTTATTGCAAACATTTCGGTTTCATTTTAAGTTAAAAATGTGTAGTTATTTATGTTATCGGGAATTGGCTAGCTTGGCTGGGTCCTCCATATTACGTCACACCCTGCATTCTTTGGAATTCTGATCAGTTTTATGTTTAAAGTGAGGTGTAACTTTGTATTGGGAATTTTGATTTGTATTTTAATGCAAATCCATATGTTACATGTGGTTATGTTTATGCAACCTAACCTTTAAAGAGAATGTGATATGGTGACTGGTGAGAATGGGGTCAAGCTGTGTGGAATAATAGGGGACTGAGTGAGATTGGAGCCTAGCTTGGCCTCCCAGCTACAATGGAGGGACTAATCGCTCATATCTATGCCTGAAGTAACAACACACACACACACACACACACACACACACACACACACACACACACACACACACACACACACACACACACACACACACACACACACACACACACACACACACACACACACACACACACACACACACACACACACACACACACACACACACACACACACTGTGCTGTGAGCTCAAAAGGTCCTGATGGGAGGCTGTAACAGAACCTTACACGCTAGAGCAGAGAAAACACACTAGCTTAGAACAGGGCTGACAATACATGTATCAGCCAGGCCACAGGCCACGTAAGAACTGTTCTGCCAAAAGAAGCATGGACTGGGAGGGCGGGAAACAGAGGCAGTGTGTGTGTGTGTGTGTGTGTGTGTGTGTGTGTGTGTGTGTGTGTGTGTGTGTGTGTGTGTGTGTGTGTGTGTGTGTGTGTGTGTGTGTGTGTGTGTGTGTGTGTGTGTGTGTGTGTGTGTGTGTGTGTGTGTGTGTGTGTGTGTGTGTGTGTGTGTGTGTGTGTTTCTCACCTCCAGTGCGGCCCAGGCCGACATGGACAGCGGGGTGCAGGCTGCCCTCATTGTTGAGCAGGTGAGGCAGGTGGTGGTAGATGTTTGGCACCTGGAGAGGCTTCCTACTGGCCAGCTCCTTCAGCAGCTTCTGGGTCTCATCTGACCGAAATACAGGAAGGAATCATAGAGTTACAACTGGTAGAATGGTTGAGAAAAGGGGACCATCTCACTCTCCCAAAAGCTTGGCTGTTGTGTTAAAACCCGCCAATTCAGACAGAAAGAGGGCAATGCACTCAGAAAGATGTCACATAAAGCTCATTTTTAGAACGTTGTATTATTTCACTGCATTGGGTACACAGACGTTACGACTTTGCAGCCTTCTTCAGTGTGTCGGTACAATTTTATCTTCATTCAAAACAGCATTTGTAAAGAACAACTGATGAGTAGCTTTTGCTTCAAAATCAGGCTTGACATTCATCTGCCAATCAGGGATGTGGCTTTTCTGGTCTACCTGTATACAAGTTAGTTATGAAGAAATATAGAGTTCTAGGGTAAGCTGGCACAAAGGGCAATCCAATCAATCATTTGACTTACAGTAGCAGTCAAAAGTTTTAGAACACCTACTCATTCAGGGGTTTTTCTATATTTTTACTATTTTCTACATTGTAGAATAAAAAAATATGAAATAACACATATGGAATTATGTAGTAATCCCCCCCCAAAAAAAGTATTTAAAAAATATATTAAAAGTAGCCACCCTTTGCCTTGATGACAGCTTTGCAGACTCTTGGCATTCTCTCAACCAGCTTCACCTGGAATGCTTTTCCAACAGTCTTGAAGGAGTTCCCACATATGTTGGGCACTTGTTGGCTGCTTTTTCTTCACTCTGCGGTCCAACTCATCCCAAACCATCTCAATTGGATGAAGGTCGGTTGATTGAAGTCCAGGTCATCTCATGCAGCACTTCATCACTCTCCTTCTTGGTCAAATAGCCCTTACACAGCCTGGAGGTGTGATGGGTCATTGTCCTGTTGAAAAACAGCTTCACGATGGGAACCACACATGCAGAGATCATCCGTTCACCTATTCTGCGTCTCACAAAGACATGGCGGTTAGAACCAAAAATCTCAAATTTGGACTCATCAGACCAAAGGAATGATTTCCAACAGTCTAATGTCCATCGCTCGTGTTTCTTGGCCCAAGCAAGTCTCTTCTTCTTATTGGTGTCCTTTGGTAGTAATTTCGTTGCAGCAATTCAACCATGAAGGCCTGATTCACTCAGTTGATGTTGAGATGTGTCTGTTACTTGAAGTCTGAAGAATTTATTTGGGCTGCAATTTCTGAGGCTGGTAACTCTAATGAACTTATCCTCTGCAGCAGAGGTAACTCTGGGTCTTTCTTTCCTGTGGCGGTCCTCATGAGAGCCAGTTTCATTATAGCACTTGATGGTTTTTGCGACTGCATTTAAAGAAACTTTCAAAGTTCTTGAAATGTTCCGGATTGACTGACCTTCATGTCTTAAAGTAATGATGGACTGTTGTTTCTCTTTGCTTATTCGAGCTGTTCTTTCCATAATATGGACCTGGTATTTTACCAAATAGGGCTGTCTACTGTATACCAGCCCTACCTTGTCACAATACAACTGATTGGCTCAAACGCATTGAGGAAATACATTTCACAAATGAACAAGGTATTCATTTAAATTAATTCCAGGTGACTTCCTCATGAGTAGGTGTGTCCAAACTCTTAACTGGTACTGTTGGTGTCTGCTCACTTGGATACATTATATAATTTCATGAGATAGATTACCAGAAAGGACATCAGCATCAGTTGTTCATAAATATGTGGGACTGACTCAAACTATTTGCAAAATCTGCTATGGACAATCTTCTTGTGTAACAGTCTAAAATGTGGCCTATAGGAATGAGGTGAAATCTAGTTCTTCTTTTAAACCATGTGGAGATACAGAATTTAATTCATACATGTATATCCACACGTCTTCTGTTTGGAGTCATTTGTTGTCGTAATCACTTTGTGGTGGATGAACGTTTTCAATCCAAACGCAACGCAATTCATTAATAAAATTATTTTGTTCTAGAATGTTTCTCGCAACTGGCAAATCAGAGAATCATAGAGTTAAACTGGTAGAACGGTTGAGATTCATAGCATTGGACTGGTAGAACGATTGAGATTCATAGCATTAGACTGGTAGAACGGTTGAGAATCATAGCATTAGACTGGTAGAACGGTTGAGATTCATAGCATTGGACTGGTAGAATGGTTGAGATTCATAGCATTAGACTGGTAGAACGGTTGAGAATCATAGAGTTAAACTGGTAGAACGGTTGAGATTCATAGCATTAGACTGGTAGAACGGTTGAGATTCATAGCATTGGACTGGTAGAATGGTTGAGATTCATAGCATTAGACTGGTAGAACGGTTGAGAATCATAGAGTTAAACTGGTAGAACGGTTGAGATTCATAGCATTAGACTGGTAGAACGGTTGAGATTCATAGCATTGGACTGGTAGAATGGTTGAGATTCATAGCATTGGACTGGTAGAACGGTTGAGAAAAACAGTCATAGAATTAGCAGAATGTTTGAGAAAAAACAGAATTATAGAAGCAGAACGAGTAGAACAATTCCATTCAGAGCAAAGTCCCGGGTGGAGGGGAGGATTAGAGCATGATGTTAATTCTAATTCAAGTCTAGCATGACTAAAGGCCTGGTTAGGATGGAGATGGTCTGAAGCCTGAGAGCAGCAGTAAGACTAAGGGGGCAGGCACTATTAGATAGGAGGAGAACTGAATGATCCAGTCTATTATCTATTCTACATTAATGGCAGAGTTCCCAAAGGGGGGATTCAGCTTGAATGGGTCTTTTTGTGTGTGTATATTGTGATGGGTAACCTGAGAAGCTGGTAAATGTAGATCCATCCTGGGAGTGTCGGTGTGTGTAGATCCATCATGGGTGGATGGATGGGGGTGTGTGTGTACCTGAGAAGTTGGTGAGAGCGTCCTTGCTGCCGTTGGTCTCAGCGATGACCCGTCTGAACTGCTCCAGGATGTTGTTGAGCTCTGAGGAGCGCTGCAGGGTCCGGTGCTCGGCCACACGGAGGCGCTCTTTCAGGGCATGGAACTCCCTCTGGTACGCTACCAACTTCTCTATAGGGACAGAGGGGAGGGGGACAGAGAGGGGGACAGAGAGGGGGACAGAGAGGGGGGGGAGGGGGAGTTAGATCTTCTGCTCATTATTCCAACAATGTGTCCCAGTGTAGGCTAATAGTCATGTAACGTGTTCTAATACAAAATAGAATATGAAGTGCTGTTAGAACCTTCCAAACTGTTCTGTCAGCGGGCTGTTCTGTCAGCGGGCAGTACACTTCTCCCTTAGCAATGCTTGACCTCTATGTATCTTCAGAACATGACATCAATGTGATTTATCACTATACAGTAACAACAACCAATACAAGCAATAAGATCGCTCTGAGACCCAATCTGGCTCTGCTTCAGGCAGGCATACTCTATTTTCTAGATTGAAAACACACATCGCTATTGAGTTGTTAAAAGTGTCTGTTGTTATGGATGACCCTGCTCCTAAACCACTTCCCCCTTGAGGATAACATGGTTACAGCAAATGGGACACCAAATAAAGAGCTCCCTCCCTCTCTCCCCAGGACTAGAGCATGTGGGGGAGGGGTGGAGAGGAACCTTGTCATCCTCAGTGCAGTGACAACCACTCCCTGTCTTTTCTAGTCCCCTTATTGCCCGTTCTCTACCTCCTTGTCATCTCTTTCTCTCTTACACCCTACCTCTCTCATTCCTCTTCCTCCGGTCACTCATCTCGCTCCTCCTCTCATTCCGTCTCCCCTCCTTTACCTCTTCTCCTCACTGTATTTCCCCGTACCCTCCTCCCTTCCTCTACCCCTCCTAATACTCTCTACTCGTCTCACACCCATACTCAACCCACAATATCAAGTCTCACACCCATACTCAACCCACAAGATCCAGTCTCACACCCATACTCAACCCACAATATCCAGACTAACACCCATACTCAACCCACAATATCCAGTCTCACACCCATACTCAACCCACAATATCCAGTCTCACACCCATACTCAACCCACAATATCCAGACTCACACCCATACTCAACCCACAATATCCAGTCTCACACCCATACTCAAATATCCAGTCTCACACCCATACTCAACCCACAATATCCAGACTCACACCCATACTCAACCCAAAATATCCCCTCCCACTCCCACTCCATCAGTAACACTCAGTCACCGATTCATGCAGCTGACGGTGTGATCATGACTGTTAATAAATGACAGTATTAGTGTGTATGTGTTGCAATATTTATGTGGATGTGGGTGGCTGAGTTAACTTGCTGCTGAAATATTCTCTTTTTTACCCTCTACCCCCTTCTCTCTCGCCCTCTCCATCCTCCCTCTTTCTTTTAGTGTCCTCTGGAGAACCAGGCATCTCTGCAAAAGGCCCTGTATAGGGGCAAGGGACTGGAACAATTCCCATACAACATGTTGAGACGGGCACAATCAAAATAAACCAAGACATTCATTAGAGCTTTGTTGTGTCATACCCAATTACAGAGTGAAAATGGAGAATGTGTGTGATGCTGAGAGCATGTGTTGAGAGAGAAATAAAGAGAGAGGATAGAATGATGAGCAGAACAGAGAAGAGAAGTCACATCAAATTGTCTCAAAGCCACTGATCCCCAGGGGTCTTATTTATTAACTGTGTGAACAAACAAAATATGCCCCAAAACATACAGTTGAAGTCAGAAGTTTACATACACTTAGGTTGGAGTCATTAAAACTCATTTTTCAACCACTCCACAAGTTTCTTGTTAACAAGCTATAGTTTTGGCAAGTCGTTTAGGACATCTACTTTGTGCATGACACAAGTCATTTTTCCAACAATTGTTTACAGACAGTTTATTTCACTTATATTTCACTGTATCACAATTCCAGTGGGTCAGAAGTTTACATACACTAAGTTGACTGTGCCTTTAAACAGCTTGGAGAATTCCAGAAAATGATGTAATTTGGAGGTTGGAGGTGTACCTGTGGATGTATTTCAAGGTCTACCGTCAAACTCTGTGCTTCTTTGCTTGACATCATGGGAAAATCAAAATAAATCAGCCAAGACCTCAGAAAAGAAATTGGAGACATCCACAAGTCTGGTTCATCCTTGAAGTTTCCAAACTTCTGAAAGTACCACGTTCATCTGTACAAATATTAGTACGCAAATATAAACACCATGGGACACCACAGCCGTCATACCGCTCAGTAAGGAGACGCGTTCTGTCTCCTAGAGATGAACGTACGTTGGTGCAAAAAGTGAAGGGCTGCTCAGCAAGGAAGAAGCCACTGCTCCAAAACCGCCATAAAAAAGCCAGACTACGGTTTGAAACTGCACATGGGGACAAAGATCGTACTTTTTGGAGAAATGTCCTCTAGTCTGATGAAACAAAAATAGAACTGTTTGGCCATAATGACCATCGTTATGTTTGGAGGAAAAAGGAGGCAGCTTGCAAGCCGAAGAACACCATCCCAATTGTGAAGCTCGGGGTTGGCAGCATCATGTTGTGGGGGTGCTTTGCTGCAGGAGGGACTGGTGCACTTCACAAAATAGAAGGCATCATGAGGTAGGAAAATTATGTGGAGATATTGAAGCAACATCTCAAGACATCAGTCAGGAAGTTAAAGCTTGGTCGCAAATGGGTCTTCCAAATGGACAATGACCCCAAGCATACTTCCAAAGTTGTGGCAAAATGGCTTAAGGACAACAAAGTGCCTTTCCAAATCATGTCCAATCAACTGAATTTACCACAGGTTGTCACAGATTCCCCCGGTACTGCTGCTCATACCGTTCACCAGCTCCGGAGGTCTACATCACCGGCCTTCTAGGCTTCACTGAACTGGATCATTGCCACCAACCCCGGACTGTCTCATCTCATTACGCACACCTGGTTCCCATTCCCCCTGATTAGTATGTGTATGTATAAGCCCTCTGTTCCCCATTGTCCTTGTCGGTTATTGTTACCATGTCCATTGGTCCTTTGAGTACCTGTGCTGTTATTTCGGCTTCCATGCTACATGTTATAGTGCACTTGTTTCAAGGGTCTCGTGCCGTGTATTGTTTAGAGGTTTACACCTCTCTCTTTTGTTTGGGTGGAGAAAATAAACCCCGCTATTACGTATTCCTGCGCCTGTCTCCAATCATCATGCACCTCAGCTCAACTTCGACTCTCATAGCAAAGGTTCTGAATACTTATGTAAATAAGCTATTTCTATTTTTAATACATTTGAAACATTTTCTAAAAACCTGTTTGTCATTATGGGGTATTGTCTGTAGATTGAGAGGTGGTGGAAACAATTTAATCCATTTTAGAATAAGGCTGTAACATAACAAAATGTGGAAAAAGTCAAGGGGTCTGAATACTTTCCAAATGCACTGTACCCCTTCTTTCTCCATCCACAAACACAGGCTACACAGACCAATAGACTTACCCCTTCTTTCTCCATCCACAAACACAGGCTACACAGACCAATAGACTTACCCCTTCTTTCTCCATCCACAAACACAGGCTACACAGACCAATAGACTTATGCTCCAGCAGATGAGCATCACCCAGTCACAACCATGAGAATGACAGAGGAAATGACACCTCCCTATGAGGCATGGCTAGAGCTGTTGTAGTGACTGTATTACTGCCACACCAGCAGTCATGAGTCATGGCCGCAGTCACTGTGATCTAATTTTATGCACTCCGAACATGCGTTGGTAGCACCCAACTCGCTAATGACCGTCAGGTTGCTAATGGCCTGCTACTCAGGGCTCCACCGTCCCTCTAACCACTGTGACAGTAATAAAAATGCAATCAAAAATCAAATCAAACATTTATCATCAAAACAGTACCGTGTTTCTAAAAAAAAGAAAGAAAAAAAC
Organism: Oncorhynchus gorbuscha; assembly: GCF_021184085.1. Classification (NCBI taxonomy): domain Eukaryota; kingdom Metazoa; phylum Chordata; class Actinopteri; order Salmoniformes; family Salmonidae; genus Oncorhynchus; species Oncorhynchus gorbuscha. The sequence goes on along the minus strand of NC_060181.1, from coordinate 84,968,938 downwards.
TGTTTTTTCGCCTCACTGTGATGATCAATTTCAAGAAAGAAGTTCAACAAAAGTTTGAGTGGAAAACATGGTCATTGTAGACGTTGTTTCAAAGTCTAACACAACAAAAATGGGTTGCGCTTTCTAAGGTGATTCACTCAAAACACCATATGCATATTAGAATGCATGAACCTATACACAAGACCAAGCCCAAAATGTCATTCATTTTCCTTTAAATGATGATTGTCCTGTTATACAATACATAGCCTACTTCATATTACACACAGCAGAAAAACATCAAACAAAACTGATTTAAGAGGTCTTTGGTACATGATTGGTCTAGCCCAGTGGTTCCCAAAATATTTACAGTTCCGTACCCCTTCAAACATTCAACCTCCAGCTGTACCCCCTCTAGCACCAGGGTCAGCGCACACTCAAATGTTTGTTTTTTTGCCATCATTGTAAGCCTGCCACACACACACTATACGATATGTTTAATAAACATAAGAATGACTGAGTTTTTGTCACAACCCGGCTCGTGGGAAGTGACAAAGAGCTCTTATAGGACCAGGGCACAAATAATAACCAATACATTTTGCTCTTTATTTAACCATCTTACATATAAAACCTTATTTGTTCATTGTAAATTGTGAATAACTCACCACAGGTTAATGAGAAGGGTGTGCTTGAAAGGATGCACATAACTCTGCAATGTTGGGTTGTATTGGAGAGTCTCAGTCTTAAATCATTTCCCACACACAGTCTGCGCCTGTATTTAGTTTTCATGCTAGTGAGGGCAGAGAATCCACTCTCACATAGGTACGCGGTTGCAAAGAGCTCCAACTTTTTAATCATAGCCTCAATTTTGTCCCGCACATTGAATATAGTTGCGGAGGGTCTCTGTAATCCTAGATTCAGATCATTCAGGTGAGAAAAAACATCACCCAGATTGGCCAGTCGTGTGAGAAACTCGTCATCATTCAAGCTGTCAGACAAGTGAAAATTATGGTCAGTAAAGAAAACTTTAAGCTCGTCTCTCAATTTAAAAAAAATGTGTTGTTACTTTGCCCCATGATAACCAGCACACTGGTTATGTATGTTGTAAAAGTGTTACATGGTCGCTGCCCATATCATAGCATAGTGCAGAAAATACACGAGGGTTCAGGGGCCTTGCTTTAACAAAGTTAACCATTTTCACTGTAGTGTCCAAAACGTCTTTCAAGTTGTCAGGCATTCCCTTGGCAGCAAGAGCCTCTCGGTGGATGCTGCAGTGCACCCAGGTGGCGTCGAGGGCAACTGCTTGCACGCGTGTTACCACTCCACTATGTCACCCTGTCATGGCTTTTGCGCCATCAGTAGTGATACCAACACATCTTGACCCCTATTTGAGGTCACAAAGCGGTCTAGTACTTTAAAACTATCCTCTCCTGTTGTCCTGGTTTCCAATGGTTTGCGGAAGAGGATGTCTTCCTTAATTGACCCCCCATAAACGTAACAGACATACCAGGAGCTGTGCCAGGCCCGCCACGTCTGTTGACTCATCCAGCTGTAACACATAGAATTCACTGGCTTGTATGCGAAGCAGTAAATGTTTCAAAACATCTCCTGCCATGTCATTGATGCGTTGTAAAACCGTGTTTGACGAAGGCATTGTCTGTATAGTTTTTTTGCCTTTTCCCTCAGCATTGTCCCAGACATATTTGCGGCAGCAGGAAGAAGTCCTCCACAATAGTATGGGGCTTGCCTGTCCTAGCCACTCGGTAGCTCACCATATAAGATGCTTCTAGTACCTTCTTATTAATGGTATCTGTTGCTTTTTATACGTCTTACTAATCGAAAGTAAAAAACTCCTGTGGCTTATTTTCCAAATTGGCATGTTTTGTTTCTAAATGTCTGCACAAGAGTGAAGGTTTTATCAAGTTGTGAGATAGTTTATTATATGTGCAAAAGTACTATGGCTGAGGAAAGACAATACTCCCAATATAAGTGAACCTCAAATCAATGTAGTTCTCATCATATTTGCGCGTCTTCGATGGTCCAATGTCCCTGTCTGTTGTTCGGTGCTTTCCCGGGTAAAGTTGCAGCAGCTCTTCAGCTGCATCAGATTCACAACTGTCAGTGTCCATGCTAGCTGGTCTAACAACAAATATAGAATTACTGATGCAAATATAAATGGACTGTTTGAAAATGTGGGGGGGGGGAATATATATATATATATATATATAAAAATGTAAAAAGTGAATCAACTTTTTATTTGGTGTACCCCCGACGGCATTGCGTCAGGGTAGCCTAGTGGTTAGAGCGTTGGACTAGTAACCGAAAGGTTGCAAGTTCGAATCCCTGAGCTGACAAGGTACAAATCTGTCGTTCTGCCCCTGAACAGGTAGTTAACCTACTGTTCCTAGGCCGTCGTTTCAAAATAAGAACTTGTTCTTAACTGACTTGCCTAGTAAAATAAAAGGTCAACTTTAAAATGAAATAAAAATAATAAAAAATTGTGTGTAGGCCAGTTTGGGCATACCTGGTCTAGCCTAAATTTAACACATTTTAGTAATCGCCTTCGAGTCTGGGCTATTTTATTATGCATACTGGATGGACTGGTTACCGAATGCCTAGAAGCTCCAAACTCTTTATACAAGAGTCTGGTAGAGAACGTATAGGCCTAGGCGATGATGTTGCTTCACTGATTGTGCAAGACGGTTTACAGTTAGCCTACAATTATAGTACATTTGTATTTTATTTTGAATGGCTTAGTAAATAGGACATTTTTTTATTTTCATAATTAATAGGCTGACGTGCGTTTCAATCTTCTCCTCTCTCTCCTTCATTCCTTTCTCGAGCGCACAGAGAGGGGCTGTCAACAGTTTAATGACATGTGGTGGTGTGGGGGCTGTGCTTTGGCAAAGTGGGTGGGGTTATATCCTTCCTGTTTAGCCCTGTCCGGGGGTGTCCTCGGATGGGGCCACAGTGTCCACAGTGTCTCCTGACCCCTCCTGTCTCAGCCTCCAGTATTTATGCTGCAGTAGTTTATGTGTCGGGGGGCTAGGGTCAGTTTGTTATATCTGGAGTACTTCTCCTGACCTATTCGGTGTCCTGTGTGAATCTAAGTGTGCGTTCTCTAATTCTCTCCTTCTCTCTCTCTCTCGGAGGACCTGAGCCCTAGGACCATGCCCCAGGACTACCTGACATGATGACTCCTTGCTGTCCCCAGTCCACCTGGCCGTGCTGCTGCTCCAGTTTCAACTGTTCTGCCTTATTATTATTCGACCATGCTGGTCATTTATGAACATTTGAACATCTTGGCCATGTTCTGTTATAATCTCCACCCGGCACAGCCAGAAGAGGACTGGCCACCCCACATAGCTTGGTTCCTCTCTAGGTTTCTTCCTAGGTTTTGGCCTTTCTAGGGAGTTTTTCCTAGCCACCGTGCTTTTACACCTGCATTGTTTGCTGTTTGGGGTTTTAGGCTGGGTTTCTGTACAGCACTTTGAGATATCAGCTGATGTACGAAGGGCTACATAAATAAATTTGATTTGATGTGTTTTGTTGTGAAAACATGTTACTGCTGATGTTCCTGAACCTATTTCCCTTGGTTTCACTGGGTAGCTGCAGGAACAGGGTTGGAGAGCCCATGGCATACAGAGTACTGGGTAGTTGCAGGAACAGGGTTGGAGAGCCCATGGCATACAGAGTACTGGGTATCTGCAGGAACAGGGTTGGAGAGCCCATGGCATACAGAGTACTGGGTAGCTGCAGGAACAGGGTTGGAGAGCCCATGGCATACAGAGTACTGGGTAGCTGCAGGAACAGGGTTGGAGAGCCCATGGCATACAGAGTACTTGGTAGCTGCAGGAACAGGGTTGGAGAGCCCATGGCATACAGAGTACTGGGTAGCTGCAGGAACAGGGTTGGAGAGCCCATGGCATACAGAGTACTGGGTAGCTGCAGGAACAGGGTTGGAGAGCCCATGGCATACAGAGTTTGGGCGGAATATCACCTGTTACGCAGCAAGAGGCTGCATGGTCCTCAAACAGTGGTTGTTGCATGGAGTGAAATAACCACAGTAGCCTACCACGGAGTGAAATAACCACAGTAGCCTACCACGGAGTGAAATAACCACAGTAGCCTACCACGGAGTGAAATAACCACAGTAGCCTACCACGGAGTGAAATAACCACAGTAGCCTACCACGGAGTGAAATAACCACAGTAGCCTACCACAGAGTGAAATAACCACAGTAGCCTACCACGGAGTGAAATAACCACAGTAGCCTACCACGGAGTGAAATAACCACAGTAGCCTACCACGGAGTGAAATAACCACAGTAGCCTACCACGGAGTGAAATAACCACAGTAGCCTACCACGGAGTGAAATAACCACAGTAGCCTACCACGGAGTGAAATAACCACAGTAGCCTACCACGGAGTGAAATAACCACAGTAGCCTACCACGGAGTGAAATAACCACAGTAGCCTACCCAGCATGATTGAAAAACAAACCAGCAGGAAAGTGGCCTCCAATCACTATTAGAGTGCATATGGATGACATGTCTTTTTACCCCTGTTCCTACCCCTGTTCCTGCCCCTGTTCCTGCCCCTGTTCCTGTTCCTGCCCCGGTTCCTGCCCCAGTTCCTGCCCCTGTTCCTGCCCTGGTTCCTGCCCCAGTTCCTGCCCCAGTTCCTGCTCCTGTTCCTGCCCCGGTTCCTTCCCATTCCCACATAACGGGCCATTCTAAATCAAAACAAATTGTACATATTAGTAAAGACAAAATTAAATTGAGAATAATCTGATGAGTGAAAATATGATCACTTGATGAGAGAACAGCGTATGGAGCCTGAGGCAAGGAGCAGAGCGCCAGCTTTATTTGTGACTTTCTCAAGTCATCAATATCCTTTAGTCGCATCATGCAGCCGATATGTTTTGTTTTCTAAGACATTCTAAGGTTTGTATCATTCACAACTAAAGCTGCCAAATAACTCTAAATCTGGATATAGGACCTGTTTCAAATGAGGACTTTTACGCTCAACATGCCACTTCAAATGCACACTTGCTCTGAAATGGGAAAAAATATTTTTTTTATTGAGCTAAGTTCAATATCAGTGCCTTCTGTAACTATTGGGTCTCTGTTCTCCAGCACTTTGGATTTGAGATGATATAAATGACTATGACGTTAAAGTGCAGACTGTCAGCTTTATATTGAGTGTATTATCATCCATATCTAGTGAACGTTTAGAAATTAAAGCACTTTTTGTACACCGGTCTCTTCAAGACAGACAGACAGACAGACAGACAGACAGACAGACAGACAGACAGACAGACAGACAGACAGACAGACAGAGCGACAGAGCGACAGAGCGACAGAGCGACAGAGCGACAGAGCGACAGAGCGACAGACAGACAGACAGACAGACAGACAGACAGACAGACAGACAGACAGACAGACAGACAGACAGACAGACAGACAGACAGACAGACAGAGACAGACAGACAGACAGACAGACAGACAGACAGACAGACAGACAGACAGACAGACAGACAGACCGACAGACAGAGCGACAGACAGAGCGACAGACAGAGCGACAGACAGACCGACAGACAGAGCGACAGACAGACACAGACAGAGCGGAAGAGCGACAGACAGACAGACAGACAGACAGACAGACAGACAGACAGACAGACAGACAGACAGACAGACAGACAGACAGACAGACAGACAGACAGACAGACAGACAGACAGACAGACAGACAGACAGAGCGGAAGAGCGACAGACAGACAGACAGACAGACAGACAGACAGACAGACAGACAGACAGACAGACAGACAGACAGACAGACAGACAGACAGACAGACAGACAGACAGACAGACAGACAGACAGACAGACAGACAGACAGACAGACAGACAGACAGACAGACAGACAGACAGACAGACAGACAGACAGACAGACAGACAGACAGACTGGAACCTGAAGTTTGGCAGAGCGACAGACAGACAGACAGACACAGACAGACAGACAGACAGACAGACAGACAGACAGACAGACAGACAGACAGACAGACAGACAGACAGACAGACAGACAGACAGACAGACAGACAGACAGACAGACAGACTGGAACCTGAAGTTTGGCAGAGCGACAGCAGTAGGAACCATGTCGACATTTCAGTCAAGCAACAGCCTTAAAGAAAATAGGTTGTGTGTGAATGGTATGTGTGGTCCATAGCGGACAAGAACAACCCTAAGACTGTGACAATGGTCCTGTTTTCCTCCCTAGTCAGGATTGTGAATGTGGGGGCGGATGAGAACGGGAGAAGGGATGAATGAGAAGTAGTGTGCAGCAGACGAAGACACTCAGCCTGGGAAGAGGAAGGAGAAAGTGTCCCGTTAGTTAACTGACTTAATGGAGGACAGACTGTAGAAGCCTGTTCCTGTTCATTATGAGGTAGACCATCATCTGGGCCAGAGTGTGTGTGTTAGGCCTGCCACAATTACTGTATAACCCACGAGTATGGATGGACAACATGGAATGACTGTATAACCCACGAGTATGGATGGACAACATGGAGTTACTGTATAACCCACGAGTATGGATGGACAACATGGAGTTACTGTATAACCCACGAGTATGGATGGACAACATGGAGTTACTGTATAACCCACGAATATGGATGGACAACATGGAATTACTGCCATAACAGATTTAACACACACACACACACACACACACACACACACACACACACACACACACACACACACACACACACACACACACACACACACACACACACACACACACACACACACACACACACACACATATAATATATATTTTTAAATGCTATTCGAACGGTTATTGCGGTGACTGCGATCATTTAGCTGGCCAATTACAGTCATCCAAAATTCCATGATTGTCACAGCCCTCGTGTGTGTGTACGTACTGTGTATTGTGTGTGTACGTACTGTGTACTGTGTGTGTGTGTGTACGTACTGTGTACTGTGTGTGTGTGTGTACGTACTGTGTACTGTATGTGTGTGCACGTACTGTACTGTGTATGTGTGCACGTACTGTGTACTGTGTGTGTGTGTGCTGTGTGTGCACGTACTGTGTGTGTGTGCTGTGTGTGCACGTACTGTGTACTGTATGTGTGTGCACGTACTGTACTGTGTATGTGTGCACGTACTGTGTACTGTGTGTGTGTGTGCTGTGTGTGCACGTACTGTGTGTGTGTGCTGTGTGTGCACGTACTGTGTACTGTGTGTACATACTATGTACTGTGTGTGTGTGCTGTGTGTGTACCCTTATCCTGAAGAGCAGGGCACAAACACTTCACCAGAGTTTCCGGGCGAAGGGTTTTGTCAGCACTCTCTCCCTCCACCTCTTCCCCCCTCGGCTCCTCTCCCTCCCTTCTATAATCTGGGCCCTTGGCTTCGCCTCCCTCTGTCTTTCTCTCCCTTTAGCCCCATTAGAAGCATCTGGCTGAGAGAGTCCCGATCTCTCAGCGTCAGAAAATATCACCACACAACCCATAGCAACACACACACAGCACATCGCAACACAAAGACCACAAAAGAGATATATACAGTCCATCCCTCTCTCGCTCTCATTCTGTCTCCCTCTCTACGGGCATCAGAATTCCCCTCCGTTATCTTCAGTCAGTAGCATTCATTTGTCATAATAACACCTTTCTCCAGCTATTTTGGGACCATTGTGTTTGCAATGAACTGACAAAGGAACGACAGACCAGAGCTGAGAGGAGAAACATGCCCACGGACGGAAAGAGAGAAAATGGAAGGAAGTGTTAGAGGAGAGGAGGTAGAACTGGAGGGAGGGATTATTTGAATTTATTTGAACTTTGAACCTTTTTAACCTCAACTGTGCTGATTAGCCTAATAGTAATGTCTCCTTCCATTACACTGTTTACTGAAAGCAGCCAACTCTCACCACAGATATCAGCACTTAGACTTCTGTTCCCATTGAGCAGTTGTTGTTCCATAGGTTCTGCACTGACCTCCATTAGCAGGGTCTCGTCAATAGAGAGTAGCACACTGCTGGGGAGTAAACTTCTGTCGGAGATCTTGCTGCCCGACATTCCGAGATCTCACAAATTGAGAAGTGCACATTCTTGTGGGTCATTCAGTAGGCTTGCTTGACCATTTAGAAAGCTGATTCTCAGAGCCATTATTCAGAGTCATGTGACGAGATGGGAGTGGCAATAAATTGATATGTTGGATTATTCAATAATGCAAAAACAACTGTTTCGCAATTATGACACACACAAAATCGACTGTTACACACAAACACACTCAAGTCTCTTAAATGCAGAGCCACCTTACACAATCCAAGAAACACAGGTCTAAAGACACAGAGACAGACACAATTAGCATCTAGGCCTATCCACACCATTCTCACAGTGTCCTCTGCATGCCCACTAACACTGAGCTTTCAAATACTTCACTTTCAGAGTGACTCACTGCCTGAGGCTAAGCAGACTAAAACACCCACACGGAAACGAGAATTAAAGAAAGTAGGACCAAGGGTGAAAGAGAGGGGGGACGATGAAATACGCTGGATAAAGAGGAGAGAGATGACTTGAGATGACGATCAGAGACGCCGAGAGAGATGACGATCAGAGACCCAGAGAGAGATGACGATCAGAGACCCAGAGAGAGATGACGATCAGAGACCCCGAGAGAGATGACGATCAGAGACCCCGAGAGAGATGACGATCAGAGACCCCGAGAGAGATGCCGATCAGAGACCCAGAGAGAGATGACGATCAGAGACCCAGAGAGAGATGACGATCAGAGACCCCAGGAGAGATGCCGATCAGAGACCCAGAGAGAGATGCCGATCAGAGACCCCAGGAGAGATGCCGATCAGAGACCCAGAGAGAGATGACGATCAGAGACCCAGAGAGAGATGACGATCAGAGACCCAGAGAGAGATGACGATCAGAGACCCAGAGAGAGATGACGATCAGAGACCCAGAGAGAGATGACGATCAGAGACCCAGAGAGAGATGACGATCAGAGACCCAGAGAGAGATGACGATCAGAGACCCAGAGAGAGATGACGATCAGAGACCCAGAGAGAGATGACGATCAGAGACCCAGAGAGAGATGACGATCAGAGACCCCGAGAGAGATGCCGATCAGAGACGCCGAGAGAGATGACGATCAGGGACCCCGAGAGAGATGACGATCAGGGACCCCGAGAGAGATGACGATCAGGGACCCCGAGAGAGATGGCGATCAGAGACCCGAAAGAGATGGCGATCAGAGACCCCGAGAGAGATGACGACCAGAGACCCAGAGAGAGATGACGATCAGAGACCCAGAGAGAGATGACGATCAGAGACCCCGAGAGATGCCGATCAGAGACCCCGAGAGAGATGCCGATCAGAGACCCAGAGAGAGATGCCGATCAGAGACCCCGAGAGAGATGCCGATCAGAGACCCAGAGAGAGATGCCGATCAGAGACCCCGAGAGAGATGCCGATCAGAGACCCCGAGAGAGATGCCGATCAGAGACCCCGAGAGAGATGCCGATCAGAGACCCCGAGAGAGATGCCGATCAGAGACCCCGAGAGAGATGCCGATCAGAGACCCCGAGAGACATGCCGATCAGAGACCCCGAGAGACATGCCGATCAGAGACCCCGAGAGAGATGCCGATCAGAGACCCCGAGAGAGATGCCGATCAGAGACCCCGAGAGATGCCGATCAGAGACCCCGAGAGAGATGACGATCAGAGACCCCGAGAGAGATGACGATCAGAGACCCCGAGAGAGATGCCGATCAGAGACCCCGAGAGAGATGCCGATCAGAGACCCCGAGAGAGATGCCGATCAGAGACCCCGAGAGAGATGCCGATCAGAGACCCCGAGAGACATGCCGATCAGAGACCCCGAGAGACATGCCGATCAGAGACCCCGAGAGAGATGACGATCAGAGACCCCGAGAGAGATGCCGATCAGAGACCCCGAGAGATGCCGATCAGAGACCCCGAGAGAGATGCCGATCAGAGACCCCGAGAGAGATGCCGATCAGAGACCCCGAGAGAGATGCCGATCAGAGACCCCGAGAGAGATGACGATCAGAGACCCCGAGAGAGATGACGATCAGAGACCCCGAGAGAGATGACGATCAGAGACCCCGAGAGAGACGGCGATCAGAGACCCCGAGAGAGACGGCGATCAGAGACCCCGAGAGAGATGACGATCAGAGACCCCGAGAGAGATTACGATCAGAGACCCCGAGAGAGATGACGATCAGAGACCCCGAGAGAGATGACGATCAGAGACACAGAGAGAGATGACGATCAGAGACCCCGATGACGATCAGAGACCCCGAGAGAGATGACGTTCAGGGACCCCAATAACGATCCGAGACCCCGAGGACGATCAGAGACCTCCAGAGAGATGACGATCAGGGAACCCCTCTCAGGCAGCCCAGGCGAGACGACGATCAGAGACCCCGAGAGAAATGACGATCAGACCCGGAGTGAGATGACGATCAGAGACTCCGATGACGATCAGGGACCCCGAGAGAGATGGCGATCAGGGACCCCGAGAGAGATGCCGATCAGAGACCCCGAGAGAGATGCCGATCAGAGACCCCGAGAGAGATGACGATCAGAGACCCCGAGAGAGATGACGATCAGAGACCCCGAGAGAGATGACGATCAGAGACCCCGAGAGAGACGGCGATCAGAGACCCCGAGAGAGACGGCGATCAGAGACCCCGAGAGAGATGACGATCAGAGACCCCGAGAGAGATTACGATCAGAGACCCCGAGAGAGATGACGATCAGAGACCCCGAGAGAGATGACGATCAGAGACACAGAGAGAGATGACGATCAGAGACCCCGATGACGATCAGAGACCCCGAGAGAGATGACGTTCAGGGACCCCAATAACGATCCGAGACCCCGAGGACGATCAGAGACCTCCAGAGAGATGACGATCAGGGAACCCCTCTCAGGCAGCCCAGGCGAGACGACGATCAGAGACCCCGAGAGAGATGACGATCAGACCCGGAGTGAGATGACGATCAGAGACTCCGATGACGATCAGGGACCCCGAGAGAGATGGCGATCAGGGACCCCGAGAGAGATGACGATCAGAGACGCCGAGAGAGATGACGATCAGGGACCCCGAGAGAGATGACGATCAGGGACCCCGAGAGAGATGACGATCAGGGACCCCGAGAGAGATGGCGATCAGAGACCCGAAAGAGATGGCGATCAGAGACCCCGAGAGAGATGACGATCAGGGACCCCGAGAGAGATGACGGTCAGGGACCCCGAGAGAGATGACGGTCAGGGACCCCGAGAGAGATGACGATCAGAGACCCCGAGAGAGATGACGATCAGAGACCCCGAGAGAGATGACGATCAGGGACCCCGAGAGAGATGACGATCAGAGACCCCGAGAGAGATGACGATCAGAGACCCCGAGAGAGATGCCGATCAGAGACCCCGAGAGATGACGATCAGAGACCCCGAGAGAGATGCCGATCAGAGACCCCGAGAGACATGACGATCAGGGACCCCGAGAGACATGGTGATCAGGGACCCCGAGAGACATGGTGATCAGGGACCCCGAGAGACATGGCGATCAGAGACCCCGAGAGAGACGACGATCAGAGACCCCGAGAGACATGACGATCAGGGACCCCGAGAGACATGGTGATCAGGGACCCCGAGAGACATGGTGATCAGGGACCCCGAGAGACATGGCGATCAGAGACCCCGAGAGAGACGACGATCAGAGACCCCGAGAGAGACGGCGATCAGAGACCCCGAGAGAGACGACGATCAGAGACCCCGAGAGAGACGACGATCAGAGACCCCGAGAGAGACGGCGATCAGAGACCCCGAGAGAGACGACGATCAGAGACCCCGAGAGAGACGACGATCAGAGACCCCGAGAGAGACGACGATCAGAGACCCCGAGAGAGACGATGAGAGACCCCGAGAGAGATGACGATCAGAGACCCCGAGAGAGATGACGATCAGAGACCCCGAGAGAGATGACGATCAGAGACCCCGAGAGAGATGACGATCAGAGACACAGAGAGAGATGACGATCAGAGACACAGAGAGAGATGACGATCAGAGACCCCGATGACGATCAGAGACCCCGAGAGAGATGACGATCAGGGACCCCAATGACGATCCGAGACCCCGAGAGAGATGACGATCAGGGACCCCGAGGACGATCAGAGACCTCCAGAGAGATGACGATCAGGGAACCCCTCTCAGGCAGCCCGAGAGAGACGACGATCAAAGACCCCGAGAGAGATGACGATCAGAGACCCGGAGTAAGATGACGATCAGAGACTCCGATGACGATCAGGGACCCCGAGAGAGATGGCGATCAGGGACCCCGAGAGAGATGACGATCAGAGACACCGAGAGAGATGACGATCAGGGACCCCGAGAGAGATGACGATCAGGGACCCCGAGAGAGATGACGGTCAGGGACCCCGAGAGAGATGACGATCAGGGACCCCGAGAGAGATGACGATCAGGGACCCCGAGAGAGATGACGATCAGAGACCCCGAGAGAGATGCCGATCAGAGACCCCGAGAGAGATGACGATCAGAGACCCCGAGAGAGATTACGATCAGAGACCCCGAGAGAGATGACGATCAGAGACCCCGAGAGAGATGACGATCAGAGACACAGAGAGAGATGACGATCAGAGACCCCGATGACGATCAGAGACCCCGAGAGAGATGACGTTCAGGGACCCCAATAACGATCCGAGACCCCGAGGACGATCAGAGACCTCCAGAGAGATGACGATCAGGGAACCCCTCTCAGGCAGCCCGAGAGAGACGACGATCAAAGACCCCGAGAGAGATGACGATCAGAGACCCGGAGTAAGATGACGATCAGAGACTCCGATGACGATCAGGGACCCCGAGAGAGATGGCGATCAGGGACCCCGAGAGAGATGACGATCAGAGACCCCGAGAGAGATTACGATCAGAGACCCCGAGAGAGATTACGATCAGAGACCCCGAGAGAGATGACGATCAGAGACCCCGAGAGAGATGACGATCAGAGACCCCGAGAGAGATGACGATCAGAGACCCCGAGAGATGCCGATCAGAGACCCCGAGAGAGATGACGATCAGAGACCCAGAGAGAGATGACGATCAGAGACCCCGAGAGAGATGACGATCAGAGACCCCGAGAGAGACGACGATCAGAGACCCCGAGAGAGATGACGATCAGAGACACAGAGAGAGATGACGATCAGAGACCCCGATGACGATCAGAGACCCCGAGAGAGATGACGATCAGGGACCCCGAGAGAGATGACGATCAGAGACCCCGAGAGAGATGACGATCAGAGACCCCGAGAGAGATTACGATCAGAGACCCCGAGAGAGATTACGATCAGAGACCCCGAGAGAGATGACGATCAGAGACCCCGAGAGAGATGACGATCAGAGACCCAGAGAGAGATGACGATCAGAGACCCCGAGAGAGATGACGATCAGAGACCCCGAGAGAGATGACGATCAGAGACCCCGAGAGAGATGACGATCAGAGACCCCGAGAGAGATGACGATCAGAGACCCCGAGAGAGATGACGATCAGAGACCCAGAGAGAGATGACGATCAGAGACCCCGAGAGAGATGACGATCAGAGACCCAGAGAGAGATGACGATCAGAGACCCAGAGAGAGATGCCGATCAGAGACCCAGAGAGAGATGACGATCAGAGACCCCGAGAGAGATGACGATCAGAGACCCAGAGAGAGATGACGATCAGAGACCCCGAGAGAGATGACGATCAGAGACCCCGAGAGAGATGACGATCAGAGACCCCGAGAGAGATGACGATCAGAGACCCAGAGAGAGATGACGATCAGAGACCCAGAGAGAGATGACGATCAGAGACCCAGAGAGAGATGACGATCAGAGACCCAGAGAGAGATGACGATCAGAGACCCAGAGAGAGATGACGATCAGAGACCCAGAGAGAGATGACGATCAGAGACACAGAGAGAGATGACAAGAAAGACAAGCAAAAGAGGGCAAGACTAGGGAAAGAAAGAAGACGGTACAACAGAAAGAGGGATATAGAGACAGAAAGACAGGGGATTGGTTGTGAGAGGAAGTGATGAATTGTAAAACAAGCTCTTTCGGCTTAAACAGTGTTTATCTAATCTAATGTATACCAGGGAGAGACGCAAGCTATGGTACAGCCAATCAGTGTTTATCTAACCTAATTTATACCAGGGAGAGACAAGATCAGTAACATCCCAGGGAGGGAGCGGTGTCCGGGAGGCTAAACAAAACTTGGCTATCGTGCCCAGACGTCACACTGGTCTGAATGTGAGAAACACAAGAGACACTTATCCATAGCCAGCACAACTCTGCTTAGCTATGGAGTCTGACTGACGGTTGGTCCAGGGGGAGCAGCCAATGAGTGTCTATGAATACAAAGTATTGTGCCACACTACGCTGCTCTGTAACTCGCCCTGGATGACATTTGGGAAGGTGTCCGTCTGTCTGTGCTCCTCCTCCTAACGCAGACACAAACAGAACACTAAAACCACACATGCACAAGGCTGTGTGTAAACAACACTAAAACCACACATGCACAAGGCTGTGTGTAAACAACACTAAAACCACACATGCACAAGGCTATGTGTAAACAACACTAAAACCACACATGCACAAGGCTGTGTGTAAACAACACTAAAACCACACATGCACAAGGCTGTGTAAACAACACTACAACCACACATGCACAAGGCTGTGTGTAAACAACACTACAACCACACATGCACAAGGCTGTGTGTAAACAACACTACAACCACACATGCACAAGGCTGTGTGTAAACAACACTACAACCACACATGCACAAGGCTGTGTGTAAACAACACTACAACCACACATGCACAAAGCTGGGTGCTTGAGTGGAGGAAGAATGCATGCAGTTCCATTTGGCAAATCTGACCATAAAACTATCCTGCTGATTCCTGCTTACATGCAAACACTCGAAACAGGAAGTACCAGTGACGAGCTCAATACAGAAGTGTTCCGATGAAGCGGACGCTATGCTAAAGTAATGTTTTGCTAGCACAGACTGGAATATGTTCCGGGATTCATCCGATGACAATGAGCAATTTACCACATCAGTCACCGGCTTCCTTAATAAAAGCATCGATGACGTTGTACCCAAAGTGACCGTACATATCCTAACCAGAAGCCATGGATTACAGGCAACATCCACATCAGGCTAAAGGCTAGAGCTGCCGCTTTCAAGGAGGGGGACACTAACCCGGACGCTTATAATAAATCATGCTACGCCATCCGACAAACCAATAAACAAGCAAAGCGACAACACAGGACTAAGACCGACTCTAACTACACCGGCTCTGACGCTCGTCGGCTGTGGCAGGGCTTGCCAACTATGACAGATTAAAGGGAAGCCCAGCCGCGAGCTGCCCAATGACACAAGCCTACCAGATGAACTGAGAGCCTTTTATGCTCGCTTCGAGGCAGGCAACACTGAACCATGCATGAGAACACCAGCTGTTCCGGATGACTGCATGATCACGCTCTCCGTGCTGATGTGAGTAAGACCTTTAAACAGGAAAACATTCACAAGGCCGCAGAACCAGACATATTACCAGGGAGTGAACTCAAGAGCATGCGTTGACCAGCTGGCAAGCTTCTTCACTGACATTTTCATCCTCTCCCTGACCCAGTCTGTAATACCTAGATGTTTCAAGCAGACCACCATAGTCCCTGTGCCCAAGAATGCCAAAGTAACCTGTCTAAATTACTATCTCCCCATAGCACTCACATCAAAACCATTATCCCAGACACCCTGGACCCACACCAATTTGCATACTGTCCCAACAGATCCACAGATGATGCAATCTCTATTGCACTCCACACTGCCCTTTCCCACCTGGACAAAAGGAACACCTACAGTGAGGCAACAAAGTATTTAGTCAGCCACAAATTGTGCAAGTTCTCCCACTTAAAAAGATGAGAGGCCTGTAATTTTCATCATAGGTACACTTCAACTATGACAGACAAAATGAGAAAAAAAAATCTAGAAAATCACATTGTAGGATTTTTTATTAATTTATTTGCAAATTATGGTGGAAAATAAGTATTTGGTCAATAACAAAAGTTTATCTCAATACTTTGTTATATACCCTTTGTTGGCCAAACGTTCAAACGTTTCCTGTCTTCACAAGGTTTTCACACACTGTTGCTGGTATTTTGGCCCATTCCTCCATGCAGATCTCCTCTAGAGCAGTGATGTTTTGGGGCTGTTGCTGGGCAACACGGACTTTCAACTCCCTCCAAAGATTTTCTATGGGGTTGAGATCTGGAGACTGGCTAGACCACTCCAGGACCTTGAAATGCTTCTTACGAAGCCACTCCTTCGTTGCCTGGGCGGTGTGTTTGGGATCATTGTCATGCTGAAAGACCCAGCCATGTTTCATCTTCAATGCCCTTGCTGATGGTAGGCTTCGTTACATTGGTCCCAGCTCTCTGCAGGTCATTCACTAGGTCCCCCGTGTGGTTCTGGGATTTTTGCTCACCGTTCTTGTGATCATTTTGACCCCAGGGGGTGAGATCTTGCGTGGAGCCACAGATCGAGGGAGTTTATCAGTGGTCTTCCATTTCCTAATAATTGATTTCTTCAAACCAAGCTGCTTACCTATTGCAGATTCAGTCTTCCCAGCCTGGTGCAGGTCTACAATTTTGTTTCTGGTGTCCTTTGACAGCTCTTTGGTCTTGGCGGTGTAATGCAATTTGGCAGTACGCCCAGATGTTGTTTTGAGAACAAGAAAGATATTTCAGTTTCAAGGTCTCAGCTTAGAGAAGAGAAACCTCGTAAGGTTTTGGTCTGTCACATGTTACGAACCAGTATTCGTCAGTCACATGAATTAAACAAAATGGTTATGATTCATTAATTATGCTAAATCATGCAAATAACATGTCTGTGTATAGCCGTATAAGAACACTGCTGAGTCTGCCCAGAGAAAGTTCCTGATTGACATGTGTACTATGGTGCATTGAGTTGGTTGGAACCTCTCTAGCACGCTGACAATACACGGTCCCTCAACATTATCAGGACAGGGAAACCAGACACATGCTCGGGTGCGCACGCTCCCTCAACATTATCAGGACAGAGAAACCAGACACATGCTCGGGTGCGCACGCTCCCTCAACATTATCAGGACAGAGAAACCAGACACATGCTCGGGTACGCACGCTCCCTCAACATTATCAGGACAGAGAAACCAGACACATGCTCATTGCTCACATGGAGCACTCCAACATTACTTTTTTTTATTTTTACAAAACGCGTAAATTATGGTTATGAAATAAACCAAAACTTGTTTCTCACAAATGTAGCAGGTTGTGAACTCTACTAGGGCTGTTGTGTTGGCCATATTGACTGGTGGTCATATTGACTGGTGGTCATATTGACTGCAATCAAATTCCATGTGACCGTTGAGTCACGGTAATCTCCTTTTATGCACTCTGGACATACCTTTGTAGTACCCAACTTGCTAACAAGAATCAGGTCCTAATGGCCTGGTCCTCAGGGTTCTATTGTCCCTCTAACCCAGGGGTGGGCAATTCCAGTCAACAGGGGGCCTGATTGGTGTCACGGTTTTGCCCCAGCCTCAGCTAACACACCTGACTCCAATAATCACCTAGTCATGATCTTCAGTTTAGAATACAAATTGATTAATCAGCTGTGTTTGCTAGGGATGGAGAAAAAAAAAAAAAGAAAAAAAAAAACTCAGGCCCCTGAGGACTGGAGTTTCCCACCCCTGGTCTAACCACTGACATCAATGGAAATACAATAGAAAATCACATCAAAACACTTATCATCATAACAGTATACCTATCATATTTTTAAAACTCACCTCACTGTGATGATCAATTTGAAGAAAGTTCAACAGCAGGTTGAAACAGTGTAAAACATGGTTGTTGTAGATGCTGTTTCAAAGCCTAATGCAACGAAATGGACAGCGCTACAGTTAGCCTACAATTAATGAATTTCTATTGGATTTTCAATAACCAAGTAATAGGGTATTTTTTCTTTTGTCATAACTGAGTGGTATTCCCTTCGGCTACACAGAATATCTCGCCACCGGGCAAGGAACACAGAGCGCAAGCTTTTGGTGCTACTTTCTCAAATCATCAATAGCCTTTAGTTGCACCATGCAGCCCAGTGGTTAGAGCGTTGGGCCAGCGAGTAACCAAAAGGTTGCTGGATGGAATCCCTGAGGTTGCTGGATAGAATCCCTGAGGTTGCTGGATAGAATCCCTGAGCTGACAAGGTTAAAAAAATGTATGTTGTTCTGCCCCTGAACAAGGAAGTTAACCCACTGTTTCCCGGTAGGTCGTCAATGTAAATAAGAATTTGTTAACTGATTTGCCTAGTTAAATAAAGGTAAAATAAACAGCCTAATCACAAGCCTTGGCTTAGAATTGATCTAAAGGCCACAATTATTTACACTCTGCAAATAACAAACCACAGATAGGAGCCAGATGTCTGACAGGATGTATAAATGAAGCATCCTTTTAGAAAATTTCACTTAGCACCAAATATAGTTCAATGCGAAAAGATTGAAGAAAGAAACAGGATGAAAAAAAAAATCCAGTTGGTTTCTTATCAACAAACTAGAACTACATTTTTAGTGCACAAGTGTGTGTAAATGTTATTCTAATCGATAAATAGACGGGTCGAACTGGGGAATTATTGACTGTCGATTTACTGTCAAAATACACGAACAAGATAATAATAATAAAATATACAACATTTTAGCAGACGCTTTTATCCAAAGCGACTTACAGTCATGTGTGCATACATTCTACGTATGGGTGGTCCCGGGGATCGAACCCACTACCCTGGCGTTACAAGCGCCATGCTCTACCAACTGAGCTACAGAAGGAGGATCGATCTTGTACTCGGCTCGCTAGTTGGTTGGGTTGCATGAAAAACTCAACAGCTGTGGATTTGCATAGCTTCACTGTATCTGGCTTCGATATCTGCTATCAGCAGACATCCGGATGATATGATTCTTACGGAAAGCCATGTCCAACTGTGACAGTGTAAAGGCTGGTTGCCATATATAATAACCCTTCTATGTAGCCGTCTGTGTCAGTATCCTAACGTCCAGGTTTGAAGATTAAGCTTCATAACCAGCCAACAACACAACTCATATTTAGAGTGTATGTCTGTCAGCTCAGTAGATAGAGCATGGCGAATGTAACGCCCGGGTAGTGGGACCGATTCCCAGGACAACCCATATGTAAAATGTCCTCGTCTGCTAAATGGCATAGCTAGCTATACAGTTAGAAAATGTGTTCCTAGCGGTTAGCTTGCTGTCCATCAACCAGGCATTGCAAATAGCTGTCAAAAACCGTTGCTGACTAGCCAACTGTAAATGATTGAATGACAGAAATCGAGTGGTAGGACACCATGGCTGCTGACAACCGAGTTTGCTTACTTACCTTTGCCATTTTGCCAGGATGTGTACCAAGACAGGCTGAGAAACGACGTGAAGAAAATGATCGCAGTCGCCACCGTTCCATTTCTGAGCCTCATCTCATTTCAGCGATTCTCTCCACGAAGCGTGGTGCCTCTCGCCCTCTTCCTCTGGGGTTGTCAGTCCAGGCGGAGGCGCGTGATTACCGTTGCCCAACTCGGGTAGTACCGGGGGGACGTTGGAAGGAAGCGAGGAGGTTTGAGAAGCTAGCTAACTGGAAAGGGGAATGGACGTCTCTCTGTCCCTCTCTGCCGTGACGAGTCCTCAGCGTCGTTTCCGTGAGTGACTGATGATCTCTCGCTCTGTGGTTGATGATGATCTCTCCTCTCGCTCTGTGGTTGATGATGATCTCTCCTCTCGCTCTGTGGTTGATGATGATCTCTCCTCTCGCTCTGTGGTTGATGATGATCTCTCCTCTCGCTCTGTGGTTGATGATGATCTCTCCTCTCGCTCTGTGGTTGATGATGATCTCTCCTCTCGCTCTGTGGTTGATGATGATCTCTCCTCTCGCTCTGTGGTTGATGATGATCTCTCCTCTCGCTCTGTGGTGCTTCTACACCTGCATTGCTTGCTGTTTGGGGTTTTAGGCTGGGTTTCTGTACAGCACGTTGAGATTTCAGCTGATGTACGCAGGGCTATATAAAAATACATTTGATTGATTTAAATTTGATGATGATCTCTCCTCTCGCTCTGTGGTTGATGATGATCTCTCCTCTCGCTCTGTGGTTGATGATGATCTCTCCTCTCGCTCTGTGGTTGATGATGATTTCTCCCTCGCTCGAGGGTGGTAAAATCACGAGGCAGCTCTTCCTTTTTTAAATGTGAGCATGGTCGGGCGATGCGATTATTCCCCTCCACTCACTGCATAAAGGGATCAGGATAACTGAAAGATCCCGAACAGAAGTGTTGACACGGCTCCTTAATCTTCTGCACTCTGGTGATTCTGGGGATGGCAAGAGCAAACCGAATCAACTAGTTTGACAAGAAGCGAACATCTGCATGAACTAGATATTTATTTTCAGCTGATCAAAGTTGGCAAGCAGCAACCACTGACGTGCTGATGGAAGTCATAAGGTAGCAAAACAAGTAACTAGCTAGTTGACACATTCAGCAGATGGAGGATAGTCTTTGCTGGGGACCAGCCCAAACCCAAGACGTGGATGTGCTTCTTCGTAGACCTTAGCTTAGCTAGTTATCATATCCCCTCGCAAGATAAGGTTAAAGAGATTCATTAAAATATTTAACTACACTAGTGGCTGGCAGGCTACATATAGCGAGCTTCACAGTTGGATACCTGTCTTCTGATTAGACTCCCACGCTGGCTGCTTAGCTAGCTAGCTATACTGCTGCACAGCACACAGACAGCAGGCTCGCTCGCGATATGTTCCATTCTCCTCTTTAGCATAAAATTAGCTAGTTTGACAGCAGTTTCCGACCCTACTGTTATGCTTGTTTACACTGAGCTGCACTGGGGTCAGAACGCAATCATGGAAAACGTACCACAATGCAGGGGTTGGGTCTTTGCATGTAAAAAAATATATATATAAGTGTCAAATAAGCTTGTAGACCAATCAGGATCTGAGTATGACTGTACATTGCATAATAATGTAACACATTCATACTTTTTGAATGTAGATATTACACATTGATTACAGTCACTGATATATAATGTCACTGTGATTCACTGAGACCTATGCTATGATGCTGGTGAAGTTGTCTCGCACACCTACCGCAGGAGGCAGACCCACTTCCCCAAGCTCTGGGACAGTGATGATCAGAAAAAAAGCTAGCTAGCTGATGGATCCAAACAATGTTCTCCCACAAAAAAAAAACATAACAAAACAACATCTATATAGCTAGGTGTCAACTGAAATACCCCTAATTTATAAGACAGTTTTTGTATTTGGTTGATGATGGTCAGAACCGGTCAAGCTACACTAGCCATATGAAGCTAGCTAGCTGCTTATAATGTTAGTTTGGGGAAACAGGGATAGGTCGCTGGCTATCCTGATAGTTTGTTATCTAGCTAGCTAGTTAATTTCATAAACTGAAGTTTGACTTCAGTAGAACAACCACTGGTTGCCTAGATAATAGTTAATCACATGGATTTTTTGTTGTTGTTGTTGCAGTTTCTGGTAATTGTTTTCAGTCTGGTTGCATTGGTGTTAGCTAGCTACCAAGCTGAAGCTAGCTAGCTAGCTACCCCAGAAGTTGCTAATAACATTTGTATCAAAGATATTTGTGACTGTCATACTGCAAACCGAAGTCAACGTAGTAGGGAGACAGCCTACCTCAAGTTCCCAAACTGTCATTAATGTTGACAAAATGCTTGATTATTACTCTGTATTTTAACTAACTAGGAGAAATCAGGTGCAACTGCTTGGGATGTGGCTGGCAGGCAGAAGCATCAGGATCACCATTCTTTCTCCCTACCTCTGCGATGGTTTAGAATGCTAAAATG
This sequence comes from Oncorhynchus gorbuscha, assembly GCF_021184085.1. NCBI lineage: Eukaryota > Metazoa > Chordata > Actinopteri > Salmoniformes > Salmonidae > Oncorhynchus > Oncorhynchus gorbuscha. Next base: position 84,946,933 of record NC_060181.1, on the reverse strand, counting down.
TTTGATCCTGCTCCTTCAAATGCTCATTCAGACGTTTTTCCATTTGGTCTAACAAATAATGGCTTACCAACAAGGTATTGTAAACACGTTGTGGCCGATGTTTCTGCTTGTTTGCAGACTTTAATTTGCATTTTTTTTGTACAGCTTTGACAGTGCTACTGACTGTAGTGGTGGTGCTTGCCTTGCGCACGCAATTCAGCACACACAACATTCTATAATAGAATGTTATTCGCGATGGCTACCGCTAACTAGCATGAGTACAAAAAGGGCAGTTTTCCGGCAAAACTTGCAGTATTTCAATCTTCTTGATGTATCAGTGTGGATAAAGGTAACATTTGGAGTACAGTGACAAATCCCAGTTAGCAATGAGTACTTGGGAGGCCGGCGTCCCTCCACAGAGGCCGTGCGGTAACTTTTTTTTAAATATATAAAAATCCTCATACAGCCCCCTCACCCTTCACCTGCCCAGTCGGAGGCAAGACACTCTTTCAGCATCAAGTCAAATAGAATCAAATGTATTTATAAAGCCCTTACATCAGCTGATATCTCAAAGTGCTGTACAGAAACCCAGCCTAAAACCCCAAACAGCAAGCAATGCAGGTGTAGAAGCACGGTCAGTGGCATGCCTACTCCGTCGCCAACATAAAAAATAAAAAATGTATCTGATTTTGATTATTTAAGGTACATTGGATGCCATCTCCATTGGGAAAGGTACTGCAAATGATTGTGTTTGCAAAATATCAGATAACGAGGGCCAGTCCTGTTCACCTGGATCCACGGGTGACAACAAATCAAATCCAGTCAAATAAAATGTTATTGCTATGTACTTTCAGGCTTCTCACAGTGCAACGGCGACAAAAGTGACAGTAATCAAATAAGTAACAGAGGAAAGCAATCAAATTAGTGACATTGTAACTGTAAAACATACTAATATAAAAATACTAAATAAGCAAAATCAGGTACAACAGGAAGCAGATCAAATAAAATAAACCTTTATTTATTATTGCCTATAGGGATATAGTAGGCTATGGAGATTGTTAGCCAATGTTCATAGTGAGTGGAATAGGTAGAACAGTTGCAGCATATCAATCATATGAAAGTGTATACATTAGTAGTGCAGTAAGGGGACATAACTATTGCATTGGTCCGGTAGACAAAACGGATTTCAGTGTGTACAGAATATGAATAACTGTTAAGTGTGTGGTAGAGTGCAGTAGTCAGCACAGGGTTCAGCTGTTGGAACAGTCTTATGGTTTGGTGGGGTAGAAGCAGGCTTTGAGACAGGTTGTCTGAGACGTTCGCAAGTAACGTTAACTAGTTAGGCAATCTAGCATTATTGTCCTCATTGACGTGAACTTTACACAAGTAAAACTACTCACAAAATCAGTAATGTTAGTTACTTGAGAAAACTAACTTTGTATTCCAATCTGGTACATAAACAGAATTAAAAACTAGGTTTAACTTGATTTTTTTTAAATATATAAAAACACCAGCTAAGCTATCTAGCTATCTATTGTCTCCTGCAAATGAGTCACTCCATGCATGATTCAAAATCCAGGCTAGTGAATTGGTTCTCCATCTATCTATAACCGACTGAATGGGTGATGCTAGTGTGTTATTGTTCCGTATTTCCACACGTTTAGTGGTGTCAAATAATCATCATTTTGTTCCAAAAGCCTGTGGAAGTCCTTTGGATTGTAAACTCGATAGAAGATGGTAACAAATAACTTCCTGTTGAGGCTTTTCGGCTTCTTCTGTGGTGTTTAAGAGGTACGTAGTGATCAACACTTTTCTTCAAGTGGGTACAGCTGTTTCGGGAGGGACATTTATTGTTAGAAAGGAACCATTTGTATTGCCTCAAATATATAGTATATTAAATCAATGGCAAAAATGTAGACTATTTTGGGCCATAGTGAATATATCATTAATCTACTTAAACTAAATCATTAGGTGTAACACAGGTGCAAAAGCAGCCTGCCAAGGGCTTATGATAGGAGGCTCCCCGCCAGAGATGCAAATCTGGCCCCAGATTTACAAAACACTTCTTACGCATAAACGTAAGAAGCGTGTTAAGAAAAATAATAAGCTCATAAGATAGTTCATGAGTGCAATTTTTCTCAAGAATGTTTTATGAATCTGGGCCCAGGTCTTGAACTTTGCCATTTGCCCGCTTGCAGTAGGAATTTATAGCCTTGGGCATAAAGGCAAATAGCAAGCAGGAGCACATTTTTTGCTATCTGGGATCCCATTTCTGCATTGAGGTATGTTTTCTGACCCATACCTCAAGCCAGCTCCATTGTGTCATAATGTAACCATGATTGCGTTCTGACCCCAGCGCAGCTCAGTGTAAATAAGCAATATGTAGAATCGGAACCTGTTGGCTAGTTATCTAATTACTTGATACCTGCAACCTAAATTACAGTACAACCATTAAAAACTACAACAGCATCAATGTAACAGTATAGATCCGTATAAATTATTATTTACAATGACAGCCTACCCCGGCCAAACCCTAACCCGGACAGCGCTGGGCCAATTGTGCACCGCCCTATGGGACTCCCAATTAGGGTTGAAAAGGGTCGGGAAACTTTCCGGTAAATTTCCTGAATTATTCCAGAAATTTTCCATGGGAAGTTAAGCCCTGGAATTTGGGGCATTTTGCTTAAATTCTTCAAAACATTTAGCTTAACAGTGAACCTTTTTTTGTGGGATACACAAGGCAATTATAAGTCTTGTGGCATATTTTGGTTAAACCCTCTGCATGCACAGTGCATTCTTCCATCACATGTACAGCTGATTCTCAAGATCTTGCACACTAATGAGATGCTATTGAGCCCACACTACTACACTGTCTGAGCCAACGACTACATCCTTTCTGGTAAGTTTTGATTCAAATGCTGCCTGGGGTGAATCTATTTTTACATGACATACATTATTTTTTGTTAACTAGTAAATAGCAGCTTACAGCAAAGTATGTTTAAATAATAGCGCAACTGGTCCTTGTTTGGGAACACACACACCAAAGCACGCAACAGGCTGACCAAGACATAGGTTGAAAAATTGGTAGTCATCTTGGCAAATTTGAGGCATGTTGAGCATGACAATGAGCCATCCTCAACAAGGTTGGAAAGTGACAGTGAAGATGAGGCCTCAGAGTCTGATGTTCAAGAGGTGGACATTGAGGAGGTCCAGGGAGAAGACATGAAAGCCTGAGAGGAAGACAACCAAAGCTTTAGTTTCTAGACTATCATTTTACATATTCCCTTTCTTTTGTTGTTCAGTGAAATCATCCCATGTGAAAAATCAACTCGTAACCAAATCGTTTAAAAAAATTATATTGGAAGGATTTAATCATTTGCAATATGCCTATTTATGATAAGGTAAAAGGTTTATGTGCATATATTTCCATTAATTTCCACGGAAAGTATCCACCTCTGAATATTCCACAAAATGTGCAACCCTACTCCCAAACACGGCCGGTTGTGATACAGCCTGGAATCGAACCAGGGTCTGTAGTGATGCCTCTAGCACTGAGATGTAGTGCAGTAGACCGCTGCGCCACTCTGGAGCCCACTCTCTTCAGCACCAAAATCCCAAAATACTGTTTGACAAATTAACAAATACATTGACAACAAAATTAGAAATACTGAATGCAGTTTGCACTACCTCAGGACTGAATCGGTCCAGTATTTATTTACCAAAGACTATAATTGTTTTAATAATGTGTAGCCGATTAAACTCAAATCATAACACTTTATCAGCTTTAGGCTACTGCATCAATAACCGCGTTTGAAAGACTGGAAAAACATGTACATTATTTGACCTAAGCATAAAATAGACATTTGACTTGACAAATCGAGATCAGAGTCAATCTATTGTCCACCAGACATGAGCCTGTTTCAGGTAAGTTTTTGGTTTGTCATTGTCTAGCTGTTGGACAGAAGATGATGTGAAAAGGCTTTGTGGTAGCATTGGATAAACAACATCTGCAAAGCAAGTAAATCATTCTGTACATTTAACAATCTCCAGTGTCTGCTTACAGGCATCTATATCTACGTCTGTATATTCACATTCTGAAGCTTTCCCTTGAAATGGATGACATAGGGGGACATCTTACATTTGTTGTTACTTCTGCATGATCCATGGCAAGACCACACTCTGCCTAGAGCAGGTCTAAACCCTCTTCATGTTTCCCATCTCACTTCCAAAAATTCCAGAAGTAGAGCTTCTAGAGCAGGTCTAAACCCTCTTCATGTTTCCCATCTCACTTCCAAATATTCCAGAACTAGAGCTTCTAGTATCTGACACGGTGTAGTAGATTTCATATACATTGTGGATGAAGTTCCTCTCAGTAGGGTGTGGCTTTGAAGTAGTTTTCCAGGGGGATGAGTGACACCCCTCCGACCCAATCCTGGAGCCAGACCTGGGTCAGCTGCAGCTTCATAACGAACCAGTTGTGTCCCACTAGCCATTTCTTCATCACAGGGTGTCTGGAGGGGGAGGACGAGCAAGAGCATTATACTCACTAAACACGCAGACAGGTATGCTAAGTAGAAAGGCTCACAAACATTGCACATATGTAGAGACAATTGGACAGACACTCAAAACATGTTCAGGGAGGATGAGCAATTAGTGTGCACTGCGCACACACCTGGAGAACATGGCCTCCTTGGCGAACTCCACCTCCTCTGGGTCCACCTCCCCCATCTTGCCTGTCAGTCAGTCTGGCACAGCAGGGGTCCTCAGGATCATACATCTGCTGCCTGGGGAGACATAACATAATGTTGAACAATAACACAGACATACACGCAGCAAGCCTTAATGTGCCACTTTAATGTAGTACTGGATGGGGACCCAAGCGCTCCCAAGTGGTGCAGCGGTCTAAGGCTCTGCATCTCAGTGAATTTAAGTATGCGCTCTCTAATTCTCTCTTTCTTTCTCTCTCTCAGAGGACCTGAGCCCTAGGACCATGCCTCGGGACTACCTTACATGAAGACTCCTTGCTGTCCCTAGTCCACCTAGCCTTGCTGCTGCTCCAGTTTCAACTGTTCTGCCTGTGATTATTATTATCTGACCATGCTGGTCATTTATGAACATTTGAACATCTTGGCCATGTTCTGTCATAATCTCCACCCGGCACAGCCAGAAGAGGACTGGCCACCCCACATAGCCTGGTTCCTCTATGCTTCTTCCTAAGTTTTGGCCTTTCTAGGGAGTTTTTCCTTGTCATCGTGCTTCTACACCTGCATTGCTTGCTGTTTGGGGTTTTAGGCTGGGTTCCTGTAAAGCACTTTGAGATATCAGCTGATGTAGGAAGGGCTTTATAAATACATTTGATTTGAAATATTGTTATACACAGGCTATACGTGGCTGTTATCTGAACACAACAAATTATAGTAAATGTTGAGTGACAATGTGCTTCATGGAGCAATTGTAATGCACTGTACCTTGTCTTGAGTGGAGATGGTGGCGAGATGTCCTCAATCGCTGTAGTGGGCCATGTATCTGACGGTCCTCGCCGTATCCTGGTGTGGTGGAGGTGAGGGGGCACTGGCGGGCGCTGTCATCTCCTCCATCCGATAGAACACCCTGGACGCAAGGCGCTGCATCCTTGGTTTTCGATTTGACGCTTTCTTTGGGCTTCTCCGCACCGTCTTGTAACACCGAGTGCGGATATGCCGGTTTCCAAAGCCCGCTGTTGTCCACTAGCACAACCGGGACGGCCTCCTCCTCGGACACGGCATCGTTGGACGCGACAGCCCAAGAGTTCCTAAGAGTGTAGCTCTCAAAGGCACAGTTTCGCGGCAAATAATACCAGGGAAAGATGGTATAGCTTCATAAAACTTTGAGAAGTTGTCTGTGTTTAGTGAGTCACGTATGTGTTTTCGTAATGTAAGCAGAGCGCAATAGGTGGAGCCACTAGTTACGCAAGGGGTTGACAAGAATTGCCACAGCGCCACCCTCTGGTACAGCACGTAATGACCGGGTGAATGTTGCCCTAGTTTACATTCTGACCTTCTGAAATTCTCCCAGGCCAGAACTAGTCATACATGCTGCTTTAAATATGGGTTGACACATTTTATATTTCTGTGCAGCTTTCTGAAGTTGTACATCGTCTTTGGATAACCAAAATAGTTTTGAAATTAAATGCTTAAACAATCATTTGGTGGGTGATTATATTTGTCCTATTGGAAATGTTTTTTTTTTCATATCCCGACTCCCCCCGAGACACCCTTGGGGAGTGGGATCACGGACAGGGTACTTTTAATGCTCTGTTTGTATAGTCAGCAAAAATACAATGACAGACAACTGTCTTATTGACAGAAAACACACCCATACATCAACATTTATTACAGACAACTACTGTATCATATAAATAATTTATTTCTGATGAAGCATTTGTAGATAATTCAAACAATATTATTTCCAACATAAGCCCAGACTTTGGGAAAAAAAATGTTTGGATCAAAACTCAAAACATAAGAATTTATTGACAGGAAACCAATCAGCTTCATAGTTATCCCATACAAGAAACATGAAATACAAACACAGCACGTCTGTACATTAAAGGGAAGCATGTTTTGCCAATAGCTGTTGCTTCCAAGGTCAATTAAATTCCACTTCAATGAACTCAACATCTCACTTTGTCCTTCAGTCTCTATACATTCCCATCACTACCATTGTTGATATTCCTCTCCCTATGTCACAACTTACAATGGAGCTCTTGTCCAGAGCAATTAGCAATAAGTGCATTCAAATAAGGAACTCCCCCTTCTCTCTCTCTATAGAGATATATATATATATATACACACACACATTACATATCACCGACACTCCCCTGTCTTTCTTATTCTATCAGTCCATGGTCTTGTCATTCCAGGCCATTGACTTCCTCTTGGCCAGTTCCATCCAAGATGGCTGACCCCCGCTGTCAGAAATGGTCTGCAAGGGGGATGATGACAAAGGTGATGATGAAGGAGACAATGAAGTTGGCATGTTTTTCCTCAACCATTTGTCCTCTCGGTCTGCAAGTCTGCCTGCCACTATGGTTGGGCTCGATTCTAAGAGGTGAACACATAGAGAGGCTGTTATGATGACCATAGAAATTAATAGGACACTATCTTAATGGTTACTATAACATGTAATTCAGTCATTATTTTAACCCATCCAATGTATTTAATGTCGCTCTACCTGGCCTCCTGTCGAGTTTAGCATCTTTAGCGTCTCTGTGACTGGGTGTGGCTTTGGGAGGAGCAGCCAATTCAGCCGTGGGCTGAGACTCAGGTGGGGTCCTGGTTCTCCTGAGCTCTACCTGTATTGGGGAGGAGTGAGAGTGAACTGAAACTCTATTTAATTAACACCTCTGTTCTCAGATGATGTGTGAGAGAGAGCAGGGATGTTACCTTGCTTCCAGCAGGAGGGGTCCACTCTGCCCGTTTCTCCAAAAAGGCTGCCGTCCCTCCCGCAGTCGATGGCCTGTCTCGGTCCACCCTCTTCTCTGTTGACACAGCCGCCCCCTCACTATTCCTCTGGTCGCCAGGGATCTTCTCACCTCTCACTAAGAGTTGGACTGGGGTTGCTGTTGGAGCTAAGGCTGGTTTGGGCTGGGGGATAGGGTTGAGATTTAGTGCGCTCCAAGGGGGCTGAGCGGAAGTTGCACCCATTGGGGCGATCCGTAGTGTTATCTGAGCTTGGGTCTGTGGAGTGGAGCACAGGGTGGGCTGGTTTGCTTGTCGGCTGGACTGTGGGGTCACCTGAGACACGGAGCATTGTGTAGACTGGGCTAGAGGTTGAGTAGCGGTTGGTTGTGCTGCTCGAGTGTTGATTTGGTTGGACGTCTGTGTTGATGGTTTTGAGTTCTGTGTTGATTGTTGTGTCATTGTTTGTGGTTGTGTTCCGTTCTGTGTCTGTGGTGTTTTGGTGGTCTGCAGGTGTTTTGTGGTCTGTGTCACTGGTAGTTTTGTGGTCTGTGTGGGGGCTTGTGCTGCTGTCTGTGGTGGTTTCACTGCATTTTGTGACTCCAGTAGTTTAGCAGTCAGGGGTTGCATTGTGGTCTGTGATTGAGGTTGTGTTGTGGTCTGAGCCTGTGGTGGCATTGTCGTTTGTGGTTGTGTTGCATTCTGTCTCTGAGTTTGCACCACTATCCTAGCCAGTGACGGTGTGTGTGGTTGCGTTGTGGTCTGAGCCTGCGGTTGAGTTGGGGACTGCATGCCGGTGAACTCTCTGGGCAAACTGCTGGTGAAGAGCTGCTGGAGGCCCCTGGTCTTCCCCCATGCCATGCTCATCCACGATACGGCAGCCTGGGGTGCCGCATGGGGGGCAGTCAGGGGGTTCTGAGGGGCTGAGGTGGTAGCCTGGGCTTCTATGGGTAGGACAGGGAGGGTTTGGTCCTCTTTAGGTGTAGCTGGGGTGGTTTGGGCCTCTTTAATGAGAGGTGAGGGGGTAGGCTGGGCGGGGGTTGCTGTATCTGAGGGAAGAAACAGGGGGTTAGACACATTCACATGATGAAACAGCACTGGTGCTGTTTTAACGAGCACAGTAACAGTCTATCATTCCGGTGTAGCCTGCCATTCTTATTCTAGTGCAGCATATCTCCTTCATTGGTTAACTGCCCTGATAACATAGAGATTGCATATTCTGTAGAAGTGTAGCTGGGGACAAAGTCCAGCACTGACATCCCTATCCAGTAAGCACATGACTTACAGTATATTATGTTTGTTATTTACCCACATGGCTGAATATTCATCCATTTCAGAGAGTGGGTCTCACCTGCTTCTCTGAGGGAGCCAGCTCTTCCCCTGGATGAAGACAGTGTTGTGGGGGAAACCCAGTTTGTATAGAGCTTTTTGGGCATGGAGTTAGCCCTGGTTGGAGGGGTGTCCCGAAGCCCCTCAAGCCCAGTGGGATTTGAGGAGGGAGTATAAGGGGCAAGAAGGAGATCGCCCGCCTCCGCACTGTGACACTTTGTCTTGAGATCTGATTTGCTGGTGGTTGCCTCCTCCTGTACCCTCGGAGAGAGAGAGATGGAGCGAAGGTTCACGCCAAATGCAGTTTTCCCATCTACCTCTGTCTCCTCCTTTGCTTCCACTGCATCCTCCACTCCCTCACCGCTCTCCTCCTCCACCCTTTCAGAGACTTTCCCCCCCATATCGATGGCAGTCAACTCTTCTTCTTTGGGCTTGTCCCTCTCCCGCCTGCCCCTCTGCTGCTCCTGCCCCCTCTGGCTGGCGTTTGAGGGGTTCAACTTTACCTCTGTCCCCTCCTCCCTCTTCGCCCCATCCCCAGCCTGCTCCACTACTACCAATAAACCACCACTTCCCATCCTGGGTGTTTCTCTCCCCTTGGCTGAGTTGGAGAACAGGAAGGGCCCGGAGCCTGGCTTCGGAGCTCCTCCAGTGGACATTGGCTCTGCCTGACCTGTGTCCTCCTGGCCTGCAGGTGGCTGTGTGGTACTCTGACCACCAGCCCTAGTATCTGTCTTGCTCCTCAGAGAGGACGTTCTGAGACTCACCACTGCGGTCAGGCTAGCTGTGGGCCTGGCAGAAAGGAGTGGTTCATCTTTGGGGCTACCCTCAGTGCTGGGGGTAGAATTCAGTACCCCACTCTTGCTCAGGACGTCCCTCTTGGTTTGGGATGGGTCTGGGTGCTTGGGGTCTCCCATGGACTGTTTCAGGGTCTGTTGTTGTGGAGTGTATCTCAGGTCCTGAACTGTGGTCACAGATGAGGGCTGTGGCTGTTTAGCTCCAGGTAGCTGGCAGGTTACAGGGGCAGGGGAGACAACTGGAATGCCAGGATAGGGCTGCTCTTGTGGGGAGAGCTTGCAGGGCAGAGTGGGTTTTTTGGGGGACCCCTCAGAATCTGTGGAACTCAACTTTAGGTGTGTCAGCTCTGGGGGTGCAGTGGGGGTGGTCGACCCCCCTTGTTGCGACTTTAGGATCAGGGTAGAGTGACAGCGTAAACGTGTTCTCCCCCCGGTAATGGCAGGCCCTTCCTCTTCTTCGGTCAACTGTTGGTCAAAGTTGTTGAGACTCTCTGAGCGTGCTCTCGACTCAGTCTGGAGAGAGAGAGAACGAGACAGATTCTGTCAGACCTGGGCCCTGTCAGTAAATCTCAGTAAGACAAGATTAATGGTGTTCCAAAAAAGGTCCAGTTGCCAAGACCATGAACACAAATTCCATCTCGCCACCGTTGCCCTAGAACACACAAAAAACTATACATACAGTACCTCAGCCGAAACATCAGTGTGACAGGTAACTTCCACAAAGCTGTGAACGATCTGAGAGACCACTGTGACTGACCCAAAATTAAGAAAATATTTGACTGTGCAGACTCAATAGCCTTGCTATTGAAAAAGGCCACCAAAGGCAGACCTGGTGCACACTGCTCACAAAATGTAGTGGAAACTGAGCTGCACTTCCTAACCTCCTGCCAAATGTATGACCATATTAGAGACACATATTTCCCTCAGATTACACAGACCCACAAAGAATTCAAAAACAAATCCAATTTTGATAAACTCCCATGTCTATTGGGTGAAATACCACAGTGTGCCATCACAGCAGTAAGATTTGTGACCTGTTGCCACAAGAAAAGGCCAACCAGTGAAAAACAAACATTATTGTAAATACAACCCATGTGCATGTGTATGTATTTTCCCTTGTGTACTTCAACTATTTGCACATCATTACAACACCGTACACCGTATATAGACATAATGACATTTGAAATGTCTTTATTCTTTTGTGAGTGTAATGTTACAGTTTATTTCATTTTAGTTTATTATCTATTTTACTTGCTTTGGCAATGTAAACATATGTCTCCCATGCCAACTAAGCCCCTTAAAATGAGAGAGAGTGAGAGAGAGCATCACTAAAACAATACAGAAATACACGATGGAAAAAGAATGAACAGCATGTCAGAAATTAGCTCAATGTAATTGAAGAATCCATAGACTAACCACTTCTGGGAAAATTGGATAACACTAAACAAACAACAGGAAGAGTTATCTATCGAGAATAGTGATGCATGGATAAACAACTTCTCCAATCTTTTTGGCCCTATAACAAAGATCAAACAGCACAAACATATACATGATCAAATACAAATCTTAGGATCACCCATTTTCCCTTTAGTACTTTAACCATTTGCACATATGACATTTGAAATGTCTGTTCTTTTGGAACTTTTTTTAATCTATTTCACTTGCTTTGGCAATGTAGACATATGTTTCCCATGCCAATAAAGCCCTTCAATTGATATTGAGAGAGAGCAAGGGAGCGAAAAAGCGAGAGACCGATCATAGAGCAAGTGTATCCAGTTAGTATTTTGATATTCCCTGAGCCTTCATCTGTATGTGTTAGATCCAGAGGCAGAGCCCCATGTGGTGTTGGTATGCCCAGGCAGGACTTACCATGTTCAGCCTTTTGTTCTTGGCGCTGGCTCTCTGGTTCCTGGGTTTGATGGACATGCGGTGGCGGGCGGCAGAGTTATCCAGGCAGGGGGTGAACTGGGCTGGGGTGATGAAGTCCAAGGCAGGGGAGAAAGCAGTTTGGGGGGCAGATGGGGTGTGGGGCACGGAGTTGGTAAGAGGAGGTTTGGGCACGGGGAAGAGGGGACGGGACGAGGGTTGGGAGCAGGCCTATGAACAAATAAAACACAGGATAAACATTTGGATCTATGACAACTCAGAGTTGATATCAAGTGATATAGTGAGTGACACTCAAACAGGAAAAGGTATAACCTGCACTTCCTTCTCACTTCCTGTTCCTGCTAAAATCAGAGAGATCGGGTGCCTGGGAGGGGCAGAGAACTGTGGAGGAAAAGGGAAGGGTTTGGGTGCTGCACAATGACTGATGAGGAATGAAATGTTCAATTACTGTATCTGCACTGCTGGAACATGAACATAATTACTGACTCAATGAGAGAAAATTGAGGTATGGAGGGTTTGTTAAGGGTATGGAATTTGTTGAGGGTGGAGGTTCAAGATCAGGTGGAGAGAGTGCCTGATACAAGTGGGTGATGGGCTCACCTTGTAAGATAACCCCCTGGGGGCCATGTTGTTGCCTATGGAGATTTCGGGGGGGCTATGGGGCAGACCATCGTCCTCTGAGCTGCCCCCCAGGTCCTCGGGATGTTTCATTGGCAGAACCAGTGGGGGCGGGCCTAGATGCATGTTCTGCTGCAGCAGCTTCATCTGGCCAATCAGACAAAATGCAGAAATCTTGCTTGAGATCTGCTCGGTAACCCATTGACATCAATTCCTGATTTACACAGAAGAATGAGGGTCTATGCCATGGGGGTCCAATCCAGTCAAAATATATATATATATACACACTATCGGTCAAAAGTTTTAGAACACCTACTCATTCAAGGGTTTTCCTTTGTTTTTTACTATTTTTCACATTGTAGAATAATAGTGAAGACATCAAAACTTGGAAATAACACATATGGAATCATGTAGTAACCAAAAAAGTGTTAAACAAATCAAAATATATTTTATATTTGAGATTCTTCAAATGGCCACCCTTTGCCTTGATGACAGCTTTGCACACTCTTGGCATTCTCTCAACCAGCTGCACCTGAAATGCTTTTCCAACAGTCTGAGCACTTGTTGGCTGATTTTCCTTCAATCTGTGGTCCAACTCATCCCAAACCATCTCAATTGGGTTGAAGTCGAGGTGATTGTGGAGCCAGGTCATCTCATGCAGCACTTCATCACACTATTTTGGTCAAAAGTTTTAGAACACCTACTCATTCTGGAGGTTTTTTTGTTTTTGTCCTGTTTGTCAACAAATGTAGAATAATAGTAAGACATCAAACCAGATGGTAATAACATCGTATGGAATCATGTAGGGAACCAAAAAAAGTGTTAAACAAATCAAATATATTTTATATTTGAGATTCTTCAAATGGCCACCAACACACCTTGATGACAGCTTTGCACACTCTTGGCATTCATCAACCAGCTGCACCTGAAATGCTTTTCCAACAGTCTGAGCACTTGTTGGCTGATTTTCCTTCAATCTTGGTCCAACTCATCCCAAACCATCTCAACTGGTCTGAAGTTTGTGTGATTGTGGAGGCCAGGTCATCTCATGCAGCACTTATCACTCCTTTTGGTGTCCTTTACAGCCTGGAGGTGTGTTGGGTCATTCCTGTTGAAAAACTAAATGATAGTCCCACTAAGCTCAAACCAGATGGTTGAGATGTATCTGTTACTTGAACTCTGTGAAGCATTTATTTGGGCTGCAATCTGAATCAGTTAACTCTAATGAACTTATCCTCTGCAGGGAGCCATGCTGGTTAAGTGTGCCTTGAATTCTAAATAAATCATTGACAGGGTAACCAGCAAAGCACACCAACACACCTCCTCCATGCTTTATGTTGGGATCATCCGTTCACCTACTCTGCGTCTCACTAAGACACGGCAGTTGGAACCAAAAATCTCAAATTTGAACTCATCAGACCAAAGGGCAGATTTCCACTGGTCTAATGTTTGTGTTTCTTGGCCCAAGTAATTATCTTCTTATTGGTGTCCTTTAGTAGTGGTTTCTTTGCAGCAATTAAACTATGAAGGCTCCTCTGAACAGTTGATGTTGAGATGTGTCTGTTACTTGAACTCTGTGAAGCATTTATTTGGGCTGCAATCTGAGGTGCAGTTAACTCTAATGAACTTATCCTCTGCAGCAGAGGTAACGCTGGGTCTTCCTTTGCTGTGGTGGTCCTCATGAGAGCCAGTTTCATCATAGCGCTTGATGGTTTTTGCGACTGCACTTGAAGAAACTTTCAAAGTTCTTGAAATGTTCCGGATTGACTGACCTTCATGTCTTAAAGTAATGATGGACTGTCGTTTCTCTTTGCTTATTTGAGCTGTTCTTGCCATAATATGGACCTGGTCTTTTACCAAATAGGGCCATCTTCTGTATACCACCCCTACCTTGTCACATCACAACTGATTGGCTCAAACACATTAAGGAAAGACATTCCACAAATGAACTTTTAACAAGGCACACCTGTTAATTAAAATGCATTCCAGGTGACAATCTCATGAAGCCGGTTGAGAGAATGCCAAGAGTGCAAAGCTGTCTTCAAGGCAAAGTGTGGCTACTTAGAAAAATCTCAAATATACTTTATATATTTGGATTTGTTTAACACTTTTTTGGTTACTACATGATTCCACATGTGTTATTTCATAGTTTTGATGTCTTCACTATTTTACGACAATGTATTAAATAGTAAAAATAAATCATCTTGGACTGAGTAGGTGTGTCAACTTTTGACTGGTACTGTAGATATATTATAATGGACATACATTTCTACAGTTTATTGACTGTGTCCAGCTCGATAATCACCCAAATTAAAGCTAGAAAGCCAGGGAGTATCAAAAATTCCAAAAATACGATGGATAGAGAACTATATTTGCTCATCTTGACGGCAAGAAAATATAACACATTTTCAGTGTGGCCTTCCAGACCTCGTTGAAGACCCCTGGGGCAAAATTAGTTTGACGTCCTGGTCAATGGGGTTTACTTTGAGGTGCGGGACTCCTTTTGAATTGAGTTTGGGCCTTTAGATGCATATGCAGGTTTCTAGATCCAGGGTTCTCCATGAAACGCAGACTCACCTGGAGTTCTTTGATCCTGCCTTGGACGTTCTCCTGGGATAGAACTCTGGGCTGCTCCGGACTAGACAGATCCTGGTCGGGGAGGAAGATACTGTCATGTGACATCGCTCGTGATCCCAAAACGCCTGAACACCTGGTAGACGAGGGATGGAAAGAGGAGGGAATATGGATGTCATTGAATCAATACTACATTTGTAAACACATCCATTCACACACAGTAAAATAGTTAAGGAAAAATACTTGAAAGTAGTTTTTGGGGGCATCTGTACTTGACTTTTAATATTTATATTTTTGACAACTTTTACTTTTACTTCACTAAATTCCTAAAGAAAACTTTTTCCATGTTTCATTACGTTACAGCCTTATTCTAAGACAAAGCAAAAACAGGTTTTTAGAAATTGTTAATTGTTAAATTGCTAAATTATTAAAAATCAAAACTGAAATATCACATTTACATAAGTATTCAGACCCTTCTCTCTGTACTTTGTGAAGCACCTTTGTCAGCAATTACAACCTTGAGTCTTCTTGGGTATGATGCTGTAAGCTTGGCACACCTGTATTTGGGGAGTTTCTCCTCTTCTTCTCTGCAGATCCTCTCAAAAGGTCAGGTTGGATGGGGAGCTTTGCTGCACAGCTATTTTCATGTCTCTCCAGAGATGTTCGATCTGGTTCAAGTCTGGGCTCTTGCTGTGCCACTCAAGGACACTCAGAGACTTGTCCCGAAGCCACTCCTGCATTGTCTTGTCTGTGTGCTTCGGGTCATTGTCCTGTTGGAAGATGAGCCTTCGCCCCAGTCTGAGGTCCTGAGTGCTCTGGACCGGATTTTCATCAAGGACCTCTGTTCTTTGCGCCGTTCATCTTTGCCTGGATCCTGACTAGTCTCCAAGTCCCTGCTGCTGAAAAACACCCCCACAGCATGATGCTGCCACCACGCTTCACCGTAGGGATGGTGCCAGGTTTCTGACAGACATGACACTTGGCATTCAGGCCAAAGAGTTGAATATTGGTTTCATCAGACCAGAGAATCTTGATTCTCATGGTCTGAGATTCTTTAGGTGCCTTTTGGCAAACTCCAAACAGGCTGTCATGTGCCTTTTACTTAGTTGTCCTTCTAGAAGGTTCTCCCATCTCCACATTGGAACTCTAGAGCTCTTTCAGGGTGATCATCTGGTTCTAGGTCACCTCCCTGACCAAGGCCCCTCTATCCCGATTGCTCAGTTTGGCCAGGTGACCAGCTCTAGGAAGAGTCTTGGTGGTTCCAAACTTCTTCCATTTAAGAGTTATGGAGGCCACTGTGTTCTTGGGTACCTTCAATGCTGCAGAAATGTTTTGGTACCCTTCTCCAGATCTGTGCCTCGACACAATCCTGTCTCAGGGCTCTACGGACAATTCCTTCGACCTTATGGCTTGGTTTTTGCTCTGACATGCACTGTCAACTGTGGGACCTAATATAGACAGGTGTGTGCCTTTCCAAATCATTTCCAATCAATTGACTTTAACACAGGTGGACTCCAATCAAGTTGTAGAAACATCTCAAGGATGATCAATGGAAACAGGATGCACCTGAGCTCAATTTCAAGTCTCATAGATAATGGTCTGGATACTTATGTAAATAATGTATTACACCAAAAATGACATGTTACATTTAGAATGCTTGGCCAGGACAGCAATATGACCAATTCACACACCTATCAATATAATACGTTGTCAGCCCTACTGCCTCTGAACTGGCAGACTCACGAAACACAAATACTGCATTTGTAAATGATGTCCGAGTGTCCGTAAATTTAAAAAGAAATACAAACAACAAGAAAATTGTACCGTCTAATTAAGGAATTTGATGTGTAGCATTTCCTTTTCCTTTTTCCTTTTACTCAAGTATGACAATTAAGTATTTTTTCCACCACTGTACTTAAGTACATTTTAAAAACAGATACCTTTTTTACTTTTACTGGGTGACTTTTGCTTTTATATAAGTCATTTTCTATTAAGGTATCTTTACTTTTACTTAAGTATGACAATTGAGTACGTTTTACACCACCGCACGCACACACACACCAACTCACCCACGTACACAGACTTACAGATTCTCCGCTGAGCCCAGCCCCTCCGCCTCAGTGACATCACTAGCAGACTGGCTGAATTCGGTCTCTCGCTTGGTCCTCCCAAACAGACGTATCTTCAGGGTCTTCAGTTTAGACTTCCTCTTTCCTAGGGGACACAGGTCATGACAGCCCGCATACAGATGGGTCTTTCTATAAATAATAGGGCCGATGTGTGACACTAACCAGGTTTCCATCCAGCCTTTTTATGCGAGTAAAGTAGCAAAAAGTAGCAAAATTGTTTTACCGCAAAAGAGTAGCGTAACACCCTTCAATTGAAGCGACAGGAAACAAATGAAAGTGGCCATATCTCTGACAAAAACTTTGCAAAAATGAAATCACAGATAATTGTAAGGAAGCAGGAGAATTGATCAATTGGCTACAATAATTACAATAACTTTTCAATCACCAAATTGCGGAAAAGGAAGGCCTATTACAGGACTTGAATTTCTGAGCTCCAAATTATAGTTCACAGGCTACTTCAAACCCCTTGGATGCGACATGGATTTGTCATGCCATTTCATTACCAGATTATACTGTGAATACGCCCACTAGACTATGTCATTTGTTGTCATTATATCCAGAATAATTCATAGAAATATAGTTGGGTGTTGCGCAATAGACTCGGTGTCCAATCCCAGTCTCATTAACATATGAAAACATGAAATCATTACCTTGATGCGTTCTCTGTTAAATCAAACGAGACGCTGCTGTGAATCACACAGACAACAACATATGATCAACATCCATTCGCTATGGACATTAGAGCCAACGTGGGTCCAGGCAAAACCGGCATAACTAATGAGACACAAAAATATTCTGTCCATTCCTCGTGAACAATTTTTTATCCAGTACTTGGGCTGTTGTTAGATCACCTGCGCGATCACAACAGCTGTTTGTCATTCGGAATATTCCTTCCTGGATCAGCTGATGTGTGAAAATATCATGCGGTAACTAATCAGCTTGACTACAAATATGCGCATTCAACAAGTATTATGCAATCATTATTGAATAACCACGTTAATGACAGTATCGATTTATGTTTTAATGTAATGACATGAAAAAGTTTGCCAGATTATTATAAACTACTTATTAACAGCTGGCAACAAATTTTCCAGTGTAGGTAATCCTCAGATTTCGACAGAAATATGGCTGAGACGCAAAGAAAATTCAATGAGAGGGGCTACAAGAATGATCAGATTAATATTGCCATTGAGAAAATTCAAAACAAAACATGATCTTTTTCAAGGTCAGTCTCGCAAAAAGACGCATTCTTGCGTTCTAACTACCCGCTATTCAAAGTGCTCTGAACAAATTAAGGGAATTGTTCACAAACATTGGCACATCCTAAAATCCGATGATAGTCTCGGTAATGTGTTTTCGGACCTTCCCTTGGTCATATTCTCGCGGGGCAGAAATCTCAGAGACCAATTGGTAAACTCTGATTTACCACCCCAAAGATATTCCTGAACAACGTCTATTTGCGCCCCTACTGGATGGAAACGACAAGTGTAATGGCTGTGCTCAATGCAATGGCACTTATAAATGTAGATCCTTCAAACACCCCCAAACAGGGAAATCGATCCCAATAAAAGGTGTTATTGTTATTACGTGCTCCACTAAGGCAGTTATTTACCTTATAACTTGTCCTTGTGGTAAAAAATATGTAGGTAAAACAAAGCCCGAATTAAAAGTACGTATCTCAGAGCATCGTAGCACCATTAGGTGTAAAAACTTTACTTATCCAGTTGCGGCCCACTTCTTGGAGGCAGGCCACTCGATTTCGTCTCTGCGTCATATTGGCATCGAACATGTCACCCTCCCTAGGAGAGGGGGTGACCTTGATAATTTATTGTTAAAACGAGAGGCTGCCTGGATCTTTAATTTAAAGACCCTTGCGCCCTTCGGTCTCAACGTAGACTTTGATCTGAAGCCATTCTTCTGATTATTGTGACTTTGCCATTGTAATTGTCTGTAAGCTTGTGTAGTCAAATTAATCTATGATCGTATGCTATCCATTTGTTTGTATGCTGTTCTTTGTATGACATTTTAATATTTGATTATTAACCAATGATATTAGGCCACTCTTGGCCATGATTACAGACACCTGTGTCTTTTGACACTATATAAACAAGTCATCCCGCAGTGTTTGTGATTATACCCTGATGAAGACAGCTTGGCTGTCGAAACGTTGGTAATTCAATTATTGCATCTGAGCTCCTAGAGTGTGCGGCTCTCTTTTATTTTAAAGTTTTCTCCTCCGCTAGCCAGCACCTCTAGCCAGCACCTCGTCTTAATAGGTGTGCGTTTATTTTTCTTCTAAATCCTCACTGGTACCCTAGAAAGACCCAGATGCATTCTTATTCATACTGAAGGAATTCAGTTGTACAACTGAATAGGTACCCCTTTCCCTTTCATACAGGCTTCTACAGCTACAGATACACTCTATAACACTCTGACTCACCCACTCTAACACACTAACACACTCTAACCCAGATGTATAATGTGACACTTCAACAGACACTAACACACACTAACATGTGCCTAGTTGGATACACACGCTTCTCACACTCCTACAGGCACACTCTCACCCATTAACACACTCTAACCCACACTAACGCACTCTAACACACTAACACCCACTCGAACACATTAAACCACACTAACCCTCTAACACCCACTAACACACTCTAACACCCAATCTAACACCCACTCTAACCCATTAACACTAACACCCACTCTGACACCCACTCTAACCCACTCTAACACCCACACTAACCCATTAACACACTAACAACCACTCTAACCCACACTAACCCATTAACACACTCTAACCCACACTAACACCCACTCTAACCCATTAACACACACTAACCCCCTCTAACACACTCTAACCCAGATGTATAATGTGACACTTCAACAGACACTAACACACACTAACATGTGCCTAGTTGGATACACACACTTCTCACACTCCTACAGGCACACTCTCACCCATTAACACACTCTAACCCACACTAACACCCACTCTAACCCATTAACACACACTAACCCCCTCTAACACACTCTAACCCAGATGTATAATGTGACACTTCAACAGACACTAACACACACTAACATGTGCCTAGTTGGATACACACACTTCTCACACTCCTACAGGCACACTCTCACCCATTAACACACTCTAACCCACACTAACACCCACTCTAACCCATTAACACACACTAACCCCCTCTAACACACTCTAACCCAGATGTATAATGTGACACTTCAACAGACACTAACACACACTAACATGTGCCTAGTTGGATACACACACTTCTCACACTCCTACAGGCACACTCTCACCCATTAACACACTCTAACCCACACTAATGCACTCTAACACACTAACACCCACTCGAACACATTAAACCACACTAACACCCACTCGAACACATTAAACCACACTAACACACTCTAACACCCACTCTAACCCATTAACACACTAACACCCTAACACCCACTCTAACACCAACTCTAACACCCACACTAACCCATTAACACTCTAACCCACTCGAACACCCACTCTAACCCATTAACACACTCTAACCCACACTAACACCCACTCTAACCCATTAACACACTCTAACCCCCTCTAACCCATTAACACACTAACACATACTCTAACCCACTCTAACACACTAATAGATGATAGACGGAGATAAGATACACACTTACTGTATACTAACTCAGCTTTTACATGATCTCTAAACATCATGCACATTTTCCAGAGTGCCTCACCTCCTGTAAGGTCATCAGGGCTGCCCTCCCCATCTCCTGGGAAAGACTCCATCACTCCTTCCTTTCAATAACTGCAGGAGGAATAAAGAGAGAGAAAGAAAGGGATGAATAGATAAAACAATAAAGCATAGAGACAGACAGACCAACAGATGAAAGCAGAATGGGAGAGAAGCCAGCAGCCAGAGGAGAAAGAGAGATGCAGATGTGTTATATCTAACAGAATGGCCTTTCTACCATGGAGCGAATGCTCAAACCCAATCGTCTCTGATCATGTTTTAGTCTCTGTGAACACGCTTCTACGCTGCACATGTATGAGTCTGATAACACACACCTGAACAGAACACTATCTCACACTCCACCTGAGCACAAAGGTTTATTGGCACGAAGACTTTTACCTTGACCTAGTCGTGAAGGTGGGTTGAGAACACACTCCTCCATAGGTTACTGGGTGAATCACTGTTTACAACTTACAGCAGATAGACAAATGGAACACCAAGATAAATTAAGTTAACGTACGCACACACACATGCACACACACATGCACACACACATGCACACACATGCATGAACGCACGCCCACACACATGCACACACACATGCACACACACACATGCACACACATGCATGAACGCACGCCCACACACATACACACACACATTGTCATGTTTGTCATTTATTATCATGTCTTGTCCCTGTGCTCCCCATTCTATTCGTTTCCCTCTGCTGGTCTTATTAGGTTCTTTCCCTCTTTCTATCCCTCTCTCTCCCCCTCCCTCTCTCACTCTCTCGCTCTCTCTTCTCTCTATCGTTCCGTTCCTGCTCCCAGCTGTTCCTATTCCCCTAATCATCATTTAGTCTTCCCACACCTGTTCCCGATCCTTTCCCCTGATTGGAGTCCCTATTTATTCCTTTGTGTTCCGTTCCTGTCCTGTCGGTTCCTTGTTTAGAATTCACCGTGCTGTGATTGTGTATCGCCCTGTCCTGTCGTGTTTTTGCTGTGATTGTGTATCGCCCTGTCCTGTCGTGTTTTTTGCCTTCATCAGATGCTGCGTGTGAGCAGGTGTCTCTGTCAACTACGGCCTGCGCCTACCCGAAGCGACCTGCAGTCTGTGGCCGCTTCTCCTGTTATTCCCCTCTACAGACTAGAGGATTTCTGTTATTCCCTGTTTGGACTTGAATAAACTCTGTTTCTGTTAAGTCGCTTTTGGGTCCTCTTTCACCTGCATGACAGAAGGAACCGACCAAGGAATGGACCCAGCGACTTCAGACGCTCGTTACACTGCCGTCGAGATCCAAGGAGCCATGCTCGGCAGACACGAGCAGGAATTGTCTGCTGCTCGCCATGCCGTGGAGAACCTGGCCGCTCAGGTTTCCGACCTCTGGACAGTTCCAGAGTCTACGTCTCGTGCCACCGGTTACTTCCTGGCCTGCCGAGCCTCCAGAACCTAGGGTTAATAACCCACCTTGCTACTCCGGGCAGCCCACTGAGTGCCGCTCCTTTCTCACGCAGTGTGAGATTGTGTTCTCTCTCCAACCCAACACATACTCTAGAGAGAGAGCTCGGGTTGCTTACGTCATTTCACTCCTTACTGGCCGGGCTCGAGAATGGGGCACAGCTATCTGGGAGGCAAGGGCTGATTGCTCTAACAAGTTCCAGAACTTTAAAGAGGAGATGATTCGGGTTTTTGACCGTTCAGTTTTTGGTGGGGAGGCTTCTAGGGCCCTGGCTTCCTTATGCCAAGGTGAACGGTCCATAACGGATTATTCTATTGAGTTTCGCACTCTTGCTGCCTCTAGTGAGTGGAACGAGCCGGCGCTGCTCGCTCGTTTTCTGGAGGGACTCCACGCAGTGGTTAAGGATGAGATTCTCTCCCGGGAGGTTCCTTCAGATGTGGACTCTTTGATTGCTCTCGCCATCCGCATAGAACGACGGGTAGATCTTCGTCACCGGGCTCGTGGAAGAGAGCTCGCATCAACGGTGTTTCCCTGCTCCGCATCGCAACCATCTCCCTCCTCTGGCTTTGAGACTGAGCCCATGCAGCTGGGAGGGATTCGCATCTCGACTAAGGAGAGGGAACGGAGGATCACCAACCGCCTGTGCCTCTATTGCGGAGTTGCTGGACATTTTGTTAATTCATGTCCAGTAAAGCCAGAGCTCATCTGTAAGCGGAGGGCTACAGGTGAGCGCAACTACTCAAGTCTCTCCATCAAAATCCTGTACTACTTTGTCGGTCCATCTACGCTGGACCGGTTCGGGTGCTACATGTAGTGCCTTGATAGACTCTGGGGCTGAGGGTTGTTTCATGGACGAAGCATGGGTTCTGAAACATGACATTCCTTTCAGAGAGTTAGAGAAGCCTACGCCCATGTTCGCCTTAGATGGTAGTCATCTTCCCAGTATCAGATTTGAGACACTACCTTTAACCCTCACAGTATCTGGTAACCACAGTGAGACTATTTCTTTTTTGATTTTTCGTTCACCGTTTACACCTGTTGTTTTGGGTCATCCCTGGCTAGTATGTCATAATCCTTCTATTAATTGGTCTAGTAATTCTATCCTATCCTGGAACGTTTCTTGTCATGTGAAGTGTTTAATGTCTGCCATCCCTCCCGTTTCTTCTGTCCCTACTTCTCAGGAGGAACCTGGCGATTTGACAGGAGTGCCGGAGGAATATCATGATCTGCGCACGGTCTTCAGTCGGTCCCGAGCCAACTCCCTTCCTCCTCACCGGTCGTATGATTGTAGTATTGATCTCCTTCCGGGGACCACTCCTCCTCGAGGTAGACTATACTCTCTGTCGGCTCCCGAACGTAAGGCTCTCGAGGATTATTTGTCTGTGTCTCTTGACGCCGGTACCATAGTGCCTTCTTCCTCTCCGGCCGGGGCGGGGTTCTTTTTTGTTAAGAAGAAGGACGGTACTCTGCGCCCTGCGTGGATTATCGAGGCTGAATGACATAACGGTTAAGAATCGTTATCCGCTTCCCCTTATGTCATCAGCCTTCGAGATTCTGCAGGGAGCCAGGTGCTTTACTAAGTTGGACCTTCGTAACGCTTACCATCTCGTGCGCATCAGAGAGGGGGACGAGTGGAAAACGGCGTTTAACACTCCGTTAGGGCATTTTGAGTACCGGGTTCTGCCGTTCGGTCTCGCCAATGCGCCAGCTGTTTTTCAGGCATTAGTTAATGATGTTCTGAGAGACATGCTGAACATCTTTGTTTTTGTCTATCTTGACGATATCCTGATTTTTTCTCCGTCACTCGAGATTCATGTTCAGCACGTTCGACGTGTTCTACAGCGCCTTTTAGAGAATTGTCTCTACGTAAAGGCTGAGAAGTGCTCTTTTCATGTCTCCTCCGTTACTTTTCTCGGTTCCGTTATTTCCGCTGAAGGCATTCAGATGGATTCCGCTAAGGTCCAAGCTGTCAGTGATTGGCCCGTTCCAAGGTCACGTGTCGAGTTGCAGCGCTTTTAGGTTTCGCTAATTTCTATCGGCGTTTCATTCGTAATTTCGGTCAAGTTGCTGCCCCTCTCACAGCTCTTACTTCTGTCAAGACGTGTTTTAAGTGGTCCGGTTCCGCCCAGGGAGCTTTTGATCTTCTAAAAGGAACGTTTTACGTCCGCTCCTATCCTCGTTACTCCTGACGTCACTAGACAATTCATTGTCGAGGTTGACGCTTCAGAGGTAGGCGTGGGAGCCATTCTATCCCAGCGCTTCCAGTCTGACGATAAGGTTCATCCTTGCGCTTATTTTTCTCATCGCCTGTCGCCATCTGAGCGCAACTATGATGTGGGTAACCGTGAACTGCTCGCCATCCGCTTAGCCCTAGGCGAATGGCGACAGTGGTTGGAGGGGGCGACCGTTCCTTTTGTCGTTTGGACAGACCATAAGAACCTTGAGTACATCCGTTCTGCCAAACGACTTAATGCCCGTCAAGCTCGTTGGGCGTTGTTTTTCGCTCGTTTCGAGTTTGTGATTTCTTACCGTCCGGGTAGCAAGAACACCAAGCCTGATGCCTTATCCCGTCTGTTTAGTTCTTCTGTGGCTTCTACTGATCCCGAGGGGATTCTTCCTTATGGGCGTGTTGTCGGGTTAACAGTCTGGGGAATTGAAAGACAGGTTAAGCAAGCACTCACGCACACTGCGTCGCCGCGCGCTTGTCCTAGTAACCTCCTTTTCGTTCCTGTTTCCACTCGTCTGGCTGTTCTTCAGTGGGCTCACTCTGCCAAGTTAGCTGGTCATCCCGGTGTTCGAGGCACTCTTGCGTCTATTCGCCAGCGCTTTTGGTGGCCGACTCAGGAGCGTGACACGCGCCGTTTCGTGGCTGCTTGTTCGGACTGCGCGCAGACTAAGTCGGGTAACTCTCCTCCTGCCGGTCGTCTCAGACCGCTCCCCATTCCTTCTCGACCATGGTCTCACATCGCCTTAGACTTCATTACCGGTCTGCCTTTGTCTGCGGGGAAGACTGTGATTCTTACGGTTGTCGATAGGTTCTCTAAGGCGGCACATTTCATTCCCTCGCTAAACTTCCTTCCGCTAAGGAGACGGCACAAATCATTATTGAGAATGTATTCAGAATTCATGGCCTCCCGTTAGACGCCGTTTCAGACAGAGGCCCGCAATTCACGTCACAGTTTTGGAGGGAGTTCTGTCGTTTGATTGGTGCGTCCGTCAGTCTCTCTTCCGGGTTTCATCCCCAGTCTAACGGTCAAGCAGAGAGGGCCAATCAGACGATTGGTCGCATACTACGCAGCCTTTCTTTCAGAAACCCTGCGTCTTGGGCAGAACAGCTCCCCTGGGCAGAATACGCTCACAATTCGCTTCCTTCGTCTGCTACCGGGTTATCTCCGTTTCAGAGTAGTCTGGGTTACCAGCCTCCTCTGTTCTCATCCCAGCTTGCCGAGTCCAGCGTTCCCTCCGCTCAAGCGTTTGTCCAACGTTGTGAGCGCACCTGGAGGAGGGTGAGGTCTGCACTTTGCCGTTACAGGGCACAGACGGTGAGAGCCGCCAATAAACGCAGGATTAAGAGTCCAAGGTATTGTTGCGGCCAGAGAGTGTGGCTTTCCACTCGCAACCTTCCTCTTACGACAGCTTCTCGTAAGTTGACTCCGCGGTTCATTGGTCCGTTCCGTGTCTCCCAGGTCGTCAATCCTGTCGCTGTGCGACTGCTTCTTCCGCGACATCTTCGTCGCGTCCATCCTGTCTTCCATGTCTCCTGTGTTAAGCCCTTTCTTCGCACCCCCGTTCGTCTTCCCTCCCCCCTCCCGTCCTTGTCGAGAGCGCACCTATTTACAAGGTACATAAGATCATGGACATGCGTTCTCGGGGACGGGGTCACCAATACTTAGTGGATTGGGAGGGTTACGGTCCTGAGGAGAGGAGTTGGGTTCCGTCTCGGGACGTGCTGGACCGTTCACTCATCGATGATTTCCTCCGTTGCCGCCAGGATTCCTCCTCGAGTGCGCCAGGAGGCGCTCGGTGAGTGGGGGTACTGTCATGTTTGTCATTTATTATCATGTCTTGTCCCTGTGCTCCCCATTCTATTCGTTTCCCTCTGCTGGTCTTATTAGGTTCTTTCCCTCTTTCTATCCCTCTCTCTCCCCCTCCCTCTCTCACTCTCTCGCTCTCTCTTCTCTCTATCGTTCCGTTCCTGCTCCCAGCTGTTCCTATTCCCCTAATCATCATTTAGTCTTCCCACACCTGTTCCCGATCCTTTCCCCTGATTGGAGTCCCTATTTATTCCTTTGTGTTCCGTTCCTGTCCTGTCGGTTCCTTGTTTAGAATTCACCGTGCTGTGATTGTGTATCGCCCTGTCCTGTCGTGTTTTTGCTGTGATTGTGTATCGCCCTGTCCTGTCGTGTTTTTTGCCTTCATCAGATGCTGCGTGTGAGCAGGTGTCTCTGTCAACTACGGCCTGCGCCTACCCGAAGCGACCTGCAGTCTGTGGCCGCTTCTCCTGTTATTCCCCTCTACAGACTAGAGGATTTCTGTTATTCCCTGTTTGGACTTGAATAAACTCTGTTTCTGTTAAGTCGCTTTTGGGTCCTCTTTCACCTGCATGACACACATGCACACACATGCATGAACGCACGCCCACACACATGCACACACACATGCACACACATGCACACACATGCATGAACGCACGCCCACACACACCCAGGTAGCACACCGTCTCTGTAGTCATTACAGCCATATAACCTGGCTCTGCCTTTGAAGTATTGAAGTCTACAGTGTGAGCTGCTGGTTGATGGCCAGAGGCTGATAAGACAGACAGCATGAGGCTGTGGAGCAACATGCAAAGTTCAGCCTGCTCCTGAGTCCCCTTTGAGACTTAGTCTTCATGAGTTGAGTTGACCCACTAGGCAGGTAGCCTAGTGGTTAGAGCGTTGGGCCACTAACCGAAAGGTTGATAGACTGAAGATAGATCCCCAAGCTGACAAGGTAAAAATCTGTCGTTCTGCCCCTGAACAAGGCAGTTAATCCACCGTTCCTAGGCCGAAATTGTAAATAAGAATTTGTTCTTAACTGACTTGCCTCGTTAAATAAAGGTTTCAAAAATAAGTCTAAAAACACACTGTTGCATAGTCCTTGGAGTCACCCTTAATATCCTTTAGGGCAGGGGTCTTCAACCCTGTTCCCAGAGAGCTATTCTTCTGTAGGTTTTCTTTTCAACCCCAGTTGTTACTAACCTGATTCAATTTATCAACCAGCTAATTATTAGAATCTGGTGCGCTAGATTAGGGCTGCTTTAGGGAATAGGTTGCTATCCTCCACTGTAGCAGCTGCTGCCTGCATACACTGTGTAAAATATAGTTAGATTCAAATGTGGAACAACTAGCTATACAGGTGTAGGATCTTAATTTGACCAGTTTCTCAAAGCAGGAAAATAATCCTGCAACAACAGGAAATGTGAATTATTGTGTGTATTATAATTGTTTTACATTTTTTAGGGGTTGATACATTTTTGGTTAGTGCAAATGAAGTCAAAATTAAATGTTAAAGTGGAAATGACTAACCTTTGTAAACCTTGAATATACTACAAGTTTGCATTTCTGGGGGATCAAATTACATAATATCCTCTCCCTATATAGAGAGGGAGAGAAGGAGAGAGGGAGAGAAGAAGATAGGGAGAGAGAGAGGAAGAGAGGGAGAGAAGGAGAGAGGGAGAGAAGAAGAGAGGGAGAATGAGAGAGAGAATGAGAGAGAGGAAGAGAGGGAGAGAGGGAGAGAGGAGAGAGGGAGAGAGGGAGAGAGGGAGAGAGGGAGAGAGGGAAAGACAGAGAGAGAGAATGAGAGAGAGAGCAGACAGAGACACTATTACATCAGTAACACACTGTGGCCCACTGCGCTAAGCTCCTTATGAAAGACTAACCTGGTTTTAGGCCCAGAAACGAGGACAGAGAGTAATACATACAGCTGCAGTTGGAAAGAGGACAGGCACTACTGCAGATGGAATCATTAACACATTATCACCACTATGCCACATTGCACAGACACAGGCGTGTGTCTCGAAGAGGTGTGTGTGTGTTTGTTTGTGGGTGTGCATTCATTTGTGCGTGTGTGTGTGCACACTTACGTTAACTTAATATATTGAATATATCTTGGTGTTCCATTTGTCTATCTGCTGTAAGTTGTAAACAGTGATTCATCCAGGAACCTATGGAGGAGTGTGTTCTCAACCCACCTTCACGACTAGGTCAAGGTAAAAGTCTCAGTGCCAATAAACCTTTGTGCTCAGGTGGAGTGTAAGATAGTTGGAAAGAAGACAGGCACTACTGCTGATGGAATCATTTACACATTACCACCACTAGACCACAATGCACTCAGACAAAGGGGTGTGTGTCGAAGAGGTGTTGGTGTGCGTATGGATATGGACAGTTGTTGAAGGCGTTAACTGTTAACAATGAGACGCTTTCAGCTGAGTTTGAAGTTCACTGCTCTAGCATCATCAACACCTGAAGCACCTCATGTCCCACCTCATTTGCCAGGGGTTTACTTCTACAGGTGCGGCAAATGTAAATGAACTCCAATGGCTTGTGGGAGATCTACCCATCTGGAACTGGTGTTATAGCTGAGACAATAAATGGATGTGATGGGGATTTGCGTGTCCATGCGTCAGTCACTCAGAACTTTTTCATGTGTGATCTTCTGGAAGTGATAAAACTGTTAGGTCAAGTTCTCTTTAGTGTGTCAGTTACTGTTACAATAAGCACAGGCCATATTAGTGAGTGGCCAAGCCACTGTGTTGGGAGAAGAGGCGAGGCGAGGAGAGGTATTCTATATTATTACCTAGCTATTCTGTTTCTGGATGGTTTCTGGATGGTTTGGTGAACAGCTTGGTGCAGGAATATACTGTAGCTTAAACTACATCTGTGTCAGAGGAGGCTAGTGGGATGACCTATCGGAGGATGGGCTAATTGTAATGGGTGGAATGGAATAAATGGAAGGGTATCAAACACATTTCACATATGGAAACCACGTTTGACTCCATTCCATTTATTCCAATCCAGCCATTACCATGAGCCCATCCTCCTATAGCTCCTCCCCCCAGCCTCCTCTGATCTGCGTTGTCCAGAGTCATATGGTGAGTAAATCCCTCTCTGTTTCTCTCTGCTCCCACCAGGATGAACTATCAGCTGTGATATTTGGACCACTTCCAACATCCCAGACCCAGATCTATCATCGTCCACCACTCCACAGTCTACTGTATCATCGTCCATCACTCCACAGTCTACTGTATCATAGTCCATCACTCCACAGTCTACTGTATCATCGTCCATCACTCCACAGTCTACTGTATCATCGTCCATCACTCCACAGTCTACTGTATCATCGTCCATCACTCCACAGTCTACTGTATCATCGTCCATCACTCCACAGTCTACTGTATCATCGTCCATCACTCCACAGTCTACTGTATCATCGTCCATCACTCCACTTTCTACTGTATCATCGTCCATCACTCCACAGTCTACTGTATCATCGTCCATCACTCCACTTTCTACTGTATCATCGTCCATCACTCCACAGTCTACTGTATCATCGTCCATCACTCCACAGTCTACTGTATCATCGTCCATCACTCCACAGTCTACTGTATCATCGTCCATCACTCCACAGTCTACTGTATCATCGTCCATCACTCCACAGTCTACTGTATCATCCCAATGAACTGATAATACTGGATCTGACATCCAGCAACATGCTTTTCTAATCTCCTCCATTTGAAAATGAACTACACCATGGTGGTTGGCGTGGGCCACAGCTTGGTAGTAGATCATGTGAATTAAGCACATTTTCCATTGTGATCATAAATCACCTCATATAGAATGACCTATTTTGCATCTCATCTAGGGCATATGTTACTGAGAGAGGTAGGCTACTGAGAGACGGTAGTCTACTGAGAGAGGTAGGTTACTGAGAGACGGTAGGCTACTGAGAGAGGTAGGCTACTGAGACAGGTAGGTTACTGAGAGACTGTAGTCTACTGAGAGAGGTAGGCTACTGAGAGAGGTAGGCTACTGAGACAGGTAGGTTACTGAGAGACGGTAGGCTACTGAGAGAGGTAGGCTACTGAGACAGGTAGGCTACTGAGAGACTGTAGTCTACTGAGAGAGGTAGGCTACTGAGAGAGGTAGGCTACTGAGAGACTGTAGGCTACTGAGAGACTGTAGGCTACTGAGAGACTGTAGGCTACTGAGACACTGTAGACTACTGAGACTGTAAACTACTTAGAGACGGTAGCCCTTGAGAGACTGTAGATTACTGAGAGACTGTGGACTACTTAGAGACGGTAGACTACTTAGAGACGGTAGACTACTGAGAGACTGTGGACTACTTAGAGACGGTAGACTACTGAGAGACTGTAGACTACTGAGAGACTTTAGACTACTGAGAGACTTTAGACTACTGAGAGACGGTAGACTACTGAGAGACGGTAGGCTACTGAGAGAATGTAGACTACTGAGAGACTGTAGACTACTGAGAGACTGTAGGCTACTGAGAGATGGTAGTCTACTGAGAGAATGTAGACTACTGAGAGACTGTAGACTACTGAGACTGTAAACTACTTAGAGACGGTAGCCCTTGAGAGACTGTAGACTACTTAGAGACGGTAGACTACTGAGAGACGGTAGGACTACTGAGAGACTGTAGACTACTTAGAGACGGTAGGCTACTGAGAGACGGTAGGCTACTGAGAGACTGTAGGCTACTGAGAGAGCTAAGCTACTGAGAGACTGTAGGCTACTGAGACACGGTAGGCTACTGAGAGACTGTCAGCTACTGAGACACTGTAGACTACTGAGACTGTAAACTACTTAGAGACGGTAGCCTACTGAGAGATGGTAGGCTACTGAGAGAGGTAGGCTACTGAGAGAGGTAGGCTACTGAGAGACTGTAGTCTACTGAGAGAGGTAGGCTACTGAGAGAGGTAGGCTACTGAGAGACTGTAGGCTACTGAGAGACTGTAGGCTACTGAGAGACGGTAGCCCTTGAGAGACTGTAGACTACTGAGAGACTGTGAACTACTTAGAGACCGTAGACTACTGAGAGAATGTAGACTACTGAGAGACTGTAGGCCACTGAGAGACTGTAGGCTACTGAGAGAGCTAAGCTACTGAGAGACTGTAGGCTACTGAGACACGGTAGACTACTGAGACTGTAAACTACTTAGAGACGGTAGCCTACTGAGAGATGGTAGGCTACTGAGAGACTGTAGGCTACTGAGAGAGGTAGGCTACTGAGAGACTGTAGTCTACTGAGAGACTGTAGGCTACTGAGAGACTGTAGACTACTGAGACTGTAAACTACTGAGAGACGGTAGCCCTTGAGAGACTGTAGACTACTGAGAGACTGTGAACTACTTAGAGACCGAGACTACTGAGAGAATGTAGACTACTGAGAGACTGTAGGCCACTGAGAGACTGTAGGCTACTGAGAGAGCTAAGCTACTGAGAGACTGTAGGCTACTGAGACACGGTAGACTACTGAGACTGTAAACTACTTAGAGACGGTAGCCCTTGAGAGACTGTAGACTACTGAGAGACTGTGGACTACTGAGAGACTGTGGACTACTGAGAGATAGTAGTCTACTGAGAGAATGTAGACTACTGAGAGACTGTAGACTACTGAGACTGTAAACTGGTTAGAGACTACCCTGAGAGACTGTAGACTACTTAGAGACGGTAGACTACTGAGAGACGGTAGGACTAGTGAGAGACTGTAGGCTTCAGAGAGACTGTAGACTACTGAGAGACTGAAAACTACTTAGAGATGGTAGGCTACTGAGAGATGGTGGGCTACTGAGAGATTGTAAACTACTGAGAGACTGTCAGCTACTGAGACACTGTAGACTACTGAGAGACGGTAGGACTACTGAGAGACTGTAAACTACTTAGAGATGGTAGGCTACTGAGAGACTGTAGACTACTGAGAGACTGAAAACTACTTAGAGATGGTAGGCTACTGAGAGATTGTAAACTACTGAGAGACTGTAGACTACTGAGAGATGGTAGGCTACTGAGAGACTGTAGACTACTGAGAGATGGTAGGCTACTGAGAGACCGTAGACTACTGAGAGATGGTAGGCTACTGAGAGATGGTAGGCTACTGAGAGACTGTAGGTTACTTCATATACAGAAAGAACATGATCCCCCATCTATTGACCTGTCTAGGAGCAGAGAAAATGTATGTAAACCTTCATTGCCTCTGCTCTTTCTTCCTGATCAAAGTCAAAGATGACTCTCATCTGTCATTCAAAGATTTGCGGTATTTTCAGTGGGATTATATTCTCTTCATTGCAGAACCCAGATGAGGACCGCATATATCGAGATTAAGGCCGATTATAGATAGATTTTAATCCGATCCCTGCGGGAACTCATGCGGATATTTATTTAATTCAAACAAATATTTTCTAATGAAGAAAACACATATTCATTAAATGAAGTAATGATCTATGTTGGCCATGTACTACAAGTCTAACATAGTCTTTATTGCTCATTTTACTTTGACATTTTTACGAGTTTTCATGAATGCAAATTACGATCTATGTCTAGACTGTTCAGCTCTCCTTGACGAAAGTCGCCCATATGGTAGTGGTAAACTCATGAAAACCGAGAAGGTCATTTATCTGCGGATGACTATTATGTTGTCTATATGAATAGGATGAATACATGCAGTTTGTGACAAAGTACGTATTTCTTTACAGAGTTAATAAATTGATATGTTATGGCAAGGAAACATGTTATAATACTTACTGTACCGACGTTGCTAGTGTTGAAGGAGAATTATCCAAATGTCATATTATTCTGGAGCGTGGATGGGAGCTCACAGCTGTGTCACTGTCAGTTCGTAACGTAGTCTACCTACACTTCAAGGCTGTGGGATACTGGTACTGCTTGCGAGCTGCCACTGCTGTCCTCTGTCCGACGTTTACTATCATCCGGTCCTTAACGCAAGGATTTTAACCCTTCATCTACTGAAATGATAACGTCTAATCAGAGCGTCGAGGACTAAAAAATAAATTAAAGTGTGTTTTGTTCGTTTATTAGGATCCCAAATGGCAGAAGCTAGTCTCACTTGGGTCCGACATCACGAAAAAGGCATTACAGACAACAGACTTTACAATTCAAACGGATCAAATCCACCAGTCAAACCACCAGTGCAAATAATGAAATAATGAAAGGGTTAAGGGTATTACTTTAAGATACGTTAAAGCCTAGGGATTGTATTTTGGCTACCCATTAATCTAAAATAACATATAATTATAATATTTTCCGATTATTATAAAGTGAACGAACTTCAATGTCCACTAGCTGGCGCCATGTACTTTCACAAATTGACAAAAACAATCAGTTTCAAAGATAATCGGAGAGAAAAATATGAAAAATGCTGTTTAAATACGGACTTTGAACAAATACTACTGGATTATTATTCTGTGTGTTCTATATATTTTCTTTGATGAATGATTTGATCAGTCAGTATCAGTGACTACATAAATTGAAGACTGAACAAAGAGGAGAGAACGATCCATGGTTGAAGTCTGGCCTTCGGTTTCTTGAACTAATCCAGTCCTCTTCCTATCTTGATCATTCATCTGTTGTCAAACCTTAGGGATCATGATTATAACCAACATTAAAGCAAATATTATATCATGTGCATGTGCCAAATGGCCCATTAAAGATCTAATTCGACCTAAGTCACTGATGCTGGGCTATATTGCCAAGCCATGGTGTGTGTCTGCTATGGTGTGTGTCTGCCATGCACATGTGTCTGCCATGCACGTGTGTCCTGGGTGTGGAAATTGATTGATTGAAATGTGTGGTATACCTGATCTCCCAGTAGTGAAAAGTGGAGTACTGGAGGTCCAACACACACCCTGGCAAACACACACCCTGGCAGACACACACCATGGCAGACACACCCTGGTAGACACGCACCATGGCAGACACACACCATGGCAGACACACCCTGGCAGACACGCACCATGGCAGACACACACCATGGCAGACACACCCTGGCAGACACACACCATGACAGACACACACCATGGCAGACACACACCATGGCAGACATACCCTGACAGACACACACCATGGCAGACACACACCATGGCAGACACACACCCTGGCAGACACACACCATGGCAGACACACACCATGGCAGACACACACCCTGGCAGACACACACCATGGCAGACACACACCCTGGCAGACACACACCATGGCAGACACACACCATGGCAGACACACACCCTGGCAGACACACACCATGGCAGACACACACCATGGCAGACACACACCCTGGCAGACACACACCATGGCAGACACACACCATGGCAGACACACACCATGGAAGACACACCCTGGCAGACACACACCATGACAGACACACACCCTGGCAGACACAAACCCTGGTTCTGTAGACTCTGCTTGAGCTCTGACAGGGCACGGGTCTGTTGGGAGTAATTATCCCCCTGCAAAAAAAATGTGGATCAGGGAAACAACACATGAGAGACTTGACATTGGGAATAGGTTTATAACTGTGCAACAGCCTTAAAGAACACAAATGGAGCTACAAGCTATATACAGTGGCTTGCTAAAGTAATCACCCCCCTCTGCCTTTTCCTAATTTGTTGCCTTAAAACCTGGAATTAAAATAGATTTTTGGGGGTTTGTATCATTTGATTTACACAACATGCACACCACTTTCAAGATGCAAAATCATTTTTTTGTGGAACAAACAAGAAACAAGACAAAAGAAATGTAAATAGTCAATAGTTTGTAGAGCCACCTTTTGCAGCAATTACAGCTGCAAGTGTCTTGGAGTATGTCTCTATAAGGCACATATATAAGGCACATCTATATGGCACATCTAGCCACTGGGATTTTTGCACATTTTTCAAGGCAAAACTGCTCCAGATCCTTCAAATTGGATGGTTTTCGCTGATGTACAGCAATCTTTAAGTCATACCACAGATTTTCAATTGGATTGTGGTGTTGGCTTTGACTAGGCCATTCCAATACATTTAAATGTTTCCCCTTAAACCACTCTGGGTGTTGTTTTAGCAGTATGTTTAGGGTCATTGTCCTGCTGGAAGGTGAACCTCTGTCCCAGTCTTAAATTCCTGGAAGACTGAAACAGGTTTCCCCTCAAAAATTTTCCTGTAATTAGCGCCATCCATCATGCTTCAATTATGACCAGGTCCTCAGTCCCTGCCGATGAAAAAAATCATATAAATTTATTTTCTCACTCTTTAGCATCTATGCATAATCACTTTACATAATGACCTCGACTAACCTGTACCCCTCACATTGACTCGGTACCGGTACCCCCTGTATGTAGCCTCGTTGTTGTTATGTAATTATCTTGTGTTACTTTCATTTAATTTATTTTCTACTTTAGTTTATTTAGTAAACATTTTCTTAACACTATTTCTTGAACTGCATTGTTGGTTAAGGGCTTGTAAATAAGCATACACGTTAAGGTGCATGCCCCCTACACCTGTTGTATTTGGTGCATGTGACAAATACAATTGGATTTGATTTGATATATTTCTACAGTGTGGGCAGTATCAGAGGGAAAGAGAGAGGCTGGGATCTAGTATGAGGGAGAAGGGGATACAGGAAATTAGTATAAAGAGTCGATTGATTAGAACGTCATTAGACATAGTTTCAAATATGGTAGGATTTTGTGTCTCCCTGCCTCCGTCTCTGGCCCACACTCCAGTACCGTAGGTGCCGGTAATGCACCATACCGTTGGATGCCAACCGCCGATAATCCCCACCGAAGAAGATGACCGATGACTTCCGACATCCGTTTAAATTCATAAATACGAAAACGTGAAAATCCTCTGTTAATCCTGAACGCGTAATTTTAGCTGCATTTCGATTTTGTTTAGAATGTAGCTAGTTTGTTCGACAGTTTTGTAACAACACTTTATATCTTGGTAGGATTCAGTATTTGCCTTGGCCCATCCGCATATTATGTTTTTTTGCACAATAATCAAAAATTGTTTATAAACTTTGTGCTATAACATTGCGTCCCGCACGCCTCTATCAACCAACAAGTAAATATGGCAATGCTATGTCGTGGGCTTCACATATTTCCCCCAATTCAGGTAACGATGAAGTCTAATTTATTAAAGGAAGAGAATCTTTCTGGCAGGCAGTTGTTACTAAGCAATCATTCAGATGATTGGTGTTTGAATCAACACGTTTTCTCGTGTTCCACAGGGGAGGAATTAATTTACATTCTTTTTTTGGAAGCATTGTAGGAAACATTTTTTAAAATGTTTTTTAATTCATTATATTTTGTTAATGTATTTGGAATACATTTTTAGGGAATATATTATTTGGACAATTTTAAATATTGAGTTGACTCCTTCATAGTCAGTACAACATTGCCTTTTCTCATCCTATTCATGTGTTGCATATTTGATGATACAGTATTTCTGTCTATTATTCTAGGCTTTAACATAAACTATGCCTCTGCCTTGGTTAATGTCATTCTGCAGCAAGTTCACCAGAGCACGGATTCCACAAGAAGTAGGGTGGACGGTGCTGTGGACTTTCATCAAGGGCAGGCCCTACATCTAAATGCAATGAATGCCATCAACTCAAAGCTGTTTATTACCTAATGTTACTTACACTTTGATCATAGGCTAAAATAAATAAACCCCTGGGACTAAACCCCCTGAATCCTGAATAAACCCCCTGAATCCTGAATAAACCCCCTGAATCTATGGTCTTTCAGTTGCTGGATGAGCGGACGCAAGAGCATGAGAAGTATGGTGGTAATCCGGAGCAGCCCAGTAAAAAGCACCATGTGATGACCTTACTGGGAGAAGAAGCTAGTGGAGGGACGCTACCTGCAGAAGATGGGGCTCCTATCCGTTTAGATGACCTTACTGGGAGAAGAAGCTAGTGGAGGGACGCTACCTGCAGAAGATGGGGCTCCTATCCGTTTAGATGACCTTAATGGGAGAAGAAGCTAGTGGAGGGACGCTACCTGCAGAAGATGGGGCTCCTATCCGTTTAGATGAATAATAATCATCTGGGGGCTTGCCTAGTGGTTGGAAATCCTAACCTGTCAGATGTGGGTGCAGCCCACCTCTAGACTAAGTGTGTGTTTTGCATAGTGTTAGCATTTTCTCCTCCAAGACGTGTATTTAATTAATTTATCTGTGCTTGAGGTCATGCAGTAAAGTTGTAATGATGAGTATGATTGCTAACTTGATTTTTACTGTGGTGAAGTATTGAAGTAAAACTATTTTAAAGTACTACTGAAGTAGTTTTTTGGGGGTACAATGCATTCGGAAATATTCAGACCCCCCCCTCAATCTACACAATACCCCATAATGACAAAGCAAAAACAAGTTTTTAGAACTTTTGGCAAATGTATAAATAAATAAAAAAATATCACATTTGCATAAGTAATCAGTACTTTGTTGAACCTTTGGCAGTGATTACAGCCTCAAGTCTTCTTGGGTATGACGCTACAAGCTTGGCACTCAAAACGGGCTGTCATGTGCCTTTTACTGATGAGTGGCATCAGTCTGGCCACTCTACCATAAAGGCCTGATTGGTGGAGCGCTGCAGAGACGGTTGTCCTTCTGGAAGGTTTTCCCTTCTCCACAGAGGAGAGCTTTCCCTGACCAAGGTCCTTCTCCCTTGATTGCTCAGTTTGGCCAGGCGGCCAGCTTTAGGAAGAGCCTTGGTGGTTCCAAACTTCTTCCATTTAAGAATGATGGAGGCCACTGTGTTTTTGGGTACCTTCAATGCTGAATAATTGTTTTTGGTACCCTTCTCCAGATCTGTGCCTCGACACAATACTGTCCAGCAGAGCTGTTGCCAGAGAATGTAATGTTAATTTCTCTACCATAAGCCGTCAATTTGGCAGTACATAAACTGGCCTCAACTGCAGACCACGTGTAATCATGCCAGCCCAGGACCTCCACATCCAGCTTATTCACCTGCAGGATGTTCTGAGATGAGTCACCGGACAGCTGATCAGGGAAGCTCATCTGCTTGCTTGTCGTCCTCACCAGGGTCTTGACCGGCCTGCAGTTCAGAGTCGTAACCAACTTCGGTGGGCAAATTCTCACCTTCGATGGCCACTGGCACACTGGAGAAGTGTAATCTTCATGGATGAATCCGGGTTTCAACTGTACCGGGCAGATGGCAGACCGTGTGTATGGCGTTGTGTGTGACTGGTTTGCTGATGTCAACATTGTGAACAGAGTTATAGTACAGACAGGCAAACTACAGAACGAACACAATTGCATTTTATCGATGGCAATTTGAGTGCAGATACTGTGCCGAGATCCTGAGGCCCATTGTCGTGCCATTCATTCCCCACAATCACCTCATGTTTCAGCATAATGCACCCCATGTTGGTTCTGATCCACCCCCTGTAAAAAAATAAAGGATCCTTCACCAACAGCTTATCTGTATTTCCAGTCTTGTGAAATACATATATTAGGGCCGACTGAATTTATTTAAATAGACTGATTTCCTTTTGTGAAATCTAAGAAATTGTTGCATTTATATCTTTGTTAAGTGTATAACCACTTTCATCTCTCCTCCCTGTCCAGGATCCAGCCACTCACGCTGCCCCATGGTCTCCCTACTGAGGAAGACACCTACCAGAACAGCAGAGAGCTGATCATACGACGTCTCAAACATGTAGAGGACAGTAAGGCTCATGTGAATAAGTAGCTTGTTTGCCCTTTCAAAAAATCCATGATTCAATTGACTCAGTGAAATCCCTGTACAATGTGTTGAATCTATACCTGGACAGAAACCTGTCTATCACACCCCTCTTATATTTCAAAACAAAAACATGAATCAAAAGTCAGAGGGAAATGACACAAAGCGCCAGTGATGATCATCTTATTTTTATTAAGATCAAGCTAATTTTTTTATAGAAAACCTCAAACCTGTTCTACCATCACACACTGACAAGACTGGAAGGAGGATGGAGGTTGTGGAATGAAGCTGGCACTTGATTGTTGCTACTGAACCGCTGAATGGGTTCAACAAAGGCAAATGACATGGATCGATGTTAATGTTGCAAGCGTTACTGTTCGTAAGGATGGTTGTTTGTTAAAAATGCAAGTCCATAAATTAGAATCAAATCTGTTATGATACAGGGTAACTGCATCAAGGCTGAAGGTCAGGTTTTAGACTTCAAAATTGGAATCAAATGAACCATTTCAAGGGGAGCCAGTCAGAGCAGAAAGAGTTCAGTGGCTCAGATAGGAATCCTCCTTTTACTTGCCTGTCAAATATAAATGACATTAAATATGATTTAAAGTCCAAACAAAATAAGTCAGAATTTAATCCATAGAATAAATGGAAAACTAAAGCATGGAAGACTATAATAAATAATGAAATTACAGAAGGGGGAAGAAGAAAATCTATACAACTGGAGGAGATGGTTCTGCCAGTTAGTGGGTATTAGCCCTGAGAGACAGAGGTTGAAGGCTGACAGTCTTCTAGTCATCTTCAGAACCAGAATCTGAATCGTGTCCTCTCCCTCTGATGGTCTTCTTCTCCACCTTGGTGAACTTTGAACCAGATTTCTGTGTCAAGGTGGGGGGCTCCATTAGGTTACCACTAGAGGAGAAGACAAGGGTAGAGGGGTGTTATGATGTAGGATTTGAGATTTTGGCAATGAGGCTCTTTATCTACTTCCGGATTCAGGTGACCTTTGTCTATATGCA
This sequence comes from Oncorhynchus gorbuscha, assembly GCF_021184085.1. NCBI lineage: Eukaryota > Metazoa > Chordata > Actinopteri > Salmoniformes > Salmonidae > Oncorhynchus > Oncorhynchus gorbuscha. The sequence continues at coordinate 84,907,197 of NC_060181.1, read as the reverse complement.
CCATTTATGTCTGTCCAGTATGAAGGAAGTTGAAGAGGTAGTTTTGTGAGCCATGTTACTAGCATTAGCGCAATGACTGGGTATTTGCTAGCATGCTACTAGAATCCATTTAATAAGACTAAATCAGCAAGCGGTTGTGCATGAACAGGTAAGGATTTCTATTCCTTCGCACATGAACCAATGGCCTCATGCGTGACAGGAAATACCTAGACTGATAATCTTCCTAGCTAGAGGTGTGAATATCTGTAGGAAATCACACCCATCTGTGTACCTGTAGTTTATGACGTCAGAGCAGCCCAATCTCCACTCCAGCACCTCTGTGGAGAACTCGTCCGTGTTCCCCAGGTCGGTGAATCCTACCACGTAATCCTTGGTCTTCCCATCCTTAACCAGCGCCAGCGTGGGAATCACCTTGATCCGCAGCCTCTCTGTCAGGAACGGCGCCTTTTCCACATTCAGCTTGATGAACTTAGTCTCCAGGTGCTTCTTGGCCAGGATACCCAGGTGCTTGTCCAGGATCTTGCATCTTTATAAGGCAGGGGGAAGGAGACAGCAGGGTTAAGATCCTGGTAGAAGCTGCAATTAAGGTTTACTGGGCAATAAATCCCCTTCTAATCCTTTCTTTGGGATTTTGGGAGGGTAAGCTCACTCCGGAGCAGGGCTCAATTCATTAGCAGCAGTAAAATGTTTTGCAAGGAAGGAAGAGGGGAAAACATTGCTGTGTTGCCAACCTGAAGGTGGAGTCTCTGTAGAAATGGCAGACCACACGATTGCTCTCCTTCACCTCTGGGAAGAAATCTTTCTCACTGGGGATTTCCTTATACTCCCCATGCCCTTTAGACAGCCATTCCTTATAGGACAGAGCACACAGAAACTATGATGAGTTGTTACTGGTATGACATACACACACAAAAGTATGTGGACATCTTCAAAATATATGGATTCTGCTATTTCAGCCACACCTGTTGCCGATATGTGTATGAAATAGTCTACACAGCCATGCGATCTCCATAGACAAACATTGGCCTTACTGAAGAGCTCAGTGACTAAACATTGATAGGACATAGGATGCCACTTTTCCAATAAGTCAGTACGTCAAATTTCTGACCTGCTCGAGCTGCCCGGGATAATGGTCTGTGGCTGTTTTTCATGGTTCGGCCCCCTAGATTCTGTGCTTCCAACTTTGTGGCAACAGTTTGGGGAAGGACCTTTCCTGTTTCAGTAGAACTCCCCAGTGCACAAAGCCAGGTCCATACAGAAATGGTTTGTCAAGATCGGTGCATTAGAACTTGACTGGCCTGCAGAGCACTGACCTCAACCCCATCAAATAATTAGAACGCAGACTGCGAGCCAGACCTAACCACCCAAAAATCAGTTTCCAACCTCACTAATGCTTGTGGCTGAATGTATGCAAGTCCCTGCAGCAAAGTTCCAAAATCTAGTAGAACGCCATCACAGAAGAGTGGAGGCTGTTATAGCAGAAGGGGGGATTTGGAATGAGATGTTCGATGAGCAGGTGACCAGTGTAGGTTGATGTACTAAAGCAAATGCTTGTTAGGCATCCACCATATTGCGATCCTCAGCCCTTCCCACCTACCTGCTTCTGTTTCTGGGATTTCTTGAGGGCCTCCATCCTCCTCTCCTTCAGCTTTTCCATCTCGTCGTCATCCATGCGCTCCAGCTTCCCCAGCTCTTTGTCCAACTGCTCCTCCACCATCCTGGCTGACTGCAGCACTTGCTGCTCCAGCGCTTTGGCCATGATCTCCATCGACTGACTCGCCATGATGAAAAGCTTTGAAACTTCTGACACAATCACTCTATTCCTGAAGGATGGGGTGAGAGTCAGAGACAATTTTATAGATTTAATTTCTCTCTCTGAAATGCAATGGTTGGACTAAGGATTAAGCCAACTAGCTAATGACCCTGGCTGGTGACCATGGAAACTACACACTGAGGTTTTAAATCGAAAACAACCAACGTTAGATAGCTAGTAATTTTCGTTAGCTAATGTAACAACGACCTGCCATGGTGAACTCAACTCGATGGGTTACTAAACTACAGCTCCTAGCTATTCCCCTTTAGAAAGTTATCCAAATCTTTAGTCTTACAAAATACAACTTAACAGTAACGTTGGTTAACTATTTTAAAGTTCTGCTATTTGATTCCCCACATATCGCTAACAAATTACCATTGTCTGTTAGCTTACGTTAATTAGCAAGAATGCTAACGTTAGCCAAAGACAAAGTCCCAATTGAACAATAGATGTCAGATGTTTGTTAGCCTACTCGTATCAGCTTTCAGACAAAGTAGAAAGATATGCCAAAAATGAACAAAAGAACAAATCACCGGAGTCGTTTTAGCCTAGCTCGCTAGCTACATCAAGGTAGGGCTGTTAGCTAGGGCTGTTAGCTAGGCTGTTAGCTAGGGCTGTTAGCTGGGCTGTTAGCTAGGGCTGTTAGCTAGGGCTGTTAGCTAGGGCTGTTAGCTAGGGCTGTTAGCTAGGGCTGTTAGCTGGGCTGTTAGCTAGGGCTGTTAACTAGGGCTGTTAGCTGGGCTGTTAGCTAGGGCTGTTAGCTAGGGCTGTTAGCTAGGGCTGTTAGCTAGGGCTGTTAGCTAGGCTGTTAGCTAGGGCTGTTAGCTAGGGCTGTTAGCTAGGCTGTTAGCTAGGCTGTTAGCTAGGGCTGTTAGCTGGGCTGTTAGCTGGGCTGTTAGCTGCGTGGTCAGAGAACGCTGGGTAGCTAGCTAGCTGGCTAACGTTAGCGACCTAACAAAAACGACCAAGTTGCCCAGACACTGAAGCTACAAGATTACAACAAAAGAGCAACCACTTATGTTAATAGGGCCGACTGAATTTATAATTTCCACATGACTTTATCAATACTACAAAGCTGACAATATGGCTAGCCTACTCACCAAAAGCGGAACCCTGACTCAGTGGCGTATCTTTGCAGAGCGCGCAGTGTGGTACAGAAGGAGATTGTAGGTCAGCATTATGCAGAAGGTTGCCCCCTGCTGGATGACAATGAACAGTGTCCAGATGACGCGAGTACTTTTTCTGAACCAGTCGAAATCACGCATCAACGTCATTATCATGGACGTATACAAATAAATCCCAATGGACAAAAATACGACACAAAATAAAATTCAACTAGTGTACTGTCATTCCAGTTTCAATGTTGCCCTTTGACTGAGTTAGTTGAAGTTGGCTAGCTAGCGACAAGAACGTTATCCAGCCTGCACACACAACCGTGACATGTTTTTTTTTGTTTGAGGTAGTCACTTGGAATTAATTTCAATGAACAGGTACAGTGAGGCAAAAAAGTATTTAGTCAGCCACCAATTGTGCAAGTTCTCCCACTTAAAGAGATGAGGCCTGTAATTTTCATCATAGGTACACTTCAACTATGACAGACAAAATGAGAAAAAAAATCCAGAAAATCACATTGTATGATTTTTAATGAATTTATTTGCAAATTATGGTGGAAAATAAGTATTTGGTCACCAACAAACAAGCAAGATTTCTGGCTCTCAAAGACCTGTAACTTCTTCTTTAAGAGGCTCCTCTGTCCTCCACTCGTTACCTGTATTAATGGCACCTGTTTGAACTTGTTATGAGTATAAAAGACACCACAACCTCAGTCACACTCCAAACTCCACTATGGCCAAGACCAAAGAGCTGTCAAAGGACACCAGAAACAAAATTGTAGACCTGCACCAGGCTGGGAAGATTGAATCTGCAATAGGTATGCAGCTTGATTTGAAGAAATCAACGGTGGGAGCAATTATTAGGAAATGGAAGCCATACAAGACCACTGATAATCTCCCTCAATCTGGGGCTCCACGCAAGATCTCACCCCGTGGGGTCAAAATGATCACAAGCATTTTGATCACACGAGCAAAAATCCCAGAACCACAGTGAATGACCTGCAGAGAGCTGGGACCAAAGTAACAAAGCCTACCATCAGTAACACACTACACTGCCAGGAACTCAAATCCTGCAGTTTTTCTGCAAAGGGACCAGGACGACTGATGCGTGTAAAGGAAAGAATGAATGGGGCCATGTATCTTTCAGTACAGGTGCATCAAAGCTGTGGCCGAGAGACTGAAAAACAGCTTAAATCTCAAAGCCATCAGACTGTTAAACAGCCATCACTACCCGGCTACTCATCCCTGCACCTTAGAGGCTGCTGCTCCCTATACATAGACATGGAATCACTGGCCACTTTAATAATGGAACACTAGTCACTTTAATAACTGTTTACATACTGTTTTACTCATTTCATATGTACTGTATGTACTGTATTCTAGTCAATGCCGTTCTGACATTGTTCATCCTAATATTTATATATTTCTTAATATAGTGTTTTACTTTTAGATTTGTGTGTATTGTTGTGAATTGTTAGATACTACTGCACTGTTGGAGCTAGGAACACAAGCATTTCACAATACCCACAATAACATCTGCTAAATATGTGTATGTGACCAATAGAATTTGATTTGATCAAGGCTTTTATTAATTCCAAGTTTATTATCAAGTTCTTAGAAAACAGACAAATGATATCACAGCTTCAGGTCTTCAGGCACGGGTCAGTCATGATAGACAGGTAGACTGACCAATTAGATCTTTTCTTCTGGCCCTTAGCTTTCGAAGAGTTATGACAGATGACAGGGAAAGTCTTTTACAGCCACTCAGAGACCACAGCATACACATGTGTATATAATGAACTCAGAATCAAGGGTTGTCTGTGTCTCCCGTGTTTACAACTACATTCATTTACCCAGTATACTAACTGTTATATGATCATGGATAGGGTACAGTACGAACCATTTCAAACCCACTCTGTGTATGTCACAATGAGAGAACTGTCAGTTCTTTTTTGGGGGGTTGCAACAAATGCAGATTTATGTGATGTCAGAAATAGGTGTGACGATGTGAGGTCACAAGAGAGAATTACCATTTTATGTGATGTCACAGAAAGCATTGACAGGAGAGTCTGGGTGGATCACAATAGTCTGAAATAGCTTCCTCAACTCCTTTCAGAAATCTGCACTTGTTACGTAGTAGCAATCCAAAGCCATACGGTATTGCTTTCTCCAGTATTCTCTCATCAGTGTAGTTGAAGGACAGGAAGACACTTCAAACGCTTGATATTCCATGTCTTAACTAAATACAAGTTACATAAAAAATGAACATAAGGGATTTGGCCAGCTTCTGGTTTCCATGCTGTAACGCCTGCCACCTACCCACCCACACACACAAGAACTAACCGTTAATAACACACTACTTGTAAACCATACAAGAAAAAAGGAAAACATGTATATTTAAAAAACAAGTATTTTCTTTGTAAAATGAACAAGACGCGGTTGAAAACACTATTTACAATGGCACTTTTTTTTGCAGAGGTAAGGTACAAAAAATGTCTTACTTTTTAAAAACAAACCAATGTCTCAGACAGGGTGTTTTTGAGTCTGTCAGTTTGCAGATAATTCTGAGGCAGAGGAGGTGGCAAAGCAGAGAGTAACATAACAACTGGTGCAAAGCAGAGAGTAACATAACAACTGGTGCAAAGCAGAGAGTAACAGAACAACTGGTGCAAAGCAGAGAGTAACATAACAACTGGTACAAAGCAGAGAGTAACATAACAACTGGTGCAAAGCAGAGAGTAACAGAACAACTGGTGCAAAGCAGAGAGTAACATAACAACTGGTGCAAAGCAGAGAGTAACAGAACAACTGGTGCAAAGCAGAGAGTAACATAACAACTGGTGCAAAGCAGAGAGTAACAGAACAACTGGTGCAAAGCAGAGAGTAACATAACAACTGGTGCAAAGCAGAGAGTAACATAACAACTGGTGCAAAGCAGAGAGTAACAGAACAACTGGTGCAAAGCAGAGAGTAACATAACAACTGGTGCAAAGCAGAGAGTAACATAACAACTGGTGCAAAGCAGAGAGTAACATAACAACTGGTGCAAAGCAGAGAGTAACATAACAACTGGTGCAAAGCAGAGAGTAACATAACAACTGGTGCAAAGCAGAGAGTAACATAACAACTGGTGCAAAGCAGAGAGTAACAGAACAACTGGTGCAAAGCAGAGAGTAACATAACAACTGGTGCAAAGCAGAGAGTAACAGAACAACTGGTGCAAAGCAGAGAGTAACATAACAACTGGTGCAAAGCAGAGAGTAACATAACAACTGGTGCAAAGCAGAGAGTAACATAACAACTGGTGCAAAGCAGAGAGTAACATAACAACTGGTGCAAAGCAGAGAGTAACAGAACAACTGGTACAAAGCAGAGAGTAACATAACAACTGGTGCAAAGCAGAGAGTAACATAACAACTGGTGCAAAGCAGAGAGTAACATAACAACTGGTGCAAAGCAGAGAGTAACAGAACAACTGGTGCAAAGCAGAGAGTAACATAACAACTGGTGCAAAGCAGAGAGTAACAGAACAACTGGTACAAAGCAGAGAGTAACATAACAACTGGTGCAAAGCAGAGAGTAACATAACAACTGGTGCAAAGCAGAGAGTAACATAACAACTGGTGCAAAGCAGAAAGTAACATAACAACAACTGGTGCAAAGCAGAGAGTAACAGAACAACTGGTGCAAAGCAGAGTAACATAACAACTGGTGCAAAGCAGAGAGTAACATAACAACTGGTGCAAAGCAGAGAGTAACATAACAACTGGTGCAAAGCAGAGAGTAACATAACAACTGGTGCAAAGCAGAGAGTAACATAACAACTGGTGCAAAGCAGAGAGTAACATAACAACTGGTGCAAAGCAGAGAGTAACATAACAACTGGTGCAAAGCAGAGAGTAACAGAACAACTGGTGCAAAGCAGAGAAACATAACAACTGGTGCAAAGCAGAGAAACATAACAACTGGTGCAAAGCAGAGAGTAACAGAACAACTGGTGCAAAGCAGAGAGTAACAGAACAACTGGTGCAAAACAGAGAGTAACAGAACAACTGGTGCAAAGCAGAGAGTAACAGAACACCTGGTGCAAAGCAGAGAGTAACATAACAACTGGTGCAAAGCAGAGAGTAACATAACAACTGGTGCAAAGCAGAGAGTAACATAACAACTGGTGCAAAGCAGAGAGTAACATAACAACAACTGGTGCAAAGCAGAGAGTAACAGAACAACTGGTGCAAAGCAGAGTAACATAACTGGTGCAAAGCAGAGAGTAACATAACAACTGGTGCAAAGCAGAGAGTAACAGCACAACTGGTGCAAAGCAGAGAGTAACATAACAACTGGTGCAAAGCAGAGAAACATAACAACTGGTGCAAAGCAGAGTAACATAACAACTGGTGCAAAGCAGAGAGTAACATAACAACTGGTACAAAGCAGAGAGTAACAGAACAACTGGTGCAAAGCAGAGAGTAACATAACAACTGGTGCAAAGCAGAGTAACAGAACAACTGGTGCAAAGCAGAGTAACATAACAACTGGTGCAAAGCAGAGAAACATAACAACTGGTGCAAAGCAGAGAGTAACATAACAACTGGTGCAAAGCAGAGAGTAACATAACAACTGGTGCAAAGCAGAGAGTAACATAACAACTGGTGCAAAGCAGAGAGTAACAGAACACCTGGTGCAAAGCAGAGAAACATAACAACTGGTGCAAAGCAGAGAGTAACAGAACAACTAACAGAACAACTGGTGCAAAGCAGAGAGTAACATAACAACTGGTGCAAAGCAACATAACAACTGGTGCAAAGCAAAATAACAACTGGTGCAAAGCAGAGAGTAACAGAACAACTGGTGCAAAGCAGAGAGTAACATAACAACTGGTGCAAAGCAGAACACCTGGTGCAAAGCAGAGTAACAGAACAACTGGTGCAAAGCAGAGTAACAGAACAACTGGTGCAAAGCAGAGAGTAACAGAACAACTGGTGCAAAGCAGGTGCAAAGCAGAGAGTAACATAACAACTGGTGCAAAGCAGAACAAACAACTGGTGCAAAGCAGAGAGTAACATAACAACTGGTGCAAAGCAGAGAGTAACAGAACAACTGGTGCAAAGCAGAGAGTAACAGAACAACTGGTGCAAAGCAGAGTAACAGAACAACTGGTGCAAAGCAGAGAGTAACAGAACAACTGGTGCAAAGCAGAGAGTAACAGAACAACTGGTGCAAAGCAGAGAGTAACAGAACAACTGGTGCAAAGCAGAGTAACAGAACAACTGGTGCAAAGCAAAGAGAGTAACAGAACAACTGGTGCAAAGAGTAACAGAACAACTGCAGAGAGTAACAGAACAACTGGTGCAAAGCAGAGAGTAACAGAACAACTGGTGCAAAGCAGAGTAACATAACAACTGGTGCAAAGCAGAGTAACATAACAACTGGTGCAAAACAGAGAGTAACATAACAACATCACAGCAGCAAGATTTGTGACCTGTTGCCAAGCAGAGAAACATAACAACTGGTGCAAAGCAGTGAAACAACAAACACCATTGTAAATACAACCCATATTTATGCTTATTAATTTTATCTTGTGTCATTTAACTATTTGTACATTGTAAAGCAGAGAGTAACATAACAACTGGTGCAAAGCAGAGAGTAACATAACAACTGGTGCAAAGCAGAGATAACATAACAACTGGTGCAAAGCAGAGAGTAACATAACAACTGGTGAAAGCAGAGAGTAACATAACAACTGGTGAAAACATAACATTTGTAATGTCTTTACTGTTTTTAAACTTCTGTATGTGTAATGTTTACTGTTAATTTTTGTTGTTTTTAACAACTTTATATATTCACTTTGTATGTTGTCTAACAACTCACTTGCTTTGGCAATGTTAACACATGTTTCCCATGCCAATAAAGCCCTTGAATTGAATTGATTGTTGTGCTGATGTCACAATGACACAGAACTCTTTCACTGTGATGACACAAGGAAAGAGAACACGTGTGCAAAGCAGGTTACATAACAACTGGTGCAAAGCAGTTCAAAACAACTGGTGAAATGGGAACTCTGACTTCCGACTTCAGTGCCTTTAAGACAACTGGGAAAAATAGTTTTGAATGGTCATCCAACTCTAAAACTCTGGCATCTTTCTAGAACTCCGACTTTCCGTGCTGAAGATCACAGACATCATGGTTTGACCCAGATTTGACCCAGCTCCTCCCACAGGATCATGATGTAATAGTGGGATGATGTAACAGTGGCAAAACAAACAGGAGCAGGAGGAGCAAAACTGGATCTCAAATGGCATTCTATCCTCCACATATTAGTATAATACCTTTGACCTGTGCACTAAATGGGGAATAGGGTTGATTTGAGACTTGGCCAGAGCCTGCAAAGCGTGCCCTCTCCTGCAAAGCGTGATTTTCAGAGTGTTGCCCTCTCCAATGTGATCTTCAGAGTGTTGCCCTCTCCTAGAGTGATCTTCAGAGTGTTGCCCTCTCCTACGTGATATTCAGAGTGTTGCCCTCTCCTACGTGATCTTCAGAACCCTCTCCTGCAAAGCGTGATATTCAGTGTTGCCCTCTCCTAACGAGATCTTCAGTGTTGCCCTCTCCTATGTGATCTTCAGAGTGTTGTGAACTTCAGAGTGTTGCCCTCTCCTGGTGCAAAGCGTGATCTTCAGTGTTGCCCTCTCCTATGTGACCTTCAGAGTGTTGCCCTCTCCTAAGCAGTGATCTTCAGAGTGTTGCCCTCTCCTACGTGATCTTCAGAGTGTTGCCCTCTCCAACGTGATCTTCAGAGTGTTGCCCTCTCCAGCAAGATTTGTGATCTTCAGAGTGTTGCCCTCTCCTTATTCATGATCTTCAGTGTTGCCCTCTCCTTTTAAACGTGATCTTCAGAGTGTTGCCCTCTCCTACGTGATCTTCAGTGTTGTCCTCTCCTTATTGTCGTGTTCAAAACAACTGGGAAATGTGATCTTCAGAGTCTGCCCTCTCCTACGTGATCTTCAGAGTGCTGCCCTCTCCTCGTGATCTTCAGAGTGTTGCCCTCTCCTACGTGATCTTCAGTGTTGTCCTCTCCTGAAGTGATCTTCATGGTTTGCCCTCTCCTACGTGATCTTCAGAGTGTTGCCCTCTCCTGGATCGTGATCTTCAGAGTGTTGCCCTCTGACCTGTGCACTGATCTTCAGGGTGTTGTGAACTTCAGAGTGTTGCCCTCTCCTACGTGATCTTCAGAGTGTTGCCCTCTCCTATGTGATCTTCAGTGTTGCCCTCTCCTCGTGATCTTCAGATGTGATCTTCAGAGTGTTGCCCTCTCCTACGTGATCTTCAGAGTGTTGCCCTCTCCTACGTGATCTTCAGAGTGTTGCCCTCTTCATGTTCAGTGTTGCCCTCTCCTACGTGATCTTCAGTGTTGCCCTCTCCTACGTGATCTTCAGTGTTGCCCTCTCCTACGAGATCTTCAGTGTTGCCCTCTCCTACGAGATCTTCAGTGTTGCCCTCTCCTATGTGATCTTCAGAGTGTTGTGAACTTCAGAGTGTTGCCCTCTCCTACGTGATCTTCAGTGTTGCCCTCTCCTATGTGACCTTCAGTGTTGCCCTCTCCTACGTGATCTTCAGAGTGTTGCCCTCTCCTACGTGATCTTCAGAGTGTTGCCCTCTCCTACGTGATCTTCAGAGTGTTGCCCTCTCCTACGTGATCTTCAGAGTGTTGCCCTCTCCTACATGATCTTCAGTGTTGCCCTCTCCTACGTGATCTTCAGAGTGTTGCCCTCTCCTACGTGATCTTCAGTGTTGTCCTCTCCTACGTGATCTTCAGAGTGCTGCCCTCTCCTACGTGATCTTCAGAGTGCTGCCCTCTCCTACGTGATCTTCAGAGTGTTGCCCTCTCCTACGTGATCTTCAGTGTTGTCCTCTCCTACGTGATCTTCAGAGTGTTGCCCTCTCCTACGTGATCTTCAGAGTGTTGCCCTCTCCTACGTGATCTTCAGAGTGCTGCCCTCTCCTACGTGATCTTCAGAGTGCTGCCGTAGGTCTGCTGTACCACCACCTGCACGTTGTCCAGGATGAAGTCAAAGGCCATGCTCCATACAGACTCCACAGACTGCTGCATCAACCTGCCATGACATAAGACATGCCTTAGGCCTAACACACTTGAATATCTAATAAACTAAACACACATGCCTTAGGCCTAACACACTTGAATATCTAATAAACTAAACACACGCCTTAGGCCTAACACACGTAAATATCTAATAAACTAAACACACATGCCTTAGGCCTAACACACTTAAATATCTGATAAACTAAACACACATGAGAAAAGAGAAAAACACTAATTGAAATGGAATCTCAACAACAGGGGTAGAATGATCCTCTATCCCCAAACAGGTCCTATTTGACAATGGCCGAGTGGTCCCTCACTGAGACAGAGGTGAAGAAGGGAGAGTTAGACCACGAATGGACCGTACCTCTTCATGTACTTGATGATCAGGTCAAGTTTCTCTAGGTCCTTGTCATTGATCAGATCAGTGCAGTACTTGACTACCTGCAGAATGTCCTCCTCCATGGGGTCTGAGGGGGGTAAAGTACTTAGAAAAATGCAAAACCAAATCTTTAACACAGTCAAAACCACATCTTTAACACAGTCAAAACCACATCTTTAACACAGTCAAAACCACATCTTTAACACAGTCAAAACCACATATTTAATACAGTCAAAACCACATATTTAATACAGTCAAAACCACATATTTAATACAGTCAAAACCACATCTTTAACACAGTCAAAAACACAACTACAGTTGTGGCAAAAAGTTGAGAATGACACAAATATTAATTTCCACAATGTTTGCTGCTTCAGTGTCTTTAGATAATTTTGTCAGATGTTACTATGGATACTAAAGTTTAATTACAAGCATGTCATAAGTGTCAAAGGCTTTTATTGACAATTACATGAAGTTGATGCAAAGAATCAATATTTGCAGTGTTGATCCTTCTTTTTCAAGACTTCTGCAATCCGCCCCGGCATGCTGTCAATGAACTTCTGGGCCACATCCTGACTGATGGCAGCACATTCAATCCGCCCTGGCATGCTGTCAATTAACTTCTGGGCCACATCCTGACTGATGGCAGCACATTCAATCCGCCCTTCTGGCCACATCCTGACTGATGGCTTCAATCCGCCCTGGCATCTGTCAATTAACTTCTGGGCCACATCCTGACTGATGGCAGCACATTCAATCCGCCCTGGCATTCTGTCAATTAACTTCTGGGCCACATCCTGACTGATGGCAGCACATTCAATCCGCCCTGGCATTCTGTCAATTAACTTCTGGGCCACATCCTGACTGATGGCAGCACATTCAATCCGCCCTGGCATTCTGTCAATTAACTTCTGGGCCACATCCTACCTGATGGCAGCACATTCAATCCGCCCTGGCATTCTGTCAATTAACTTCTGGGCCACATCCTACCTGATGGCAGCACATTCAATCCGCCCTGGCATTCTGTCAATTAACTTCTGGGCCACATCCTACCTGATGGCAGCACATTCAATCCGCCCTGGCATTCTGTCAATTAACTTCTGGGCCACATCCTGACTGATGGCAGCACATTCAATCCGCCCTGGCATTCTGTCAATGGACTTCTGGGCCACATCCTGACTGATGGCAGCACATTCAATCCGCCCTGGCATTCTGTCAATTAACTTCTGGGCCACATCCTGACTGATGGCAGCACATTCAATCCGCCCTGGCATTCTGTCAATTAACTTCTGGGCCACATCCTACCTGATGGCAGCACATTCAATCCGCCCTGGCATTCTGTCAATTAACTTCTGGGCCACATCCTGACTGATGGCAGCACATTCAATCCGCCCTGGCATTCTGTAAATGGACTTCTGGGCCACATCCTGACTGATGGCAGCCCATTCTTGCATAATAAATGCATGGACTTTGTCAGAATTTGTGGGTTTTTGTTTGTCCACCAGCCTCTTGAGGATTGACCACAAGTTCTCAATGGGATTAAGGTCTGGGGAGTTTCCTGACCATGGACCTATATTAATGTTTTGTCCCCCGAGCCACTTAGTTATCACTTTTGTCTTATGGCAAGGTGCTCCATCATGCTGGAAAAGACATTGTTCGTCACCAAACTGTTCCTGGATGGTTGGGAGAAGATGCTCTCGGAGGATGTGTTGGTACCATTCTTTATTCATGGCTGTGTTCTTAGGCAAGATTGTGAGTGAGCCCACTCCCTTGGCTGAGAAGCAACCCCACACATGAATGGTCTCAGGATGCTTTACTGCTGGCATGACACAGGACTGATGGTAGCGCTCACCTTGTCTTCTCCGGACAAGCTTTTTTCCGGATGCCCCAAACAATCGGAAAGGGGATTCATCAGAGAAAATGACTTTACCCCAGTCCTCAGCAGTCCAATCGCTGTACCTTTTGCAGAATATCATACTGTCCCTGATGTTTTTCCTGGAGAGAAGTGGCTTCTTCGCTGCCCATCTTGACATTCGACACCAGGTTATCCTCCAAAAGTCTTCGCCTCACTGTGCGTGCAGATGCACTCACACCTGTCTGCTGCCATTCCTGAGCAAGTTCTGTACTGGTGGTGCCCCGATCCCACAGCTGAATCAACTTTAGGAGACGGTTCTGGCGCTTGCTGGACTTTCTTGGGCGCCCTGAAGACTTCTTCACAACAATTGAACCGCTCTCCTTGAAGTTCTTGATGAAACGATAAATGGTTGATTTAGGAGCAATCTTACTGGCAGCAATATCCTTGCCTGTGAAGCATATTGCCATCATACAAACTGAGGCAGCAGACTTTGTGAAAATTAATATTTGTGTCATTCTAAAAAAACTTTTGGCCACGACTGAACTATGGCAGAAAATGTCCCCCTTTTTCCATAGATGGTAGTAAACGACCCACTCCCCATTCTGTACCTGAGATGGTAGTGATCCATTCTCTGAGTAGTGTTCGGATGTCCCTGAAATCACAGGCTCCAGCCAGGGTGGGTTCAGGGCAAGGGGTGAACTTGGACAGAGTCTCTGGGTCGTCCTGCTGTAGGGGGGAGGTGGAAGGTCCATTCTCCAGCTGGATGGGGGTCAGTTCAGGCCAGTTTAATCACTATGCATCATTAATAAAACAGACAACTTAACTTGCATAAGTGTTTAGGGGCTCACCTTGAGGCCATTGGGTAGGTCCCTGGGTCTGAGCACGTGTGGTAGGTCTTTGGCCGGGGTGTTTCCTGGTGGGCGGGGCCTCTTTAGAGGGGAGGGGCCTTTGTTGGCATTCTTCTTGTAGCCGCGCTTCATCCAACCCACCCCCACATGCTTCAGATGCAACAGGGGGTTCCTCTGGTCTGCTACAGAGAAAGAGGAGGGGGGGGGGATAAGCGAGGCAAGGGAAGGAGTGAAAGGTAGAGAAGGAAAGAGAGAGAAAGGGGGCAATGCAATGAAAGTTTAATTTGATCATTAGTCGGTTCTATGGTTCTTTCCAGTGTATTGCTAAATGGCATATATATTCTATATTATATTATTAGTATCCACTGAGCGTACAAAACATTAAGAACACCTGCTCTTTACATGTCAGACTGACTGGGGAATCCAGGTGGAAGCTATGATCCCTCATTGATGTCACCTGTTAAATCCACTTCAACCAGTGTAGATGAAGGGGACATGTTAAAGAAGGATTTTTAAGCCTTGAGACAATAAGACATGGATTGTGTGTGTGTGCCATTCAGAGGGTGAATGGGCAAGACAAAATATTTAAGTGTCTTTGAATGGGGTATGGTGCCAGGCGCACTGGTATGGTGCCAGGCGCACTGGTATGGTGCCAGGCGCATTGGAGTCAACATGGGCCAGCATCCCTGTGGAACGCTTTGGACACCTTGTAGAGTCCATGCGCAACGAACTGATGGGACCATTCTTATTAGGAAGGTGTTCTTAATGATTGGTAAACTCAGTGTATATTATTGGGTAGATATACTGTATTCTTACCCATGATCCCATGGGTGTTCTCTCTGCGGCCGTACACTGAACGCAGCTCCTCCTGGAGTTCTCTGGGGAGTTCTGCAAACACCTCCGGGTCAACCAACACACACACACACACACACACACACACACACACACACACACACAGGGAGAGAGAAAGACAGACACAGAAACAATATGTGCGTGTTTATAGGGGATGTTGTCGTTAATGAGAATGTGTGTGTGTGTGTGTGTGTGTGTGTGTGTGTGTGTGTGTGTGTGTGTGTGTGTGTGTGTGTGTGTGTGTGTGTGTGTGTGTGTGTGTGTGTGTGTGTGTGTGTGTGTGTGTGTGTGTGTACCTGGGAGAAGTCAGACAGTTCCAGTATGATGCCTGTGGAGCCGGTCTGTCCAGACTGTTTGGGGATCTGAAGCACCAGTGCTCCTACAGGAGGGGCAGCGGGGGGAGGAGGAGAGGAGGGTAGAGGGGAAGATGAACAGGAAGAAGTAGAAGAGGGGCCAGGGTGTGAACCGTTGTGTGTTCTCTCTGTGTCTCTGTGGGTCCAGGAGTGCTCCACCTGTTCTCTCAACTCTGCAGGCAAGGCCTCCAACACCGACCGGTCCACCTGACATGGACACAGACACACATACAACATGTATCCTGGGAAACCTGTGTGTGAGGGTGATTCTACTGCCCAAAAGGCTCCTTTCTAGCTTCTACCTCCAAGCCTCCAAGCCTCCAAGCCATAAGACTGCTGAACTATTCATTAAATGGCCACCTGCGCCCCCCTGTGTTTTTACACTGCTGCTACACTGTAAGGTCTATCTATACCTGTTGTATTCGGAGCATGTGACAAATCAAATTTGATTGGACTTGAAATTATGCTTCAAAAACATAGCCAACCGAATGTTTTTTCAATGAGAGCAATGCACTGTTGATCTAGGCGTGAAGTACCTGTGAGAGAGGGGAGACCTCGATGCTGAGGTTAAGGCGGTTATAAACATGGTTAGGTGTGCGAGGCGGCTCTCCTTTACTTGTCCCTGGGATTGGCTCAGCAGGCAATGTCGGGCGGGGAGTGGAGAAGGGGGACAGGACTCTGGCAGAGGAACTATTTTCCTGACTGGTGCATGTGTCAGTAATGGCGGTATTAGGTAGCGAATCTGAAGGAAGAGAGACAGCAGAGGTCGTTCTATGGCTCGATGACTGGCTCCTTGAGGTAACCACTAACAAGAGCTCACACACACACTTACCTGTATAGTTATGTTGGGCGGGGGGGTGCTGGGCCAGCAGCTTGTCTCTGATGTAGCATGTTTTAGGGCCCGTGGGGTCCTTGGGGACGGAGTGGGCCCCCTCGAGGAGCTGCACCTGGAGGCCCACCCCCCTCAGGTCCTGCACCTTCAGCCTCATTGCGTGGAACAGCTTGATGACCTCACTGGCTATCAAATGACCACAGTCTGTAAGCTGGGCCAGGGTCACTGACCTGAGAGAGGAGAGAGGGGGAGAGAGGAGAGGAGGGTAGAGGAGAGAGGGAGAGGAGAAAAGAGGAGAAGAGGAGAAACGAGGAGGAGATGGGGAGAGAGAAGAGGAAGACTCTCAATTATGTCCCCTCAGTGTGTTCCAGGAAGTGTCTGAAATCTGTTTTGCCTGCTATTTACTAAAACTACATACTGTGTACTAATTGTACTACAAACTATTTAGAACATACTATTTTTATTTTAAAAAACAAACAAATGCAGTAAGCAACAAATAACATCCTATGGATCCATCCTGATCCATCCTGATCCATCCTGAACTAGCAACAAATAACATCCTAGGCTGATCCATCCTGATCCATCCTGAAACTAGCAACAAATAACATCCTAGGCTGATCCATCCTGAGAACTAGCAACAAATAACATCCTAGGCTGATCCATCCTGAGAACTAGCAACAAATAACATCCTAGGCTGATCCATCCTGAGAACTAGCAACAAATAACATCCTAGGCTGATCCATCCTGAGAACTAGCAACAAATAACATCCTAGGCTGATCCATCCTGAGAACTAGCAACTAGCCTGAACAAATAACATCCTAGGCTGATCCTAGGCTGATCCATCCTGAGAACTAGCAACAAATAACATCCTAGGCTGATCCATCCTGAGAATGCCTCGTAATGTTCAACTGCGTTGATTTGACGCCATTTGTTTATTTATGCGTGTCCTCTATTCTGATTATCAGCTGTTGTCAAACACACGCGAGGGTGAAAAGATGATGCTCATTCCTCAAAGGTGTGCAGCTGAAATTGTGCTTTAAATGCCAGGATGTCATACTCATTTCAGCTGGTATGACATCCTGGCATTTAAAGCACAATTCATTTGACATGCTATAAAATGTTATATTTTCTCATACCCAAAGAGCCTACTATTCATGGGTATTCAGACATGGCCACCGTGTCTCACCTAGCCAAACTGTTACAGGTGCCATGACCACTGTAGTTGGATTGCTCCACCCCTGCCTTACAGACCATGACCTTTAGGGTCAGCCTGCGACCCCTAAGCCCCGCCCCCTGCAGACGCTTCTGCACCTCAATGGACAGTTGGGTCAGGAACGACTCCGCCTCGTCCACCTGGTAAGATAGAGAGAATTTAGTGAAAGAGAGAATGGAGAAAGTGATAGAAAAGCCTGTCACTTTGAACAAGCAAAGAAGAATGTCTGTGCTTCAGGAAATATCCCATTCGGAACAATCTGAATATTCTGCCTCCTTGAATAAGCCCCAGTTCTGATCAGTATAAACCAGTTATGACCTGCGTGGACCAGATCAAACAAGCTCTTACCTGTGTAAACCGGATTAAACAGGTACGGACCTGTGTGAAGCGGATGTTGTAGTTAATCTCAGCAGAGACAGACAGGTACGGACCTGTGTGAAGCGGATGTTGTAGTTAATCTCAGCAGAGACAGACTTCTTCTCTTTCTCGCTACGGACGGGCCGGTCGTCCAGACCTCGGCAGAACCTGAAGAGGGTCTGACCGGTGCGAGGGCCAAACGCCTTCTGCAGCCGCTGCAGAGACACCTGCTGCAGGTCCCCACATGACCTCACACCCAGAGATGCCAGTTTACCACCCATAGAACGGCCCACACCTGAGGGAGAAGAGGGGAGAGAAATACAGGGATGGGTGGAGAAGGAGAGATGGAGGGTGTAGAGAAGGACAGTTTATATTTTGGAGATGCACAAGAAAGATGATCATCAGTTGCAGAGTAACTGTGTGTGTGGCCAGCAGGTGGTGCTGTAGTGCCTCACCTGGTAGGCTGGTCACCGTCTGGTCCCTGATGAAGTCATCCACTTCCTCTGACCTCAGGAGGTACTGTCCGTTCGGCTTAGCCTTTCGGGTAGCCATTCTCGCCAACAGGATGTTGGACCCTGGACAGGTCAAAGGTCACAGAGGTTAGACAGGATGTAATACAGTGGGAGGGAAACTATGCTGCCCCTCCGTTTCCAAATGTCGTGCCAACAGAATCACTGGCATAATGCACTTCATCTTTCTTTGGTTTCCTATACGGAGTCAACCCAGACAGTCTTTCCTGAGATACTGTGCGTTACATGTCCATTGCGCTGCACACAAGTTAAACGTAGTCTTGAATGATGCATGCCAAGATATACCAGAGATAAGGGACTGTTGATATTGCAACCCCACAACTCAAACGCCGGTTCACCAGTATGAACGAAATCGCAAACCGCTTTTTTTTTGTTCAAGGCCTGAAGAACTGTTGTCCGCTAAAGATGTTTGCATTTGCCAATTGATTGGTTGTCCAGTATCCAGACGACCCAGATTCCAATACAACCTCTTTCCGTAACGCATTGAGGCCGGCAATTAAGAATGAGAGGCTGAATTAAATATGTTACAGAACTGCTATATTTTGAAGCACCCCTCCCTCCTGTCCAGTTTCCCTGATACGCCTATGGCAATCAAGCTGGTTTTACCATCTCTGAAACTTTAGCTTCTGAAGAGAAATGACTTTCTCAACAAAGAAATCCTAACTAACTGAAGAAGCATTAGGCTCTCGGTCTGATGCCTTTTGAACAGCCAAGGCAGCTCCACTGTCATTTATTCACCCAGATCTCTTTACACTTTCAATCAGTTAAACATTTTATTTTTCAAGGCCTGAGGCACATTTCAGTCACATTCCCGAAGACCAAGAAACAAACACTTTGCTTTCTAGTCCATATGGAAATGAAAAAGGTTCATTAATAACTTTTTGTAGGGTTATTGCCAAAATTATTTATATAAAAAAGAAAATAGACATTGATGACAGGCATATGGGCCCCAAAAGCATTGCAGGGGTCTACAGGGGTGTCCAGTATGCCAGCATACACAATGTGACTCAGGGGTGGCAGAGGAAGGCACTACTCACCCATGCCCACTGAGGCGGAGCACCCAGTCCTCTCCCTGACATCTGCTCGGATGGCACTGGCAAGTTCATCTGGTGTAACACTCAACTCAGCCAGCAGGGCAGAGCTATCCACCAACGCCTCGTCACAACTCAGGGCCTCGATATCATGAGAATAACTAGAGACAGAGAGAGAGAGGGAGAGAAACACAGAGAGAGAGAGAAACACAGAGAGAGAGAGAAACACACAGAGAGAGAGAGAGAAACACACAGAGAGAGAGAGAGAAACACAGAGAGAGAGAGAGAGAGAAACACACACAGAGAGAGAGAGAGAAACACAGAGAGAGAGAGAAAGAGGCAGAGGAAGAGAGAAGATAAAGAGAAAAGGTAAATCAATTTGTTCTTTAATAGATGAGATTGTGCTACAATCCTATCAAGTAACTAATAGTCATAGATGACAGGTATAGAGAGAGAGTGTGAGTATCTGTTCATCCATCTCTCCATCCGTACCTGGCGAGGGTCTCATACATGGCCAGGGCTACCTTCTTGTAGGCCTGGAAGTCATAAGGGACAGACTGCAGGGAGGGACACAGTTGTTTGGCCTGGCCAAAAAACATACCATTCCTCACCCCTGCCTGCCTGACAGACAGAAAGAGAGACCACATATTACTATAGGGTAGAGTGTACGTGTGTGTGTGTGCGTGTGTGTGTGTACGTATATGTGTTGTACCTGGCCTCATAGCTACAGGAGGTGATCTCAGCCATAGAGAGGGCAGCAGTATCCTGGTCAACACTGTTGCCATGAGAGATGTGACTCTCTGTCTCTGATGATGTAATTTCCTCCAGGTCCCCTTCCTTCCTCTCTGACACAGCTGGATAGGAGTATTTTTTATGGTAGCACTGCAGCTCCAGCTGGCGGTCAACACCAGGCCTCTGGGCTACTCTGCCTGAACCATGGTTACTGGTCACCGCTACAGATTTCCCTGGGGGAGGAGCGGGGGGGGTGCGGTTAGTGGGCGCTTGGGACTAGAATAGAAAATATGATAGAGATACTTGAGTGTGTGCGTGTATACCTTTGAGGTCTGGTCTGTGTCTGATCCCCACGGAGACAAAGAAACTGTCCATGTCCACATGCAGGATACAGGACTGAGGGCCAGGAGCAGTGGACAAACCTGGTCAGCAGACAGACAGATCAGGAGACAGACCGACAGACAAGGAGAAAGACCAGGAGACAGACCGACAGACCAGGAGACAGACCGACAGACCAGGAGACAGACCAGGAGACAGACAGACAGACAGACCAGGAGACAGACAGACAGACCAGGAGACACAGACAGACCAGGAGACAGACAGACCAGGAGACAGACCAACAGACAGACCAGAGACAGACAGACAGACAGACAGACAGACAGACAGACCAGACAGACAGACCAGACCAGGAGACAGACAGACCAGGAGACAGACAGACAGACAGACCAGGAGACAGACAGACCGACCGACAGACCAGGAGACAGACAGACCGACAGACAGACCGACCAGGAGACAGACAGACAGACAGACCGACCAGACCAGGAGACAGACAGACAGACAGACCGACCAGGAGACAGACAGACCGACCAGGAGAGACAGACAGACCGACCAGGACAGACAGACCAGAGACAGACAGACAGACAGACCGACCAGGAGACAGACAGACAGACCGACCAGGAGACAGACAGACAGACAGACAGACCAGGAGACAGACAGACCGACCGACAGACCAGGAGGACCGACCGACCAGGAGACAGACAGACCAGGAGACCGACCGACAGACCAGGAGACAGACAGACAGACCAGAGACCAACAGACAGACCGACCAGGAGACAGACAGACAGACCGACCAGGAGACAGACAGACAGAGACCAGACAGACCGACCAGGAGACAGACAGACAGACAGACCGACCAGGAGACAGACAGACAGACCGACCGACCAGGAGACAGACAGACAGACCGACCAGGAGACAGACAGACAGACAGACAGACAGACTGACCAGGAGACAGACAGACCGACCAGGAGACAGACAGACAGACCAGGAGAAAAAGACCAGACATCTTGACCAACAGACAGACCAGGAGACAGAACAGACCAAGACAGACCAGGAAAATGAAATACGACAGACAGACCAGGGACGACCGACCGACAGACCAGGAGAAAGACCAGGAGACCAACAGACAGACCAGGAGACAAGAACACATTCTTACAGACCAGGAGACAGACCAGGAGACCGACAGACAGACAGACAGACCAGGAGACAGACAGACAGACAGACCAGGAACAGTGACAGACCGACCGACAGACCGACCAGGAGACAGACAGACCTTGTTCAGACAGACCGACCAGGAGACCGACAGACAGTGGGTGAACTGCCTTGACAGACAGACCTGACCAGGGGAACACCGACAGACAGACCGACCAGGAGACAGACAGACAGACCGACCAGACCAGGAGACAGACAGAGACCGACCAGACCAGGAGACAGACCGACAGACCGACCAGGAGACAGACAGACCGACAGACCAGGAGACAGACAGACCGACAGACCAGAGACCACCAGGAGACAGACAGACCGAGACCAGGAGACCAGACCGACCGACCAGGAGACAGACAGACCGACCGACCAGGAGACAGACAGACAGACAGACAGACCGACCGACCAGGAGACAGACAGACCGACCGACAGACAGACCAGGAGACCGACCGACAGACCAGGAGAAAGACCAGGAGACCAACAGACAGACCGACAGACAGACCGACCAGGAGACCGACAGACAGACCGACCAGGAGACAGACAGACAGACCGACCAGGAGACAGACAGACAGACCGACCAGGAGACAGACAGACAGACCGACCAGGAGACAGACAGACAGACCGACCAGGAGACAGACAGACAGACCGACCAGGAGACAGACAGACAGACCGACCGACCAGGAGACAGACAGACAGACAGACAGACAGACTGACCAGGAGACAGACAGACCGACCAGGAGACAGACAGACAGACCGACCAGGAGACAGAAAGTGTTAATACCCCTTGACTTACTCCACATTTTGTTGTGTTACATCTTGAATTCAAAATTGATTAAATTGTCCCCCCCCCTCACCCTACACACAATAACCCATAATGACCAAGTGAAAACATGTTTTTAGAATTGTTTGAAAATGAAATACAGAAATATCTCATTTACATAAGTATTCACACTAGAGGACGACCGATTCATCGGAATGGCCGATTAATTAGGGCCGATTTCAAGTTCTCTTAAAAATCGGAAATCGGTATTTTTGGACACCGATTTGGCCCCCCACCACCCCCCCTTTATTTAACTAGGCAAGTAATTTAAGAACACATTCTTATTTTCAATGACGGCCTAGGAACAGTGGGTGAACTGCCTT
The DNA here is from genome assembly GCF_021184085.1 of Oncorhynchus gorbuscha. Lineage (NCBI taxonomy): Eukaryota > Metazoa > Chordata > Actinopteri > Salmoniformes > Salmonidae > Oncorhynchus > Oncorhynchus gorbuscha. The sequence continues at coordinate 84,884,506 of NC_060181.1, read as the reverse complement.
GTTCAGGGGAACAGTGGGTGAACTGCCTTGTTCAGGGAACAGTGGGTGAACTGCCTTGTTCAGGGGAACAGTGGGTGAACTGCCTTGTTCAGGGGAACAGTGGGTGAACTGCCTTGTTCAGAGGAACAGTGGGTGAACTGCCTTGTTCAGGGGAACAGTGGGTGAACTGCCTTGTTCAGGGGAACAGTGGGTGAACTGCCTTGTTCAGGGGAACAGTGGGTGAACTGCCTTGTTCAGGGGAACAGTGGGTGAACTGCCTTGTTCAGGGGAACAGTGGGTGAACTGCCTTGTTCAGGGGAACAGTGGGTGAACTGCCTTGTTCAGGGGAACAGTGGGTGACAGACCAGGAGACAGACCAGGAGACCGACCAGGAGACAGACCAGGAGACAGACCGACCAGGAGACAGACAGACCGACCGACCAGGAGACAGACAGACCGACAGACCAGGAGACCGACCGACAGACAGACCAGGAGACAGACAGACCCGACCAGGAGACAGACAGACCGACCAGGAGACCAGGAGACAGACAGACCGACCGACCAGGAGACAGACAGACAGACAGACCGACCGACCAGGAGACAGACAGACCGACCACCAGGAGACAGACAGACCGACCAGGAGACAGACAGACCGACAGACAGACCGACCAGGAGACAGACAGACCGACCAGGAGACAGACAGACCGACCAGGAGACAGACAGACAGACCGACCAGGAGACAGACAGACCGACCAGGAGACAGACCGACCAGGAGACAGACAGACCGACCAGGAGACAGACAGAAAGACGACCGACCAGGAGACAGACAGACAGACCGACCAGGAGACAGACAGAAAGACAGACAGACCGACCAGGAGACAGACAGACTGACCGACCGGAGACAGACAGACAGACCAGAGACAGACAGACAGACAGACCGACCAGGAGACAGACAGACTGACCAGGAGACAGACAGACCGACCAGGAGACAGACAGACCGACAGACAAACAGCCAGAACCAGGAGACACAGACCGACCAGGAGACAGACAGAAAGACCGACCAGGAGACAGAAAGTGTTAATACCCCTTGACTTACTCCACATTTTGTTGTGTTACATCTTGAATTCAAAATTGATAAAATTGTTCCCCCCCCCTCACCCTACACACAATAACCCATAATGACCAAGTGAAAACATGTTTTTAGAATTGTTTGAAAATGAAATACAGAAATATCTCATTTACATAAGTATTCACACTAGAGGACGACCGATTCATCGGAATGGCCGATTAATTAGGGCCGATTTCAAGTTCTCTTAAAAATCGGAAATCGGTATTTTTGGACACCGATTTGGCCCCCCACCACCCCCCCTTTATTTAACTAGGCAAGTAATTTAAGAACACATTCTTATTTTCAATGACGGCCTAGGAACAGTGGGTGAACTGCCTTGTTCAGGGGAACAGTGGGTGAACTGCCTTGTTCAGGGGAACAGTGGGTGAACTGCCTTGTTCAGGGGAACAGTGGGTGAACTGCCTTGTTCAGGGGAACAGTGGGTGAACTGCCTTGTTCAGGGGAACAGTGGGTGAACTGCCTTGTTCAGGGTAACAGTGGGTGAACTGCCTTGTTCAGGGTAACAGTGGGTGAACTGCCTTGTTCAGGGGAACAGTGGGTGAACTGCCTTGTTCAGGGGAACAGTGGGTGAACTGCCTTGTTCAGGGGAACAGTGGGTGAACTGCCTTGTTCAGGGGAACAGTGGGTGAACTGCCTTGTTCAGGGGAACAGTGGGTTAACTGCCTTGTTCAGGGGAACAGTGGGTTAACTGCCTTGTTCAGGGGAACAGTGGGTTAACTGCCTTGTTCAGGGGAACAGTGGGTTAACTGCCTTGTTCAGGGGAACAGTGGGTTAACTGCCTTGTTCAGGGGAACAGTGGGTTAACTGCCTTGTTCAGGGGCAGACCGACAGATTTGTATCTTGTCAGCTCCGGGATTCAATCTTGCAACCTTACAGTTAACTAGCCCAACGCTCTAACCACCTGCCTTGCATTGCACTCCACGCGGAGCCTGCCTGTTACGCGAATGCAGTAAGAACCAAGGTAAGTTGCTAGCTAGCATTAAACTTATCTTATAAAAAACAAATCAATCATAATCACTAGTTAACTCCACATAGTTGATGATATTACTAGTTTATCTAGCTTGTCCTGCGTTGCATATAATGGATGCGGTGCGTATCGTTGCTCCAATGTGTATCTAACCATAAACATCAATGCCTTTCTTAAAATCAATACACAGAAGTATATATAGTATAAACCTGCATATTTAGCTAAAAGAAATCCAGGTTAGCAGGCAATATTAACCAGGTAAAATTGTGTCACTTCTCTTGTGTTCATTGCACGCAGAGTCAGTGTATATGCAACAGTTTGGGCCGCCTAATTTGCCAGAATTTTACATAATTATGTCATAACATTGAAGGTTGTGCAATGTAACAGGAATATTTAGACATATGGATGCCACCTCTTAGATAAAATACGAAAAAGGTTTCGTATTTCACTGAAAGAATAAACATCCTGTTTTCAAGATGATACTTTCCGGATTCGACCATATTAATGACCGAAGGATCTTATTTCTGTGTGTTATCATGTTATAACTAAGTCTATGATTTGATAGAGCAGTCTGACTGTTGGTAGAGATGGTAGGGGTAGTGGGTTCAGCACCCATACGCACACATGACTGTAAGTCGCTTTGGATAAAAGCGTCTGCTAAATGGCATTATTATTATATTATATATTAGATGGTAGGCATTCAAAAACAACACTTTAGTGAGTTTGCCAGCAGCTGTTTATGACTTCAAGCCTATCAACTCAGGCTGATTAGGCTGATGTAACTGATGTGAAATGGCTAGCTAGTTAGCGGGGTGCGCGCTAATAGCGTTCAAACGTCACTCACTCAGACTTGGAGTAGTAGTTCCCCATGCAGACATGGGTAACGCTGCTTCGAGGGTGGCTGTTGTCGTTGTGTTCCTGCTTCGAGCCCAGGGAGGAGCGAGGAGAGGGACGGAAGCTATACAGTTACACTGGCAATACTATAGTGCCTATAAGAACATCCAATAGTCAAAGGTTAATGAAATACAAATGGTATAGAGAGAAATATTCCTATAATAACTACAACCTACAACTTCTTACCTGGGAATATTGAAGACTCCTGTTAAAAGGAACCACCAGCTTTCATATGTTCCCCTAGGGGAACGCCACCTCCCCCGTTCAGCTGGAACGGTGGCGCATGGAATGCAAAAATATTCTTAGAAATATTTAACCTCCACACATTAACAAGTCCAATAGCTCAAATGAAAGATAAACACCTTGTTCATCTACCCAGCGAGTCAGATTTCTAAAATGTTTTACGGCGAAAACATAGCACATATGTATGTCAAACCACCACAAAGACACAGACGATATGCAGCCATTTTGTCGAACAAAAGATGCAATCACAAACGCAGGATTAAAAGAAAAATAATTCACTAACCTTTTGAAAATCTTCATCAGATGACAGTAATAGGACATGTGACACAGTACATGTATGTTTTTTTCAATAATATGCAATTTATATCCATAAATCTCGGTTTACATTGACGCCATGTTCAAAAAATGCTAAAAAAATGTGTGGAGAAATTATCAATAACTCCGCCAGATAACAGCAATACACATCATAAACTTTGACTAAATATAAATGTTCTACATATAGTTAGAAAGATACACTGCTTCTTCATGCAATCGCTTTGTCACATTTTTTTTTACGTTACAGAAATCGTTCATTTTTCAATAATCTGAGACGGCGCTCAGGCATAAGAAATATTTCTCCTCTATGTTGGAGTCAACAGAAACACAAAATTACAAAATAAATATTCCCTTACCTTTGATGGTCTTCGATCATAATGTAGTGGAAGTAGTCATACTTACCCAATACAGCATTTGGTTTCAAGTCGTGTGTCTTTGTATTAGCATATGCTAAGAGTTCCAGCTGAAATGCTTCCAAAATTACTTCTGGTCACGAACAGTTGCGCATCAAAACGTCAAAATTACATATTATATGTCGACTAAACTGGTCAAACTAAGTGCAGAATCAAGCTTTAGGATGTTCTAAACGTACAAAACAATTATCTAATCTCTCAGACGAACGTACTTCTTCGCAGGCGATCTGGAACAAAGGGACGTGTCTTCAAAAAGCGCGCTCTCGTAACCTTGTATTTTCTCGCGACACTCAGTCTTTTGCCTACCAAAGGCTCAAAACTTTTTTTTTGGTCCTCCAATAATCGGTATCGGTATTGAAAAATCATAATCGGTCGACCTCTAATACAGACACACCCAAGATGACTCAAAGCTGATACAGACATACCCAAGATGACTCAAAGCTGACACAGACTTACCCAAGATGACTGAAAGCCGATACAGATTTACCCAAGATGACTCAAAGCTGATAGACATACCCAAGATGACTCAAAGCTGACACAGACATACCCAAGATGACTCAAAGCTGTAATCGCTGCCAAAGGTGCTTCTACAAAGTATTGACTCATGGGTGTGAATACGTATGTAAATTTGATATTTCAGTATTTCATTTTCAATACATTTGCAAAATTTTCTAAAAACATGTTTTCACTGTCATTATGGGATATTGTCTGTGAGAATTTTATTGTATTTCATCCATTTTGAATTCAGGCTGTAACAACTAAATCTGGAATAAATCAAGGGGTATGAATCATTTCTGAAGGCCCTGTACACAGCTATTCATGGTCTGCAAAATGCATCACACTCAAACAAACCCTGATGACATTATTAGCAACATGCAGAAATTTCCCTATGACATTTAAGAGAGGAGAGCGAGAGGAGTGTGTGTGTGTGTGTGAGTGAGATAAGAGAGGAGTGTGATCGAGAGAGAGACAGACACAGACATGACTGGACTGAGTTATCAGAATTCACATACCATCGGACAGAGACCATCCAATCCATCCCTTCCAAACACCCACCCTACAGCTCCTTACCCTCTCTCCTCTGGCGTCTGAGCCTGTCTCTCCCGGGGAAGGTGGCACCCCCTGTGGCCCTCATCCTGCTCTGCAACATGTTGACATACTCAGAGAACTCACTTCTCCACGTGGAGATGTGGTGTAGACGAGAGTGGGAGTAAAACTCTGAGATGATCCCCCTGGTCTTCACCTTTGCTAATTGTTGGTCGTGGTGCGGAGGAGCGTAGTTTGAGAGAATGGGGTTGGCTGATAGGCTGTTGGTTTCCAGGGGGGGTGGGGTTAGAAGGAAAGGTGTTGGCTGATAGGCTGTTGGTTTCTAGGCGGGTGGGGTTAGAAGGAAAAACATTGTAGTGGCTGCCATTCAGACAGACAGGGAAAGGGGAGGGGTTTGGGTTAGCAAGGGGGAGTGGTTTCTCAGGAGGGAAATCTGATTGAGACGGGAGATCCAGGGGGCGGGATGCCGAGGCAGCCATCGCCTCCTGATAGGTGGGTGGAGGGGGCTTGGGTCTCTGTTCATTGGCCGGTTGTGCGTGGTGTCTGTGGTGAGAGACAGGGGGAGGTCTGGGGGTGTCATGTTGGATAGGAGGTTTGGATAAGGGGCTGTCAGGCTGTGAGGGTATGGATTGGAGAGTATGGGGTAACCCCCCTGTCTGGAGTGGGTGTGTGTCGTGTGGGGTTTGGGGAGAGGTCCAGAGGATTTATGGCACCATTCACAGAATGGGTGTGACCGTTGGTCAGAGTGGGGTGCTTCACCCTTCTGGGAGTTTTGACAGGACAGGGGTCCTCACCACCCAACTCTTGGACCCCGTTCATTTTGACGCTCCGAGTCTTTTCATAAGTGAACAGTAATGATCCATTCCTATCGGACAGAGAGAGAAGTGAGAATGAAGAATCACAACATGGATTGGCTTTAGTATGTTATTATGCCAGGACAATACACAAACATGCAGTGCCCCCACTTAATATTCATTCAATACTTTGTGCAACCTCCCTTTACCAAGATAACAGCTCTGAGTCTTCTCCTATAATGTATAATGAGGTTGTAGAACTCATCTCTAGATCCTTCAGATTCCGAGGTCCACGCTTGTGGACTGTCCTCTTCAGCTCATCCCACAGGTTTTCTATGGGGTTCAGGGTCCTGGGATGACCATGGAAAAACCTTGATTCGGTGGTCAGTGAACCATTTTTGTTTTGATTTTGAGGTGTGCTTTGGATCATTGTCCTGCTGGAAGATCCAACCACAGCCCAGTTTAATCTTCCCAGCAGAGGCAGTCAGGTTTAGATTTAATATCTGTTGGTACTTGATAGAGTCCATGATACCATGTATCCTAACAAGTTGTCCAGGGCCCTTGGAAGAAAAACAGCCCCACAACATAAAAGATCCACGTGTTCGTGCCACGGGGGAGAACTTAATTCTCTGAACCAAGCTGGACCCTATTCCAACTAAACTACTGAAAGAGCTGCTTCCTGTGCTTGGCCCTCCTATGTTGAACATAATAAACGGCTCTCTATCCACCGGATGTGTACCAAACTCACTAAAAGTGGCAGTAATAAAGCCTCTCTTGAAAAAGCCAAATCTTGACCCAGAAAATATAAAAAACTATCGGCCTATATCGAATCTTCCATTCCTCTCAAAAATGGTCGAAAAAGCTGTTGCGCAGCAACTCTCTGCCTTCCTGAAGACAAACAATGTATATGAAATGCTTCAGTCTGGTGTTAGAACCCATCATAGCACTGAGACTGCTCTTGTGAAGGTGGTAAATGACCTTTTAATGGCGTCAGACCGAGGCTCTGCATCTGTCCTCGTGTTCCTAGACCTTGGTGTTGGTTTTGATACCATCGATCACCACAGATTGGAAACCCAAATTGGTCTACACTGACAAGTTCTGGCCTGGTTTAGCTCTTATCTGTCGGAAAGATATCAGTTTGTCTCTGTGAATGGTTTGTCCTTTGACAAATCAAATGTACATTTTGGTGTTCCCCAAGGTTCCGTTTTAGGAACACTATTGTTTTCACTATATATTTTACATCTTGGGGATGTCATTCAAAAACATAATGTTAACTTTCACTGCTATGCGGATGACACACAGCTGTACATTTCAATGAAACATGGTGATGCCCCAAAATTTCCCTCGCTAGAAGCCTGTGTTTCAGACATAAGGAAGTGGATGGCTGCAAACTCTCTACTTTTATACTTGGACAAAACAGAGATGCTTGTTCTCGGTCCCAAGAAACAAGAGATACTCTGTTGAATCTGACAATTAATCTTAATGGTTGTACAGTCGTCTCAAATAAAACTGTGAAGGACCTCGGCATTCCTCTGGACCCTGATCTCTCTTTTGAAGAACATATCAAGACCATGTCAAGGACAGCTTTTTTGATTCTAAACAACGTTTGCCATGTTTCTGTCGATATTATGGAGCTAATTTGGAAAAAAGTTTGGCGTTGTAAGTGACTGCATTTTCCGGTGTTTTTCTTAGCCAAACGTGATGAACAAAACGGAGCTATTTCATCTACACAAATAATCTTTTTGGAAAAAATGAACATTTGCTATCTAACTAACAGTCTCGTCATTGAAAACATCCGAAGTTCTTCAAAGGTAAATTATTTTATTTGAATGCTTTTCTTGTTTTTGTGAAAATGTTGCCTGCTGAATGCTAGGCTTAATGCTATGCTAGGCTATCAATACTCTTACACAAATGCTTGTGTAGCTTTGGTTGAAAAGCATATTTTGATGACAGTGTTGTTAACAAAAGGCTAAGCTTGTGTTTGAATATATTTATTTCATTTAATTTGCAATTTTCATGAATAGGAAACGTTGCGTTATGGTAATGAGCTTGAGGCTATGATTACGTATACGGGATTGCTCGACGCTAGAGGTTAAGTTGGAGGCCCAGGGTCTGAATCCCACCTGTGCAACTGGGTCCTGGACATCCTGATGGGCCACCCCCAGGCGGTGAAGGTAGGAAACAACACCTCCACTACGCTGATCCTCAACACTGGGGCCCCACAAGGGTGCGTTCTCAGCCCCCTCCTGTACTCCCTGTTCACCTATGAATGCGTGGCCACGCACGCCTCTAACTCAATCATCAAGTTTGCAGACGACACAACAGTGGTTCTGATTACCAACAATGATGAGACAGTCTAAAGGGAGGTGAGGGCCTGGCAGAGTGGTGCCAGGAAAATAACCTCTCCCTCAACGTCAACAAAACAAAATAAGCTGATTGCGGACTTTGGAGACAAGAGAGAGCATGTCCTCATCCACATTCCAGATCGATGGGACCGCAGTGGAGAAGGTGAAAAGCTTCAAGTTCCTCTGTGTACATATCACTGATGATCTGAAATGGTCCACCCACACAGACAGTGAGGTGAAGAAGGTGCAACAGCACTTCTTCAACCTCAGGAGGCTGAAGAAATTTGGCTTGTCCCTTAAGACCCTCACAAACTTTTACAGATGCACCATTGAGAGCATCCTGTCGGGCTGTATCACCACCTGGGGGACACAGCCTGCCCTCCAGGACATCTACAGCACCCGATGTTAGAGGAATGCCAAAAAGATCAAAGGACCTCAGCCAACCGAGCCGCGGCCTGTTCACCCTGCTATCATCCAGAAGGCGAGGTCAGTACAGGACAGGTGCATCAAAGCTGGGACAGAGAGACTTAAAAGCAGGTTCTATCTCAAGGCCATCAGATTGTTAAATAGCCGGCCTCCACACAGCTCCCTGCCCTGAACTTAGTCACTGTCACTAGCTGGCTACCACCCGGTGACTCAACCCTGCACCTTAGAGGCTGCTGCCCTATGTAAACTATATATACAAAAGTATGTGGACACCCCTTCAAATTAGTGTATTTGGTTATTTCAACCACACCCATTGCTGACAGGTGTATAAATTAGAGTGCACAGCCATGCAATCTGTCTCAGCCTCCAGTATTTATTCTGCAGTAGCTTATGTCGGGGGGCTAGGGTCAGTTTGTTATATCTGGAGTACTTCTCCTGTCCTATTCGGTGTCCTGTGTGAATCTAAGTGTGCGTTCTCTAATTCTCTCCTTTCTTTCTCTCTCTCGGAGGACCTGAGCCCTAGGACCATGCCCCAAGACTACCTGACATGAAGACTCCTTGCTGTCCCCAGTCCACCTGGCCATGCTGCTGCTCCAGTTTCAACTGACCTGCCTTACTATTATTCGACCATGCTGGTCATTTATGAACATTTGAACATCTTGGCCATGTTCTGTTATAATCTCCACCCGGCACAGCCAGAAGAGGACGGGCCACCACACATATGCTCTCTCTAATTCTCTCTTTCTTTCTCTCTCTCTCTCTCGGAGGACCTGAGCCCTAAGACCGTGCCCCAGGACTACTTGACATGAAGACTCCTTGCTGTCCCCAGTCCACCTGGCCATGCTGCTGCTCCAGTTTCAACTGTTCTGCCTTACTATTATTCGACCATGCTGGTCATTTATGAACATTTGAACATCTTGGCCATGTTCTGTTATAATCTCCACCCGGCACAGCCAGAAGAGGACTGGCCACCCCACATAGCCTGGTTCCTCTCTAGGTTTCTTCCTAGGTTTTGGCCTTTCTAGGGAGTTTTTCCTAGCCACCGTGCTTCTACACCTGCATTGCTTGCTGTTTGGGGTTTTAGGCTGGGTTTCTGTACAGCACTTTGAGATATCAGCTGATGTACGAAGGGCTATATAAATACATTTGATTTGAAATTTGATTTGATAGACAAAGATTGGCAGTAGAATGGCCTTACTGAAGAGTTCAGTGACTTTTGATGTCACCTTTCCAACAAATCAGTTTGTCAAATTTCTTCCCTGCTACACCTGCCCCAGTCAACTGTAAGTGCTGTTATTGTGAAGTGGAAACATCTAGGAGCAACAACGGCTCAGCCACAAAGTGGTAGGCCACACAAGCTCACAGAAGTGCTGAAGGATGTAAAAAATAGTCTGTCCTTGGTTGCAACACTCAGAGTGGTGTAGAGTGGTTGGAGGGGTGTAAAACTCACCGCCATTGGACTCTGGAGCAGTGGAAACGCGTTCTCTGGAGTGATGAATCATGTTTCAACATCTGGCAGTCCAACGGATGACTCTGGGTTTGGAGGATTCCAGGAGAACGCTACCTGCCCCCAATGCATTGTGCAACTGTAAAGTTTGGTGGAGGAGGAATAATGGTCTGGGGCTGTTTTTCATGGTTTGGACTAGGCCCCTTAGTTCCAGTAAAGGGAAATATTAACGCTACAGCATACAATGACATTCTAGACAACTCTGTGCTTCCAACTTTGTGGCAACAGTTTGGGGAAGGTCCTTTCCTGTTTCAGCATGACAATGCCCACATGCACAAAGCGAGGTCCATATAGAAATGTTTTTTCAAGATCGCTGTAGAAGAACTTGACTGGCCTGCACAGAGCCCTGACCTCAACCCCATCGAACACCTTTGGGATGAATTGGAATGCCAACTTGCGAGCCAGGCCTAATCGCCCAACATCAGTGCCCGACCTCACTAATGCTTTTATTTTTATTTTTTTATTTCACCTTTATTTAACCAGGTAGGCTAGTTGAGAACAAGTTCTCATTTGCAACTGCGACCTGGCCAAGATAAAAGCATAGCAGTGTGAACAGACAACACAGAGTTACACATGGAATAAACAATTAACAAGTCAATAACACAGTAGAAAAAAATGGGCAGTCTATATACAATGTGTGCAAAAGGCATGAGGAGGTAGGCGAATAATACAGTTTTGCAGATTAACACTGGAGTGATAAATGATCAGGTCATGTACAGGTAGAGATATTGGTGTGCAAAAGAGCAGAAAAATAAATAAATAAAAACAGTATAAAAAAGTATGGGAATGAGGTAGGTGAAAATGGGTGGGCTATTTTCCTATAGACTATGTACAGCTGCAGCGATCGGTTAGCTGCTCGGATAGCTGATGTTTGAAGTTGGTGAGGGAGATAAAAGTCTCCAACTTCAGCGATTTTGCAATTCGTTCCAGTCACAGGCAGCAGAGTACTGGAACGAAAGGCGGCCAAATGATGTGTTGGCTTTAGGGATGATCAGTGAGATACACCTGCTAGAGCGCGTGCTACGGATGGGTGTTGCCATCGTGACCAGTGAACTGAGATAAGGCGGAGCTTTACCTAGCATGGACTTGTAGATGACCTGGAGCCAGTGGGTCTGGCGACGAATATGTAGTGAGGGCCAGCCGACTAGAGCATACAAGTCGCAGTGGTGGGTGGTATAAGGTGCTTTAGTGACAAAACGGATGGCACTGTGATAGACTGCATCCAGTTTGCTGAGTAGAGTGTTGGAAGCCATTTTGTAGATGACATCGCCGAAGTCGAGGATCGGTAGGATAGTCAGTTTAACTAGGGTAAGCTTGGCAGCGTGAGTGAAGGAGGCTTTGTTGCGGAATAGAAAGCCGACTCTTGATTTGATTTTCGATTGGAGATGTTTGATGTGGGTCTGGAAGGAGAGTTTGCAGTCTAGCCAGACACCTAGGTACTTATAGATGTCCACATATTCAAGGTCGGAACCATCCAGGGTGGTGATGCTAGTCGGGCATGCGGGTGCAGGCAGCGATCGGTTGAAAAGCATGCATTTGGTTTTACTCGCATTTAAGAGCAGTTGGAGGCCACGGAAGGAGTGCTGTATGGCATTGAAGCTCGTTTGGAGGTTAGATAGCACAGTGTCCAATGACGGGCCGAAAGTATATAGAATGGTGTCGTCTGCGTAGAGGTGGATCAGGGAATCGCCCGCAGCAAGAGCAACATCATTGATATACACAGAGAAAAGAGTCGGCCCGAGAATTGAACCCTGTGGCACCCCCACAGAGACTGCCAGAGGACCGGACAGCATGCCCTCCGATTTGACACACTGAACTCTGTCTGCAAAGTAATTGGTGAACCAGGCAAGGCAGTCATCCGAAAAACCGAGGCTGTAGAGTCTGCCGATAAGAATATGGTGATTGACAGAGTCGAAAGCCTTGGCGAGGTCGATGAAGACGGCTGCACAGTACTGTCTTTTATCGATGGCGGTTATGATATCGTTTAGTACCTTGAGTGTGGCTGAGGTGCACCCGTGACCGGCTTGTGGCTGAATGGAAGCAAGTCCCCGCAGCAATGTTCCAACATCTAGTGGAACGCCTTCCGAGAAGAGTAGAGGCTGTTATAGGCTGGTGTAGCCGCAAAGGGGGGCGAAATCCATATTAAAAGTCCATGATTTTGGAGTGAGAGGTTTAGCTTGTATTGGTGATGGACACAGGGAGATGTACATCAGGCCCCACCCTATATAACAGTGTATGTGGGAGATTGGTGGTTCCTTAAGCTGACTACATATTATTTCACTCTCCTTGGTCTCTTTGTCCCGAACACACACACACGTCTAGAACAATTGATTTATTTCTCTCACACACACACACACACACACACACACACACACACACACACACACACACGTTGCTCTCCCCCCATTTTCTCACCCGATGTCATGAGTGCCTCTTTCTCTCTCAGAAGGTGTGACGATGGTGAAACAACCATCACCCTCTCTCTTATTACATTCTTTTTCCAATATCCCTCATATAACCTCACTACAGTTATAACCTCACTACTGTTATAACCTCACTACTGTTATAACCTCACTACTGTTATAACCTCACTACTGTATATAACCTCACTACTGTATATAACCTCACTACTGTATATAACCTCACTACTGTATATAACCTCACTACAGTATATAACCTCACTACTGTATATAACCTCACTACTCTTATAACCTCACTACTGTTATAACCTCACTACTCTTATAACCTCACTACTGTTATAACCTCACTACTGTTATAACCTCACTACTGTTATAACCTCACTACTCTTATAACCTCACTACAGTTATAACCTCACTACAGTTATAACCTCACTACTGTATATAACCTCACTACAGTTATAACCTCACTACTGTATATAACCTCACTAACATGTATATAACCTCACTACTGTATATAACCTCACTACTGTATATAACCTCACTACAGTTATAACCTCACTACTCTTATAACCTCACTACTCTTATAACCTCACTACTGTTATAGCCTCACTACTGTATATAACCTCACTACAGTTATAACCTCACTACAGTTATAACCTCACTACTGTTATAACCTCACTACTGTTATAACCTCACTACTGTATATAACCTCACTACTGTATATAACCTCACTACTGTATATAACCTCACTACTGTATATAACCTCACTACAGTTATAACCTCACTACTCTTATAACCTCACTACAGTTATAACCTCACTACAGTTATAACCTCACTACAGTTATAACCTCACTACAGTTATAACCTCACTACTGTATATAACCTCACTACAGTTATAGCCTCACTACTGTATATAACCTCACTACTGTTATAACCTCACTACTGTATAACCTCACTACTGTATATAACCTCACTACTGTATATAACCTCACTACAGTTATAGCCTCACTACAGCTATAGCCTCACTACTGTATATAACCTCACTACAGTTATAGCCTCACTACAGTTATAGCCTCACTACAGTTATAGCCTCACTACAGTTATAACCTCACTACTCTTATAACCTCACTACAGTTATAGCCTCACTACTGTATATAACCTCACTACTGTATAACCTCACTACAGTTATAACCTCACTACAGTTATAACCTCACTACAGTTATAACCTCACTACTGTATATAACCTCACTACTGTATATAACCTCACTACTGTATATAACCTCACTACAGTTATAGCCTCACTACTCTTATAACCTCACTACAGTTATAACCTCACTACTCTTATAACCTCACTACAGTTATAACCTCACTACTGTATATAACCTCACTACTGTATATAACCTCACTACTGTATATAACCTCACTACTGTATATAACCTCACTACTGTATATAACCTCACTACTGTATATAGCCTCACTACTGTATATAGCCTCACTACTGTTATAGCCTCACTACAGTTATAGCCTCACTACAGTTATAGCCTCACTACAGTTATAACCTCACTACTGTTATAGCCTCACTACTGTTATAGCCTCACTACTGTTATAGCCTCACTACTGTTATAGCCTCACTACTGTTATAACCTCACTACTGTTATAACCTCACTACTGTTATACCCTCACTACAGTATATAACCTCACTACAGTATATAACCTCACTACTGTTATAACCTCACTACTGTTATAACCTCACTACTGTTATAACCTCACTACTGTTATAACCTCACTACTGTATATAACCTCACTACTGTATATAACCTCACTACTGTGATAACCTCACTACTGTGATAACCTCACTACTGTGATAACCTCACTACTGTGATAACCTCACTACTGTATATAACCTCACTACTGTTATAACCTCACTACTGTTATAACCTCACTACTGTTATAACCTCACTACTGTTATAACCTCACTACTGTTATAATCTCACTACTGTTATAACCTCACTACTGTTATAACCGCGCAGTCTTTTTATTGTTGTTTTTATTTCTCTACTTACCTGTTGTTCACCTAATACCACCTGTAAGTAAGCATTTCACTGTAAGGTCTACCTTCACCTGTTGTAAGTAAGCATTTCACTGTAAGGTCTACCTCCACCTGTAAGTAAGCATTTCACTGTAAGGTCTACCTCCACCTGTAAGTAAGCATTTCACTGTAAGGTCTACCTCCACCTGTAAGTAAGCATTTCACTGTAAGGTCTACCTCCACCTGTTGTAAGTAAGCATTTCACTGTAAGGTCTACCTCCACCTGTAAGTAAGCATTTCACTGTAAGGTCTACCTCCACCTGTAAGTAAGCATTTCACTGTAAGGTCTACCTCCACCTGTAAGTAAGCATTTCACTGTAAGGTCTACCTCCACCTGTAGGTAAGCATTTCACTGTAAGGTCTACCTCCACCTGTAGGTAAGCATCTACCACCACCTGTAGGTAAGCATTTCACTGTAAGGTCTACCTCCACCTGTAAGTAAGCATTTCACTGTAAGGTCTACCTCCACCTGTAGGTTTCAAGCATTTCACTGTAAGGTCTACCTCCACCTGTAGGTAAGCATTTCACTGTAAGGTCTACCTCCACCTGTAGGTAAGCATTTCACTGTAAGGTCTACCTCCACCTGTTGTATTCAGCATTTCACTGTAAGGTCTACCTCCACCTGTAAGTAAGCATTTCACTGTAAGGTCTACCTCCACCTGTTGTAAGTAAGCATTTCACTGTAAGGTCTACCTCCACCTGTAAGTAAGCATTTCACTGTAAGGTCTACCTCCACCTGTAAGTAAGCATTTCACTGTAAGGTCTACCTCCACCTGTAAGTAAGCATTTCACTGTAAGGTCTACCTCCACCTGTAGGTCTAAGCATTTCACTGTAACCTGGTCTACTACCTCCACCTGTAAGTAAGCATTTCACTGTAAGGTCTACCACCACCTGTAGGTAAGCATTTCACTGTAAGGTCTACCTCCACCTGTAAGTAAGCATTTCACTGTAAGGTCTACCTCCACCTGTTGTAAGTAAGCATTTCACTGTAAGGTCTACCTCCACCTGTAAGTAAGCATTTCACTGTAAGTAAGCATTTCACTGTAAGGTCTACCTCCACCTGTAGGTAAGCATCACTGTAAGGTCTACCTCCACCTGTAAGTAAGCATTTCACTGTAAGGTCTACCTCCACCTGTAAGTAAGCATTTCACTGTAAGGTCTACCTCCACCTGTAAGTAAGCATTTCACTGTAAGGTCTACCTCCACCTGTAAGTAAGCATTTCACTGTAAGGTCTACCTCCACCTGTAGGTAAGCATTTCACTATAAGGTCTACCTCCACCTGTAGGTAAGCATTTCACTGTAAGGTCTACCTCCACCTGTTGTATTCAGCATTTCACTGTAAGGTCTACCTCCACCTGTTGTAAGTAAGCATTTCACTGTAAGGTCTACCTCCACCTGTTGTAAGTAAGCATTTCACTGTAAGGTCTACCTCCACCTGTTGTAAGTAAGCATTTCACTGTAAGGTCTACCTCCACCTGTTGTAAGTAAGCATTTCACTGTAAGGTCTACCTCCACCTGTTGTAAGTAAGCATTTCACTGTAAGGTCTACCTCCACCTGTAAGTAAGCATTTCACTGTAAGGTCTACCTCCACCTGTTGTATTCAGCATTTCACTGTAAGGTCTACCTCCACCTGTTGTAAGTAAGCATTTCACTGTAAGGTCTACCTCCACCTGTAAGTAAGCATTTCACTGTAAGGTCTACCTCCACCTGTAAGTAAGCATTTCACTGTAAGGTCTACCTCCACCTGTTGTAAGTAAGCATTTCACTGTAAGGTCTACCTCCACCTGTTGTAAGTAAGCATTTCACTGTAAGGTCTACCTCCACCTGTAAGTAAGCATTTCAATTTGTAAGTCGCTCTGGATAAGAGCGTCTGCTAAATGACTTAAATGTAAATGTACAGGGATGTAAACACATTTGTGCAAAATAAATTAAGAGAAATAAGCTTTTTGTGCTTATGGAACATTTCTGGGATCTTTTATATCAGCTCATGAAACCAACACTTTAAATGTTGCATTTATATTTGTGTTCAGTATAATATGACCACTCTATGGAAAGATGAGACTCCTCTGAGGGTAACGCAGTGCAGATTTAAAACATTAAAACAAGTAGTTTTGTGGGGGATAAATATGTACCCCACCCCCAAAAAAAGTTATTTCCTGAGCTTTCTTATCTCCGAGATACAGGACAGACCCTTCAAAACCTTCATGATTTATACTTTTACTGTCTCTTTTGCCTTTTTAATCCATGTGTTTCTATCGCCTATAGTAGTACAGGCCAATTTCAATGTGTTTCTATGGGCTATAGTAGTACAGGCCAAATTCAATGTGTTTCTATGGGCTATAGTAGTACAGGCCAATTTCAATGTGTTTCTATGGGCTATAGTAGTACAGGCCAAATTCAATGTGTTTCTATGGGCTATAGTAGTACAGGCCAAATTCAATGTGTTTCTATGGGCTATAGTAGTACAGGCCAAATTCAATGTGTTTCTATGGGCTATAGTAGTACAGGCCAAATTCAATGTGTTTCTATGGGCAATAGTAGTACAGGCCAAATTCAATGTGTTTCTATGGGCTATAGTAGTACAGGCCAAATTCAATGTGTTTCTATGGGCTATAGTAGTACAGGCCAAATTCAAAGTTATAAAAAAAAAAAATTTTACTTAAAAAAATTATACCTACATGGGTTCTAAAATTCTAAATCAAATAACAAAGAAGCATCCATGTATGACCATCTTTAAAAAATTCAATATGTTAGTTTAGTAGAACCTCCCCTAACTCCAGCCTCTCCCTTTGTTTGGTCAGCTCTGTTAGATAGGATGTAGTGTAGCTAGCTCACAATGCTCTCCTCACTGACTCTAGCCTACTGTACTGGAAATCATTCAAGCAAGTCGGTTACTGGGGTCACGCTTGCAGGCCTTGCTGGAGTTGGTTACAGATATGGCCAGTCCCTTTTCTAACTAACCCTTCTCCTTGCTTCCTCCCTCCTCGATCTGAACACGAACAGTTATTAGTGGTCGACCTGCATGGCGAGAACTGGCTGTGGCTGGACCACACGGTACATGTGTGAAACAGGACAACTATAAGTATCCCCTATTTGACATGTTGATAAACAACCAAATGTAGCTGGCTAACATAATTAATCATGTGTCGCAGCACTACACTCTGCACAAATTGTGTGTGCAGTGGGAAAACGTTGCTTCCATCGAAATCCTGTTACATAATTGCTCAACACTGAATCGACAACAAGAGGTGTGCACGAGGGTGCTACAAAGTGTCCACACACTCTGCACAGTTCCCATTGTAAAAGCGGTAGTCACTTTGCTACTCACCTTTCCTCTCTGACTGACTTGTCCTGAAACCAAGCAGCTAAATGTCGCTCTCGCAGGCTTCTAACCCGTCTAGGAGGCAGTGGAGTTATTCCTTATTTGGAGTTTGGTGTAACTGTCGTGGTCTTCCAAGTTTGACATCCTCTCGTGGTTCTTGCATTATTTTCGATCACCCTTCTATGTGTACTCTCCATTTTCAGCAGCCTGGCTGCTTTTTTCCCTCTCTCGCTCTCCCTCTCAACTCCGCGGTTTCTCCCGTCACTGTTTACCGTCTTAAACCCTCCTCCCTGTCAGGTCAGTGAAAGCTCGCATCGCCGCTGCCTGGGGTTATCGTGCCACCCAGTGGCGAGTCAACAACATTACATTTGACGCAGCGCTGTGAAGGGACAAGTTCCATTTCATTGCTCATTTCCCTTAGCCCTTATCGCCTCGGTCTCCACAGCAGAGAAAAGTGGCGATTACTCAATTTAAACACCGGAGAAGGGGTCTAAAAATCTAAAGGAGATTTGGCCAAAGAGATTAGGGACAACTGGATGTGGTGGGTCCTCATTGAATGGACTGTGTTTTTACTGTTACTTCGTCCAGTCCATTGGTCCCCTAATACATGCACGCACACATACACTGAGAGAGGGACAGATAATTGAATTGAATTGAATTGAATTGAGAGAGCACAACGGAGAAAATGGTCTGGACTAGAGTTTAGACTGGTAAAACAGACAGTGTGTATAATCTATAGTGGGCCTATATTAGGACTCTGGTGAAAAAATTATTGCGGGTAGACTAGTGTGACAGTGCGACAAAAAATGAGCATTTTTTTGTTGTTCTCTTTTGTCTCGTGCTTTGATGCAGACTAGCCGCTGTGCCACCAGCCAGTGTCCTCAGAAAACCTGGCACGCGCACAGACCTACGCACAAATGACGGGCGGCATACATGCAGAGAATACCGACACACCGGAGAGCTCGGATACTTCAGTCCAGTACAGGCTACTGCTACTGGGTAAACCGTGATCTCAAAAGTCTCTGTGGGCTAGCTTCTGCCATTAGTGGGCCTATGACAGGTTCTAACACCTTTGGCCTATATGATATTATGCTGATTTATTAACATCTAAATTACCAGTTCAATTCCAATTTCGGCTGCAGTGATTTAATATAATGGGTGACGATTTCATCCCATGCACGTCATCGCGTGCAATGCACGTTTGTTCGTTCATTCATAAACTAATTAACCCCGAAAACCCGTTAAAGATGCATGAAGTCAATACATCAAATTTGATATTTCAAGTTTGTTCGATTGTCATATTTCGTCTAGCCTAATTCTAATGATGGATTCTCTGATGTATATGTATTTTTTAAATACATTATATTTCTACTTTTGGTCTCGTTTCATTGTGCCTGTCACGTGCACAGATGTAGGCTACCGCCTGTTGCTATGGTTCCAGACAGCGGATGCTGAGGCTTGCCGTAGCAGTCTTCCTTTCCTATTGGTGGAAAGGGCAGCAGTAATAAGTGATGGACAAAGAATAATTAGCTATCAGACAACCTATTCAGAGAAAGCAAGAAAGGTGTGGGGGTCAGAAAGAAATGGGCTAGGGAGTCAGTCAGTCAAAGACAGGGAGAGGTGTAGGAGAGGGGGGCAGAATGAGAGATCTCTCCATGTTGGCTAGGGAGTCAGTCAGTCAGTCAAAGACAGGGAGAGGTGTAGGAGAGGGGGGCAGAATGAGAGATCTCTCCATGTTGGCTAGGGAGTCAGTCAGTCAGTCAAAGACAGGGAGAGGTGTAGGAGAGGGGGGCAGAATGAGAGATCTCTCCATGTTGGCTAGGGAGTCAGTCAGTCAGTCAAAGACAGGGAGAGGTGTAGGAGAGGGGGGCAGAATGAGAGATCTCTCCATGTTGGCTAGGGAGTCAGTCAGTCAGTCAAAGACAGGGAGAGGTGTAGGAGAGGGGGGCAGAATGAGAGATCTCTCCATGTTGGCTAGGGAGTCAGTCAGTCAGTCAAAGACAGGGAGAGGTGTAGGAGAGGGGGGCAGAATGAGAGATCTCTCCATGTTGGCTAGGGAGTCAGTCAGTCAGTCAAAGACAGGGAGAGGTGTAGGAGAGGGGGGCAGAATGAGAGATCTCTCCATGTTGGCTAGGGAGTCAGTCAGTCAGTCAAAGACAGGGAGAGGTGTAGGAGAGGGGGGCAGAATGAGAGATCTCTCCATGTTGGCTAGGGAGTCAGTCAGTCAGTCAAAGTAAGGGAGAGGTGTAGGAGAGGGGGGCAGAATGAGAGATCTCTCCATGTTGGCTAGGGAGTCAGTCAGTCAGTCAAAGTAAGGGAGAGGTGTAGGAGAGGGGGGCAGAATGAGAGATCTCTCCATGTTGGCTAGGGAGTCAGTCAGTCAGTCAAAGTAAGGGAGAGGTGTAGGAGAGGGGGGCAGAATGAGAGATCTCTCCATGTTGGCTAGGGAGTCAGTCAGTCAGTCAAAGACAGGGAGAGGTGTAGGAGAGGGGGGCAGAATGAGAGATCTCTCCATGTTGGCTAGGGAGTTAAGAGCAACAGTCTGAGAAGAAATGGAGCTAGGCCTATATAACTGGAATACACACACACACACACACACACACACGCACGCACGCACGCACGCACGCACGCACGCACGCACGCACGCACGCACGCACGCACGCACGCACGCACGCACGCACGCACGCACGCACGCACGCACGCACACACACACACACACACACACACACACACACACACACACACACACACACACACACACACACACACACACACACACACACACACACACACACACACACCTACATATGGAACGTTAAGTGAGACAAATATAATTTTGGAAATATCTGAGAGATCACTAAGTAGAAATCTATCTGGTTCATCATCAGATGTTGACTCCAATGCTTCTCACAGTTGTGTCAAGTTGGCTGGATATCCTTTGGGTGGTGGACCATTCTTGATACACA
>NC_060181.1:84778647-84858647 GCF_021184085.1 Oncorhynchus gorbuscha | reverse complement strand
GATTCTCGTACACAGTGCTTCACCTTTGCATGTTCGACACACTTGATGACATTGTGCATGTACAATCGCAGCAAAAGGTGGCGTTACAATGTATTAACTTAAGGGGGCTGAATAATTTTGCACGCCCAATTTTTCAGTTTTTGATTTGTTAAAAAAGTTTGAAATATCCAATAAATGTCGTTCCACTTCATGATTGTGTCCCACTTGTTGTTGATTCTTCACAAAAAAATACAGTTTTATATCTTTATGTTTGAAGCCTGAAATGTGGCAAAAGGTCGCAAAGGTCAAGGGGGCCGAATACTTTCGCAAGGCACTGTATACAGTAATTATTATCCAACATGTCCTCAGGTTGGATTTGAACTCACAACCTCTTGGTTCACAGCATTCAGATTTTCCTGCTACACTGTTGGAGTTAATATTTGATTTGACTATTCTATCATGGAGTTGATTTACATATTTCAAGGGCGTTCTGTAAAGTCTAATATTGGTGGGGCATATTAACCTGGTTTAATGACACTCCTCAATCACTAGGATCAATCAAATATTTTCTTGAGTGTACTTTTACCAGAGCTGATATTTACTTCAAAGTGCATTCACCCTATTGCTTCCACATATCCAGTTGTTTTAGATCTGAACAAGTGCCTAGGGAGGAGGGGTTAGGGTTTATTCTGGACAGGGCCTAAACTATAATGCCCCAATAAGCACATGTCCTAGAGCAGTGATTATCAACTAGATTCAGTCACGGGAGGATTTTTTTTGTTGAGCAGATGGTAGAGGGGTCGGAACATAATTACAAATATTTTGTAGATGGCAAATTGACTGCAAGAAGCCCAAACAGAGATCATATTTGACTTAAACATAATCATGTCAAACCTTTCTTACATTTGTTTCTCTACTATGCGTGGGAATATTTTAACAGATTTCTTAATATAAAATCACTTGGAGCTGATATCCTGGTGTTTATATAGTCTTATGTCCAACAATGAAAATTCCCCAAAATAAAACGTGATTGTTTTTTTTCTCAGAAAACTTGGGGGGCCAAATTAAACCACCTGTGTGTCAAATTGGGGAACCCTGCTCCAGCGCTATACCTTATTGGGACAGTGGTTAGGGTGCTTGTTATTGGTGCTGGTGGCCTGGGTTTGAGTCCTGATAGGAAAGTAACCCGACTCTCACATTCTTAGCAATATACAGTATGTTAATGTAATTATTTGGCCACGGTTACAACACATCTATTTTATCTAATAGAAATTAGTTTCTATTTTCGAATCGGTAGAATTCAACATAGCTGAGCATTTCAAAGAGAACTCTATTGTCTTTATGGAATTCACACCCACACATACAGAACCATGTAGAACAAACATGTCCAGATTAGAATCGCATCAACTCTCGTCTAGCTGTAACATTGCTAATATGTGGTCGAAACATAGGCCAGGGGTAGTGTTGCTTCTGATAGAAACATAGGCCAGGGGTAGTGTTGCTTCTGATAGAAACATAGGCCAGGGGGAGTGTTGCTTCTGATAGAAACATAGGCCAGGGGTAGTGTTGCTTCTGATAGAAACATAGGCCAGGGGTAGTGTTGCTTCTGATAGAAACATAGGCCAGGGGTAGTGTTGCTTCTGATAGAAACATAGGCCAGGGGTAGTGTTGCTTCTGATAGAAACATAGGCCAGGTGTAGTGTTGCTTCTGATAGAAACATAGGCCAGGGGTAGTGTTGCTTCTGATAGAAACATAGGCCAGGGGTAGTGTTGCTTCTGATAGAAACATAGGCCAGGGGAAGTGTTGCTTCTGATAGAAACATAGGCCAGGGGAAGTGTTGCTTCTAATAGAAACATAGGCCAGGGGAAGTGTTGCTTCTGATAGAAACATAGGCCAGGGGTAGTGTTGCTTCTGATAGAAACATAGGCCAGGGGAAGTGTTGCTTCTAATAGAAACATAGGCCAGGGGAAGTGTTGCTTTTGATAGAAACATAGGCCAGGGGAAGTGTTGCTTCTGATAGAAACATAGGCCAGGGGTAGTGTTGCTTCTGATAGAAACATAGGCCAGGGGAAGTGTTGCTTCTGATAGAAACATAGGCCAGGGGAAGTGTTGCTTCTAATAGAAACATAGGCCAGGGGTAGTGTTGCTTCTGATAGAAACATAGGCCAGGGGAAGTGTTGCTTCTGATAGAAACATAGGCCAGGGGTAGTGTTGCTTCTAATAGAAACATAGGCCAGGGGTAGTGTTGCTTCTAATAGAAACATAGGCCAGGGGTAGTGTTGCTTCTAATAGAAACATAGGCCAGGGGTAGTGTTGCTTCTGATAGAAACATAGGCCAGGGGTAGTGTTGCTTCTAATAGAAACATTGGCCAGGGGTAGTGTTGCTTCTAATAGAAACATAGGCCAGGGGTAGTGTTGCTTCTAATAGAAACATAGGCCAGGGGTAGTGTTGCTTCTAATAGAAACATAGGCCAGGGGTAGTGTTGCTTCTAATAGAAACATAGGCCAGGGGTAGTGTTGCTTCTAATAGAAACATAGGCCAGGGGTAGTGTTGCTTCTAATAGAAACATAGGCCAGGGGAAGTGTTGCTTCTAATAGAAACATAGGCCAGGGGTAGTGTTGCTTCTAATAGAAACATAGGCCAGGGGTAGTGTTGCTTCTGATAGAAACATAGGCCAGGGGTAGTGTTGCTTCTGATAGAAACATAGGCCAGGGGTAGTGTTGCTTCTGATAGAAACATAGGCCAGGGGTAGTGTTGCTTCTGATAGAAACATAGGCCAGGGGTAGTGTTGCTTCTAATAGAAACATAGGCCAGGGGTAGTGTTGCTTCTGATAGAAACATAGGCCAGGGGTAGTGTTGCTTCTGATAGAAACATAGGCCAGGGGTAGTGTTGCTTCTGATAGAAACATAGGCCAGGGGTAGTGTTGTTAAAAGGGCAATCTGGAGCCTCCAGTGTGGCCCAGTGGTCTAAGGCAGTGTGGCCCAGTGGTCTAAGGCAGTGTGGCCCAGTGGTCTAAGGCAGTGTGGCCCAGTGGTCTAAGGCAGTGTGGCCCAGTGGTTTAAGGCAGTGTTGCCCAGTGGTCTAAGGCAGTGTGGCCCAGTGGTCTAAGGCAGTGTGGCCCAGTGGTCTAAGGCAGTGTGGCCCAGTGGTCTAAGGCAGTGTGGCCCAGTCGTCTAAGGCAGTGTGGCGCAGTGGTCTGCCAGTAGAAATTCTGGTTTGAGTCCAGGCTCTGTCACAGCCAGCCGCGACTGGGAGACCCATGGGGTGGCGCACAATTGGCCCAGCGTTGTCCGGGTTGTTGGTGGATCGATTTATTTAGAAAGAAAGCAATGCACATTTGAACACTTGCTTGTAGATTTGCTGTAGATGTTATGATCGTGCCGACGTGCACTATGTCCGCTCACACACACGCCAGTCCCCTTCAAAATGTCAACAATGGTACAGCGTTTTGATCGGAATCTATTTCCACGCTGATGCTTGGACCAGGATCTACTGCACTGACACTTGAACAGGGACGAAACGCACAGACATAATACTTATATCACAAGAGAGAAAAGTAGGCTAACTCAACCACAAGGGAATCCGCTCTGGAAAATGAATAACCAACTAAACCATTTTTGCATAAAACAAATATAGAGCAGGGCGTTTAGGTTAGGTCATTTTCTTAAATACAGTCTCGACCTAATGTTGAATTAGCAAGCAGATTTGACAAAAACAAATCAGGAATATGAGAGAAAGCCATGGGGAAAGCTATGGGAGATTGTGGGATGTGGTAGAGGCCTAGAAAGATGCTGGTTGCATAGAGTATAGGCCTCATTTCATGTCATTTTGTTATTTCTAAAACACATAAATAGACCATATATAGTTAACATTAAATTGAATACTTACGATGCCATAGATTTTCGGGATCTTATTAAATGGTTTATGTTCTATAATTCAGCCAATATTCTTCCATTATGCAGCTGTTACTGTATATTGATCAGAACTGTATTTTTGACCTTTTATACAACTGACCTTTGACCTTTTAGCCGACTGTTGTTAGTGACGTACTTACCACAGTACGGCCAACTGTTTGTCTTCCTGTCTGGCCCCAGGACCAGAGTGGTTCTTCAGCCTCATGGCATACCTGACAACCCCAGAGGATCACTGTTAAAGTGGGTGTATGTATGTGCATGTTTGTGTGTGTGCACATGTGCACCTGTGTGTGTGTGTGTGTGAGTGTGAGTGTGTGAGTGTGAGTGTGTGTGTGTGTGTGTGTGTGTGTGTGTGCACATATGCACGTGTGTGTGTGTGTGTGTGCACCTGTGTGTGTGTGTGTGTGTGTGTGTGTGTGTGTGTGTGTGTGTGTGTGTGTGTGTGTGTGTGTGTGTGTGTGTGTGTGTGTGTGTGTGTGTGTGTGTGTGTGTGTGTGTGTGTGTGTGTGTGTGTGTGTGTGTGTGCACATGTGCACGTGTGTGTGTGTGTGTGTCTGTTTTGTGTGTATGTGTGTGTGTGTGTGTGTGTGTGTGTGTGTGTGTGTGTGTGTGTGTGTGTGTGTGTGTGTGTGTGTGTGTGTGTGTGTGTGTGTGTGTGTGTGTGTGTGTGTGTGTGTGTGTATCTCACCTGATGAGCTCTACCGTCTCTGTGTACATGGTATAGGGTGACTTGTCCTCCAGTGGTCCCTCCTCCATAGCTTTGCCACACTCCATGAAGGAGAGAGCAGCATCCACATAGTTCACTGCCTTCCCCAGCTTATCCACCTGAGACAGAGACAGAGAGAGACATTTTGCAAGTGATATGTGAGATATGAGAGCTCTCTCTAGCAACTTAATCAAGTAATTTCATGACAGGGTCCTTATTTTAAACCAGCTGTAATGTTGTACTAATTGTCCTAGACATCTTTAAAACATTTGTAACTGTCCTATTTCAGTGTTAGAACAGTCCCTCTGGTCCTGACCCAGTCCTAACCCAGTCCTAACCTAGTCCTGACCCAGTCCTAACCCAGTCCTAACCCAGTCCTGACCCAGTCCTGACCCAGTCCTAACCCAGTCCTGACCCAGTCCTGACCCAGTCCTAACCCAGCCCTGACCCAGTCCTGACCCAGTCCTGACCCAGTCCTAACCCAGTCTTACCATGGCATCTGCACGGTGCTTCATTCTCTTGGCCTCATGCATGTAGTACTCAGCATGGTGTGGGCTAGATAGGGATGGAGAGAGAGGAGAGAGAGAGAGAGAGAGAGAGAGAGAGAGAGAAAGAGCGAATAGTAAATGTCAGACACATGTTACTGTGTGACAGCTACAGACTGCTTCTGGTGGTATATGTTGGGCTGTAGTCATGAGGACCAAAAGGGGTCTAATTTTAGTCAGTCAGTCACTCACGGTTCATGGTTGAGTACAGTTCCTCTCTGGCTCCCTGCCCGTTGTAAAGGAGGTCCCCAGGATTCACACATGTGCGGGGGCTTCCCGGACACACCTACACACTCCACCTCCATCTTAGCATGGGTCCTGGGCACCTCACTGTTTGTGTAGTGCTGCACTGGGGGCTTTGTTTTGATGGGAGGCTTGGTGTGGTCCGGGGTGTCAGAGAGAGGGGACAGGGGGGACAGTGGCCTCTTACTGTCTAGGTAGTCCTCCAAGAACCTGCTCACACATACACCCCCCCACCCAAAGACACAGTCAGTACTTTTTACAGTCTGTATGCCTGTTTTATGTATGAGTGGGTATAAGTGTTTATGAGAGTGTGTCTAAGTGTTTATGAGAGTGTGTCTAAGTGTTTATGAGAGTGTGTATAAGTGTGTATGAGAATGTGTATTAGAGTGTGCGTTCCAGTCTCACCTGTTGTGTCTGGCATCTTTGTGGGGGTCTAGACATCTGTTAGCTGTGTGGGCTGAGGGGCCGTTGGTGTGGGAGTTACTCCGCTTACTCACTCTGTTAGCTGTAGACTCTGTGTGGGCTGAGGGGCCGTTGGTGTGGGAGTTACTCCGCTTACTCTCTCTGTTAGCTGTAGACTCTGTGTGGGCTGAGGGGCCGTTGGTTTGGGAGTTACTCTGCTTACTCTCTCTGTTAGCTGTAGACTCTGTGTGGGCTGAGGGGCCGTTGGTTTGGGAGTTACTCTGCTTACTCTCTCTGTTAGCTGTAGACTCTGTGTGGGCTGAGGGGCCGTTGGTTTGGGAGTTACTCTGCTTACTCTCTCTGTTAGCTGTAGACTCTGTGTGGGCTGAGGGGCCGTTGGTTTGGGAGTTACTCTGCTTACTCTCTCTGTTAGCTGTAGACTCTGTGTGGGCTGAGGGGCCGTTGGTGTGGGAGTTACTCCGCTTACTCACTCTGTGGTGCTGGATTCCATTCTCTGACTAGGAAGAAACACACACATTATAGTTGAACAACGAACACCAGGCCACTATAGTTCTAAAGCAACAGTGATGGACACCAGGCTACTATAGTTCTAAAGCAACAGTGATGGACACCAGGCTACTATAGTTCTAAAGCAACAGTGATGGACACCAGGCTACTATAGTTCTAAAGCAACAGTGATGGACACCAGGCTACTATAGTTCTAAAGCAACAGTGATGGACACTAGGCTATTGCAATTCTTCTGAAGCAACACCACGGATTTCAGGGTATTGCAGTTCTGAAGCAACATCACCAGAGATGTAGTGGAGAGTAAACAGCATTTACCACTACATCACAGACACCAGCCTATTGTATTTCGGAATCAACAGTGACCAGTAAACCAGGTCTCAGTAAAGGGTGACATTAATATTCCATGATAAACTAGCTACATTACAACTACCTTGTTTACACAGAAAAAGAGAAATGTGTGTTACCTTCCGTTTCCTCCTGCTGTCTCCTCCCTCTGTCTCTGGGGTGTACGGGTGTCTCATGGCCTCTTTTTGCTTGGAAGAGGAAGAGGAGGGGTGTTTGTGAGAGGCTGGGGTGTCTGTCGTAGTATCAGGTACTCTGCTGAGCAGGGAGAGGTTTAACTGCACCACCAGATTCCTCAGGCCTCGGTGTGAGGATGGGGCTTGCTCACTACGCCCAAACGGGACCAAGGTGTAGAGTTTCTGCTTTGCCTGGCTCTGCGGCCCGTGGGCTTGGTTGGATGTGGCAGTGGGGTAGAGCACTCCTGGCCTGGTGTCTGAAGGCCTCCCAGGGCCCTGGTGCCCTCTCCTGGGGATGGGACGCTGGCTGGACGTGGAGTCGGCAGGGACTTTGGCGACGTTGGGAGGCAGACTGGGCTCCGAGTCGGACTCTGATGAGGAAGATGATGAAGAAGAGGAATCTGTGGGAGGGATGACAGGTGTGGGGGAGGAGGGCGACGGCGGAAGGGAAGGGTCCGGCTGAGACTCTCTCTCTTCCTCCTCACTCTTCCTCCTCCTCTTTTTCTTAGTCCCGTGGCGTTGTGGATCAATGGGATTGCGGTGTCGCTCGCTGTTGGTGTGAGGTCTCTGCTTGGGCTGGACCGCCTGCCATTCACCTCTCTGCTGCTGCTGCTCCTTCCTCCTCCTCCTCTTCTCCTCCTTCTCTCTCTCCTCCCTCCTCCTCTTTCTCTCCTCTACGTCCTCTTCCTCCTCTGAACTCTGGACCCAGGGTCGTCTAAGCAACTTATCCTCTGCCAGTCTTCTCTCTCCCTGTTTCTCCCCTGGCCTCTCTCCCTGTCTCTCTACATTACCCCGCCCCCTTCCCTCTGCCTGCCTGTCTGCCTTCCTGTCTACTGCCTGGGTCTCTCTCCGGTTGTCCACCTCCCGTTCTGTCTCCCTGGAATGGGGCTTCCTCTGTGGAGGCTTTGGGTGGGGAGCAGGGTTCTCCCGGGACTTGACTTTGGGTATAGGACTGGGGCTGGATCTAGAGCTAGGCCCAGAACCAGCTTTGGAGATCGGCCGAGAATGTGGCTTGGGACTCGATTTGGAACTGTGACCAACTCTGCTGCTGGTCTCTCTGCTAGGGCCTGCGGGAGGTAAGGTCTTGGCCCTGGGTGTGGGACTGGGACTGGTACTGAGGCTGGTTGTCAAACTAGGCCCAAACTTGGGCCTGGGTTTGGAGTTGGAATTGTGGCTGAGTCTGCTACTCTCCTTGGGCCTTTGTCCAGAGGTTGTTAGTTGTTGGCTGGTTTTGAGTGCTAGGATGGGGTTGTGTTTCAACCTAGGCTGAGAATGAAGCCTGGGATTGGAGTTGGGACTAGGTCTAGGTCTGTGGCTTGGCTCAGTGCTCAGCGCAGGGGCTGCCTTGGCTGTGTTCTTGGGAGTGGGAACAGATTGGCTCTGTTTGGGTTTAGGCCTGGAGCCGTAATGAAGTGGAGGCTGGGGAGAGGAACTGTGCCTCAGTTTGCTCTTGGACTCAAAGCTGGGAGCAGGTGTGATCCTGATTTTGGGTCTATGGCTCGGGCTGGATGTTAAGCTAGGCCGCGTGAGAGGCCTGAAGCTTTCCTGATGAGGACTCCGAACCTGAGGATAGTGACGGGAGCTAGACTGAGTAAGGCTGGGACTAGGACTCTTAGGGGGGTGTCGGGGTATGGGGCTAGGGTCGCGGTTGGCTCTGGGGCTGAGGCAGGGACTCAGACAGACACTGGGGACCGGGCTAAGGATGGGGCTGTGTCTTGGGCTGTGGCAAGGACTGGGACAGGGGCTGTACCCAGGGCTAGGCCGAGGGCTATGCCTGGGGCTGTAGTTGAAGTGTGGGCTGGGAACAGGGCTCTGGCCGGGGCTGTAGTCCTCTCTGGTCCCCCAGGATCTGGCTGGAGACGGGGCTCTGTGGCGGTCTGGGGAGGGCGAGCTGTGTTCTGTAGCTCTCTGGGTGTGGTCACGGTTGCTGGAATCCCAGGAGGAGGATTTTTTTCGGACTTTCTTCAGCCACTTATCCAGCTGCCACTGAGTGGTGGGGGGGTGATCTGTCTGAGAAAAGAGAGGAGGATGGAGAGGGATGACATATTTAAGGAGAGAGGGATGAGTAGAGAAACAGTCCAGTAGGAACAGCAAAGAAGAGGGATCATGCTTTTTGTGAAGAACAAGTCAGGTTGACTTTGATACATTCACATTGGTTTTAAACACTAACTTCCACTGTCAGTAACTTGCAGAAAGTGATTGAACTATATTCAATGAAAACAGGGGTTAAGCCAAAAACAACAATCTTCCTGAGCAGCAAGAAACACTATTTATAAATATACAGATGAGCTTTTCCCCACAAAAATATTGGTATGTTGAATGGCCAGTGCAATATATATATATATATATATATATATATATATATATATATATATATATATATATAGAGGAGAATGAGAGAGAGGAGAAAGAGAGAGAGGAGAATGAGAGAGAGAGGAGAATGAGAGAGAGAGGAGAATGAGAGAGAGGAGAATGAGAGAGAGGAGAATGAGAGAGAGGAGAATGAGAGAGAGCGGAGAATGAGAGAGAGGAGAATGAGAGAGAGGAGAATGAGAGAGAGGAGAATGAGAGAGGAGAATGAGAGAGAGGAGAATGAGAGAGAGAGGAGAATGAGAGAGGAAGCAACAGTGACAGGGGTAATTGATAGATTCCCTGAAAAAATATGACACACTGGAATATTTCAAAACACACAACACACTGAAAACCATACAAACAGTACCCACATTTCTTACTCACAGTCCCAGCTTCATTCTTATCACCACTGTCAAAACTGCAATTTTCTAAACTGCTCTAATCTACACTGCACACGTACATTAAGACAACACACTGTCAAAACTACCTTTCGTTCAACCAGAGTCTAAGAAGACCAGTTTTAAAAACAGTGGCTACTTCTTCAACCTTCCTTCCTTTTCTACTTTCTCTGGAATCTATACACATCTGCCCTGACAAACGATAACCCCCCGCCCACACACACACATGCTGTTTATTCTGCCTAACAACTCACTCATTAATCAAGAAAGAATAGAAGAGCTTTAAAAAGAAGAGGATATACTCACTGGTGGAGGGTACAATTACTTTCCTACTCTCTAATTGTTTTCCTCTCTCTCTCCCCCCCTTCTCTACCCTTCTCTCTCCACCCCTCTCTCCAGTAGCTGACCAGAGCTAATTTAAACTACTCCTCTACTCAACCACTGCTCTCCTCCCAGGTCACGCCCCCCCCAGGTCACGCCCCCTCCCAGGTCACCCCCCTTCCCCTCACCCGCTTTTCCAGAGAAGACACTGCATCTCTTGTACCCTCTCTGTCCCCTCCCTCCCTGTCTCTAACTGGAGCTCTGGAGCGCTATTCCCCCCCCTCACTCCTCCTCCTTGGGAGACACTATAACACTCATTCGCTCAACGTAGATGAAAAACACATGGGGCTCCCACCCCCGCACCACCCACCACTCTCACTCCCACCTCCCACCACCTCTATAGGGGCCTGATATACTGCATGAATAGAGCCAGCTATGGTCATACACAGACACACAGGAGCTTCCATTCATACAGACAGGAGAAGCAGTTTTATCCTACTCAGCTCTCTCTGCATAGCTAACCTACACCCCCAACTGCTGTCCCCCTCCATTGACAATACACCCCCCCCCACACACACACACACCTATCTCTCCCTCTCCAATTGAGAGAGAGTGGTCTGTCTATAAGCAGTGGTGTAAAGGTCCTTATAGGTCTCTCTCTACTGGGCATTTACATGCTTGTAACTCACTGCCAATAAACTTCAATTTTAAAGTTGGTCTTACCTTTACTTTAGTGTAAGATAGTATAGCAGGGAGAGTCTGCTGTTGGTTATTAGTGTGGGAGAGACTGTCATGCTAACTACGTACTAACGCAATGTTAGCATGAAACCGAATCTCCGGGACTCCCAACTCTCATGGGCTTTCCTCTTTGGGACTGGGCTTGTTCACGTGACGCCCAAAATCTAATTCCTACAGCAACTCCCCTCACCCTGCACAACCCTCCCCCTGCCTCCCCCTCCCCCTACATACCCCTCCCCGCCTCACCCAGAGAGAGAGAGAGAGAGAGAGAGAGAGAGAGAGAGAGAGAGAGAGAGAGAGAGAGAGAGAGAGAGAGAGAGAGAGAGAGAGAGAGAGAGAATTCAAAATAAGGGGAGGGAGAGAGAAAAAGGGGGAGGTAGAAAAAAAGTGTGGAGGGGCTAAAGGGAGAGAGAAAAATCTAGAAAGAAAGAGAATGAGAAATGCCATGAGAGAGAGAGGTAGCTAAAGAGAGAGAGATATGGTATACAGACAGACAGCAGTGTGACAGACAGTGATCGTGGTGGTACTACCTCTTCGGTGCAGCCGAGGGACTGAGCGTCGGTGGGTGTCCCAGGATCGGAGTGTGTTTCTGGGCTGGGGCTACGAAGGCGCTGGCTGCTGCTCTCCTCCTCCGACTCACTGGAGGAGTCTGAGCCTGAAGAGTCTGAGCCTGAAGAGTCTGAGCATGAATGTCTCACCCTCCCACCATGTGTGTGTGTGTGCTGTTCCGACAGACTGTCAATCAATAAACACACACACCAGAAAGGGGTCAGCTTAGACACAGACACACACACACACACATACACGGATGCACGGGCACGCACAAACACGCACAGTTGCACGAACACACATACAGTACAAACAATTTGTGGACGCTCAAACTCGCTGGCCCTCTTCATTAATCACTATCAGTGTGTGTCTGTTTAAGAGTGACCAGGAGAAAGATAACATGGATTGGTCTACCATCCAACTGTCACATTCCACACCTTCATATTGCTTCCTGAATTAGAACAGATGTAGACTTTACTGTGAAATGTTGACCTACGAGGCTTTCCCAACAACGCAGAGTAAAAAAAAAATCACTAAATAAAAAGGAAATAGTAATAAAAGAACAATAACGAGACTCTATCTAAGGGGTTCCGGTAACAAGACTCTATCTAAGGGGTTCCGGTAACGAGGCTCTATCTAAGGGGTTCCGGTAACGAGGCTCTATCTAAGGGGTTCCGGTAACGAGACTCTATCTAAGGGGTTCCGGTAACGAGGCTCTATCTAAGGGGTTCCGGTAACGAGGCTCTATCTAAGGGGTTCCGGTAACAAGGCTCTATCTAAGGGGTTCCGGTAACTAGGCTCTATCTAAGGGGTTCCGGTAACAAGACTCTATCTAAGGGGTTCCGGTAACGAGGCTCTATCTAAGGGGTTCCGGTAACGAGGCTCTATCTAAGGGGTTCCGGTAACAAGGCTCTATCTAAGGGGTTCCGGTAACTAGGCTCTATCTAAGGGGTTCCGGTAACAAGACTCTATCTAAGGGGTTCCGGTAACAAGGCTCTATCTAAGGGGTTCCGGTAACTAGGCTCTATCTAAGGGGTTCCGGTAACAAGACTCTATCTAAGGGGTTCCGGTAACAAGGCTCTATCTAAGGGGTTCCGGTAACAAGACTCTATCTAAGGGGTTCCGGTAACTAGGCTCTATCTAAGGGGTTCCGGTAACAAGGCTCTATCTAAGGGGTTCCGGTAACAAGGCTCTATCTAAGGGGTTCCGGTAACAAGGCTCTATCTAAGGGGTTCCGGTAACTAGGCTCTATCTAAGGGGTTCCGGTAACAAGACTCTATCTAAGGGGTTCCGGTAACAAGGCTCTATCTAAGGGGTTCCGGTAACTAGGCTCTATCTAAGGGGTTCCGGTAACAAGGCTCTATCTAAGGGGTTCCGGTAACGAGGCTCTATCTAAGGGGTTCCGGTAACGAGGCTCTATCTAAGGGGTTCCGGTAACAAGGCTCTATCTAAGGGGTTCCGGTAACTAGGCTCTATCTAAGGGGTTCCGGTAACAAGACTCTATCTAAGGGG
This sequence comes from Oncorhynchus gorbuscha, assembly GCF_021184085.1. Lineage (NCBI taxonomy): Eukaryota > Metazoa > Chordata > Actinopteri > Salmoniformes > Salmonidae > Oncorhynchus > Oncorhynchus gorbuscha. The sequence continues at coordinate 84,845,938 of NC_060181.1, read as the reverse complement.
TTCCGGTAACAAGACTCTATCTAAGGGGTTCCGGTAACTAGGCTCTATCTAAGGGGTTCCGGTAACAAGACTCTATCTAAGGGGTTCCGGTAACAAGGCTCTATCTAAGGGGTTCCGATAACAAGGCTCTCTCTAAGGGGTTCCGGTAACAAGACTCTATCTAAGGGGTTCCGGTAACAAGGCTCTATCTAAGGGGTTCCGGTAACGAGGCTCTATCTAAGGGGTTCCGGTAACGAGGCTCTATCTAAGGGGTTCCGGTAACAAGGCTCTATCTAAGGGGTTCCGGTAACGAGGCTCTATCTAAGGGGTTCCGGTAACGAGGCTCTATCTAAGGGGTTCCGGTAACGAGGCTCTATCTAAGGGGTTCCGGTAACAAGACTCTATCTAAGGGGTTCCGGTAACGAGGCTCTATCTAAGGGGTTCCGGTAACAAGACTATCTAAGGGGTTCCGGTAACGAGGCTCTATCTAAGGGGTTCCGGTAACGAGGCTCTATCTAAGGGGTTCCGGTAACAAGACTCTATCTAAGGGGTTCCGGTAACGAGGCTCTATCTAAGGGGTTCCGGTAACAAGACTATCTAAGGGGTTCCGGTAACGAGGCTCTATCTAAGGGGTTCCGGTAACGAGGCTCTATCTAAGGGGTTCCGGTAACGAGGCTCTATCTAAGGGGTTCCGGTAACGAGGCTCTATCTAAGGGGTTCCGGTAACGAGGCTCTATCTAAGGGGTTCCGGTAACAAGGCTCTATCTAAGGGGTTCCGGTAACAAGGCTCTATCTAAGGGGTTCCGGTAACAAGGCTCTATCTAAGGGGTTCCGGTAACAAGACTCTATCTAAGGGGTTCCGGTAACGAGGCTCTATCTAAGGGGTTCCGGTAACAAGGCTCTATCTAAGGGGTTCCGGTAACAAGACTCTATCTAAGGGGTTCCGGTAACGAGGCTCTATCTAAGGGGTTCCGGTAACAAGGCTCTATCTAAGGGGTTCCGGTAACGAGGCTCTATCTAAGGGGTTCCGGTAACAGGCTCTATCTAAGGGGTTCCGGTAACAAGGCTCTATCTAAGGGGTTCCGGTAACGAGGCTCTATCTAAGGGGTTCCGGTAACAAGGCTCTATCTAAGGGGTTCCGGTAACAAGACTCTATCTAAGGGGTTCCGGTAACGAGGCTCTATCTAAGGGGTTCCGGTAACAAGACTCTATCTAAGGGGTTCCGGTAACAAGACTCTATCTAAGGGGTTCCGGTAACAAGGCTCTATCTAAGGGGTTCCGGTAACGAGGCTCTATCTAAGGGGTTCCGGTAACAAGACTCTATCTAAGGGGTTCCGGTAACGAGGCTCTATCTAAGGGGTTCCGGTAACGAGGCTCTATCTAAGGGGTTCCGGTAACGAGGCTCTATCTAAGGGGTTCCGGTAACGAGGCTCTATCTAAGGGGTTCCGGTAACGAGGCTCTATCTAAGGGGTTCCGGTAACGAGGCTCTATCTAAGGGGTTCCGGTAACAAGGCTCTATCTAAGGGGTTCCGGTAACAAGGCTCTATCTAAGGGGTTCCGGTAACAAGGCTCTATCTAAGGGGTTCCGGTAACAAGACTCTATCTAAGGGGTTCCGGTAACAAGGCTCTATCTAAGGGGTTCCGGTAACAAGGCTCTATCTAAGGGGTTCCGGTAACAAGACTCTATCTAAGGGGTTCCGGTAACGAGGCTCTATCTAAGGGGTTCCGGTAACAAGGCTCTATCTAAGGGGTTCCGGTAACGAGGCTCTATCTAAGGGGTTCCGGTAACAAGGCTCTATCTAAGGGGTTCCGGTAACAAGGCTCTATCTAAGGGGTTCCGGTAACGAGGCTCTATCTAAGGGGTTCCGGTAACAAGGCTCTATCTAAGGGGTTCCGGTAACAAGACTCTATCTAAGGGGTTCCGGTAACGAGGCTCTATCTAAGGGGTTCCGGTAACAAGACTCTATCTAAGGGGTTCCGGTAACAAGACTCTATCTAAGGGGTTCCGGTAACAAGGCTCTATCTAAGGGGTTCCGGTAACAAGGCTCTATCTAAGGGGTTCCGGTAACAAGACTCTATCTAAGGGGTTCCGGCTCTATCTAAGGGGTTCGAACAAGGCTCTATCTAAGGGGTTCCGGTAACAAGGCTCTATCTAAGGGGTTCCGGTAACAAGGCTCTATCTAAGGGGTTCCGGTAACAAGGCTCTATCTAAGGGGTTCCGGTAACAAGGCTCTATCTAAGGGGTTCCGGTAACGAGGCTCTATCTAAGGGGTTCCGGTAACAAGGCTCTATCTAAGGGGTTCCGGTAACAAGGCTCTATCTAAGGGGTTCCGGTAACGAGGCTCTATCTAAGGGGTTCCGGTAACAAGACTCTATCTCAGGGGTTCCGGTAACAAGACTCTATCTCAGGGGTTCCGGTAACAAGACTCTATCTAAGGGGTTCCGGTAACAAGACTCTCTCTAAGGGGTTCCGGTAACAAGGCTCTCTCTAAGGGGTTCCGGTAACGAGGCTCTATCTAAGGGGTTCCGGTAACGAGGCTCTATCTAAGGGTTCCGGTAACGAGGCTCTATCTAAGGGGTTCCGGTAACAAGACTCTATCTCAGGGGTTCCGGTAACAAGACTCTATCTCAGGGGTTCCGGTACCAAGACTCTATCTAAGGGGTTCCGGTAACAAGACTCTCTCTAAGGGGTTCCGGTAACAAGGCTCTCTCTAAGGGGTTCCGGTAACAAGACTCTATCTAAGGGGTTCCGGTAACAAGACTCTATCTAAGGGGTTCCGGTAACAAGACTCTATCTAAGGGGTTCCGGTAACAAGACTCTATCTAAGGGGTTCCGGTAACAAGGCTCTATCTAAGGGGTTCGGGTAACGAGGCTCTATCTAAGGGGTTCCGGTAACAAGGCTCTATCTAAGGGGTTCCGGTAACGAGGCTCTATCTAAGGGGTTCCGGTAACGAGGCTCTATCTAAGGGGTTCCGGTAACGAGGCTCTATCTAAGGGGTTCCGGTAACAAGACTCTATCTAAGGGGTTCCGGTAACGAGGCTCTATCTAAGGGGTTCGGATAACGAGGCTCTATCTAAGGGGTTCCGGTAACGAGGCTCTATCTAAGGGGTTCCGGTAACGAGGCTCTATCTAAGGGGTTCCGGTAACAAGACTCTCTCTAAGGGGTTCCGGTAACAAGACTCTCTCTAAGGGGTTCCGGTAACAAGGCTCTATCTAAGGGGTTCCGGTAACAAGACTCTATCTAAGGGGTTCCGGTAACAAGACTCTCTCTAAGGGGTTCTGGTAACAAGGCTCTATCTAAGGGGTTCCGGTAACAAGACTCTATCTAAGGGGTTCCGGTAACAAGACTCTATCTAAGGGGTTCCGGTAACAAGACTCTCTCTAAGGGGTTCCGGTAACAAGACTCTATCTAAGGGGTTCCGGTAACAAGACTCTATCTAAGGGGTTCCGGTAACAAGACTCTCTCTAAGGGGTTCCGGTAACAAGACTCTATCTAAGGGGTTCCGGTAACAAGACTCTATCTAAGGGGTTCCGGTAACAAGACTCTATCTAAGGGGTTCCGGTAACAAGACTCTATCTAAGGGGTTCCGGTAACAAGGCTCTATCTAAGGGGTTCCGGTAACAAGACTCTATCTAAGGGGTTCCGGTAACAAGACTCTATCTAAGGGGTTCCGGTAACGAGGCTCTATCTAAGGGGTTCCGGTAACAAGACTCTATCTAAGGGGTTCCGGTAACAAGACTCTATCTAAGGGGTTCCGGTAACAAGGCTCTATCTAAGGGGTTCCGGTAACAAGACTCTATCTAAGGGGTTCCGGTAACAAGACTCTATCTAAGGGGTTCCGGTAACAAGACTCTATCTAAGGGGTTCCGGTAACGAGGCTCTATCTAAGGGGTTCCGGTAACAAGACTCTATCTAAGGGGTTCCGGTAACAAGACTCTATCTAAGGGGTTCCGGTAACAAGACTCTATCTAAGGGGTTCCGGTAACAAGACTCTATCTAAGGGGTTCCGGTAACAAGACTCTATCTAAGGGGTTCCGGTAACAAGACTCTATCTAAGGGGTTCCGGTAACGAGGCTCTATCTAAGGGGTTCCGGTAACAAGGCTCTATCTAAGGGGTTCCGGTAACAAGACTCTATCTAAGGGGTTCCGGTAACAAGACTCTATCTAAGGGGTTCCGGTAACAAGACTCTATCTAAGGGGTTCCGGTAACAAGACTCTATCTAAGGGGTTCCGGTAACAAGACTCTATCTAAGGGGTTCCGGTAACGAGGCTCTATCTAAGGGGTTCCGGTAACAAGGCTCTCTCTAAGGGGTTCCGGTAACAAGGCTCTCTCTAAGGGGTTCGGGTAATGAGGCTCTATCCAAGGGGTTCCGGTAACAAGGCTCTATCTAAGGGGTTCCGGTAACAAGACTCTATCTAAGGGGTTCCGGTAACGAGGCTCTATCTAAGGGGTTCCGGTAACAAGGCTCTCTCTAAGGGGTTCCGGTAACGAGGCTCTATCCAAGGCGTTCCGGTAACAAGGCTCTCTCTAAGGGGTTCGGGTAACGAGGCTCTATCCAAGGGGTTCCGGTAACTAGGCTCTATCTAAGGGGTTCCGGTAACGAGGCTCTATCCAAGGGGTTCCGGTAACAAGGCTCTATCTAAGGGGTTCCGGTAACAAGGCTCTATCTAAGGGGTTCCGGTAACAAGGCTCTATCTAAGCGGTTCCGGTAACGAGGCTCTAGCTAAGGGGTTCCCGTAACGAGGCTCTATCTAAGGGGTTCCCGTAACGAGGCTCCATCTAAGGGGTTCCGGTAACGAGGCTCTATCCAAGGGGTACCGGTAACGAGGCTCTATCCAAGGGGTACCGGTAAAGACGCTCTACCCAAGGGCTACCGGTAATGAGGCTCTATCCAAGGGGTACCGGTATTGAGGATCTATCCAGGGGGTACCGGTAACGAGGCTCTATCCAAGGGGTACCGGTAACGAGGCTCTATCTCAGGGGTTCCGGTAACGAGGCTCTATCCAAGGGGTACCGGTAACGAGGCTCTATCCAAGGGGTGCCGGTAACGAGGCTCTATCCAAGGGGTACCGGTAAAGAGGCTCTATCCAATGGGTACCGGTAACGAGGCTATATCCAAGTGGTACCGGTAATGAGGCTCTATCCAAGGGGTACCGGTAACGAGGCTCTATCTAAGGGGTTCCGGTATCGTGGCTCTACCCAAGGGGTACCGGTAACGAGGCTCTATCCAAGGGGTACCGGTATCGAGGCTCTATCCAAGGGGTACCGGAAACGAGGCTCTATCTAAGGGGTTCCGGTAACGAGGCTCTATCTAAGGGGTACCGGTAACAAGGCTCTATCTAAGGGGTTCCGGTAATGAGGCTCTATCTAAGGGGTTCCGGTAACGAGGCTCTATCTAAGGGGTTCCGGTAACGAGGCTCTATCTCAGGGGTTCCGGTAACAAGGCTCTATCTAAGGGGTTCCGGTAACAAAGCTCTATCTAAGGGGTTCCGGTAACGAGGCTCTATCTAAGGGGTACCGGTAATGAGGCTCTATCCAAGTGGTACCGGTAACAAGGCTCTATCTAAGGGGTACCTGTAACGAGGCTATATCCAAGTGGTACTGGTAACGAGGCTCTATCCAGGGGGTACCGGTAACAAAGCTCTATCCAGGGGGTACCGGTAACGAGACTCTATCCAAGGGGTTCCGGTAACAAGGCTCTATCTAAGGGGTTCCAGTAACGAGGCTCTATCCAAGGGGTACCGGTAACAAGGCTCTATCCAAGGGGTACCGGTAATGAGGCTCTATCCAAGGGGCACTGGTAATGAGTCAATGTGCAGGGGAACGAGGTAGTCTAGGTAACTACAGTAAAGGTAGTCAAGGTAACTGCGGTAGTATGTACATGTACTGTGGGTAGGGGTAAAAGTGACGAGACAATCAGGACACACACACACACACAATGCATTAGACACATCTAGTACCTATTGTTACCAGTCCAGGAGGCTGACTGCTCAGGGTCCTAGTAGAGAGATGACAGAAAAGGAGACAAGAGAGACTGGCATCATTCATTAGCGTGTAACCATGAGCAAGTAGTGTTAACCCTGTGCTGCCCATATTGACCTGCCATTGGATAGGTGAAAACAATATATGACCCGTTTCAGGAAACTCGGTGCATGTCATTACTTCACAGGAGAGCCGTTTGATCTTGTAAACATTCATGTGCCTTAATTACAAACTTAATTACAAACTTGTATGATGTTTGTAAATAAAAAATACAATTAAATTACAAGACTAGATAATTAAGCCACAGAGAAAGTCAGCAACCTTCCCACTAGCCATGATTGGCTGAGATAATGAGTGGGCTGGACATGCTGAGAGATGAGTTGGGATTGGTCTGCCTTAAAACACGCTTCTATCTATTTGAGCTGGTCATTATGTGAAGGTAATCCTGTCTACTGTATTGCATAATAAAACTTAACAAAAGGCTCCACTATGAAAGTATCCAATTCAATAGAATGTCACTGCAACAACTGTTTCAGAGCACTCTCGTCTGAGTGTACCAGAACGCAGAATAACTGATGAATTTACGAATGCTGTCAACCGGTGAGTGTAGCTGGTGCAGGAGAGCAGAGATGAGTGGACTGAGCACTTTACTCAGGCAATTATTAAAACAGGACGCAACCGCGTCACAAAAAATAAATGCCCAAAGAACAAGTGAGGCAGCACAAAGTACACACAACCAAGCACAAAGTACACACAACCAAGTACAAAGTACACACAACCAAGTACAAAGTACACACAACCAAGTACAAAGTACACACAACCAAGCACAAAGTACACACAACCAAGTACAAAGTACACACAACCAAGTACAAAGTACACACAACCAAGCACAAAGTATACACAACCAAGTACAAAGTACACACAACCAAGTACAAAGTACACACAACCAAGCACAAAGTACACACAACCAAGCACAAAGTACACACAACCAAGCACAAAGTACACACAACCAAGTACAAAGTACACACAACCAAGCACAAAGTATACACAACCAAGTACAAAGTACACACAACCAAGTACAAAGTACACACAACCAAGCACAAAGTACACACAACCAAGCACAAAGTACACACAACCAAGCACAAAGTACACACAACCAAGTACAAAGTACACACAACCAAGCACAAAGTACACACAACCAAGTACAAAGTACACACAACCAAGTACAAAGTACACACAACCAAGCACAAAGTACACACAACCAAGCACAAAGTACACACAACCAAGTACAAAGTACACACAACCAAGTACAAAGTACACACAACCATGTACAAAGTACACACAACCAAGCACAAAGTACACACAACCAAGTACAAAGTACACACAACCAAGTACAAAGTACACACAACCAAGCACAAAGTACACACAACCAAGTACAAAGTACACACAACCAAGCACAAAGTACACACAACCAAGTACAAAGTACACACAACCAAGTACAAAGTACACACAACCAAGCAAAGTACACACAACCAAGTACAAAGTACACACAACCAAGCACAAAGTACACACACCAAGTACAAAGTACACACAACCAAGTACAAAGTACACACAACTAAGTACAAAGTACACACAACCAAGTACAAAGTACACACAACCAAGTACATAGTACACACAACCAAGCACAAAGTACACACACCAAGTACAAAGTACACACAACCAAGTACAAAGTACACACAACCAAGTACAAAGTACACACAACCAAGTACAAAGTACACACAATCAAGTACAAAGTACACACAACCAAGCACAAAGTACACACAACCAAGTACAAAGTACACACAACCAAGTACAAAGTACACACAACCAAGCACAAAGTACACACAACCAAGTACAAAGTACACACAACCAAGTACAAAGTACACACAACCAAGCACAAAGTACACACAACCAAGCACAAAGTACACACAACCAAGTACAAAGTACACACAACCAAGTACAAAGTACCGGCTGCCACAAAGCACGGGTACACAACATAACCCAGCGTATACCGTCCGGAAGCGTACCCACCTGATAATAAACAACACCCCACACAGACATGGGGGGAACAGAGGGTTAAACACACAACAAGTAATGAGAGAATGTAAACCAGGTGTGTGGGAAACAAAACAAAACAAATGGAAAATGAAAGGTGGATTGGCGATGGCTAGAATACCGGTGACGTCGACTGCCGAACGCCGCCCGAACAAGGAGAGGAACCGACTTCGGCGGAAGTCGTGACAAACGCTCAACACCCGGTTGAAGATGGCCGGTGTTAGTAAACGTTGGCAAAAAAAACTAAAAAAATTGCTCTGCTAGGGCGAGTACAATGGTCAGAGTTTGGGTGGGGGCTAAAGTTTAAGATGATTCTTATGGCATTGCACACGGTCAGTGTGATCCAGAGGGACTTGACACAACGGGCCAAACAAGCTGTACAAACAAAACGGAAACGACACAGGACCTCTTATTTAATCAAAGGGTTTGAAGCGTTCCATGTATACAGGTAAGAGTCTAGCTACAGGTATTATATGTTTCTAAATTCATCAGAAAGTTACTTTCTAGGTACAGCTCACTGTTAGCTAGCTAACATTACGTTTATGATCTGTGTGTAGTAATGTTATCTCAAAAAGCCATTTCGCATGCTATTCTCTCTCTCTTTCTCCCAGCCCCCCCAGGCCTGGCCCCTCACCAAACTGCAGGAGTCCCTCTCAATCTTCGACCCCTCTCTCAATATTCCCTCTTCCTCCCACCCCTTCCAGATAATACAACTTTAAATAAGGGATGTAGCCACGTTACTCAAAGTTATTTGTTACTATAGTTACTAAAAAACAAGTTTGGCTTCTTTCTTTTACTGTGTAGAAGCCAACAGTAGAGGTGTGGGGGGGGGCTAGAGGAGTGTTGGAGGGAGCAGAGAGGAATGGTGCAAGGAGGGAGGAGATAGGGAGGAAAGAGGGAGGGCGGAGAGAGTGTCTGAAATATTGCTAAAATGTTCTGAAAGGTTTGTAGAATGTTCTTGGGCGTCCCTACCTTGTCAGCATCCTCCTCATCACTGCTGAGCTTCAAGTCATCAGCGAGCATGCTGGGGAAAAAAAATAAAACCATACATAAAGAGAAAGACTAAAGTAAATGAAAGGATGAAGTAGACAGAGGCTGTATCCAGTCTAGTTGTGAGGGGGTAATGAGGTATGACTGACAGAGGCTGTATCCAGTCTAGTTGTGAGGGGGTAATGAGGTATGACTGACGGAGGCTGTATCCAGTCTAGTTGTGAGGGGGTAATGAGGTATGACTGGCAAGAGGCTGTATCCAGTCTAGTTGTGAGGGGGTAATGAGGTATGACTGACAAGAGGCTGTATCTAGTCTAGTTGTGAGGGGGTAATGAGGTATGACTGACAGAGGCTGTATCCAGTCTAGTTGTGATGGGGTAATGAGGTATGACTGACAGAGGCTGTATCCAGTCTAGTTGTGAGGGGGTAATGAGGTATGACTGACAGAGGCTGTATCCAGTCTAGTTGTGAGGGGGTAATGAGGTATGACTGACAGAGGCTGTATCCAGCCTAGTTGTGAGGGGGTAATGAGGTATGACTGACGGAGGCTGTATCCAATCTAGTTGTGAGGGGGTAATGAGGTATGACTGGCAAGAGGCTGTATCTAGTCTAGTTGTGAGGGGGTAATGAGGTATGACTGACAGAGGCTGTATCCAGTCTAGTTGTGAGGGGGTAATGAGGTATGACTGACGGAGGCTGTATCCAGTCTAGTTGTGAGGGGGTAATGAGGTATGACTGACGGAGGCTGTATCCAGTCTAGTTGTGAGGGGGTAATGAGGTATGACTGACGGAGGCTGTATCCAGTCTAGTTGTGAGGGGGTAATGAGGTTTAACTGACAGAGGCTGTATCCAGTCTAGTTGTGAGGGGGTAATGAGGTATGATTGACAGAGGCTGTATCCAGTCCAGTAATGATGTATGATATGTCATCTCTGACAGAGGATATAAAGAGTTAATAAGTCAGGAGACTGTTCTGCATCTGAAGAAGTTCACACAAATGTCAGGTCACCTTTGGACTGGTGTCCTGGTGTTTTTATGCCATGTTGGCTGCACAACTAAAACTGTCCGATTAGTACTACTCCCTCTGTGTGTGTGTGTCGGTTTGTAAGTGTGTGCGTGCGTGTTTGTGTGTAAGCGAGGATCACAGCCCGGCTCATGGCCCCAGTGTTCGGTGACCTTAGGTAGATCATGTTTCTCGTGTCCCACTTACGATTTGTGAGGCGCCACGTGAGGCTGGGTCATCCTCAGCTGCTGCACATTCTCCCAAGCTGCGAGAGAGAGAGGTGAGAGAGAGACACACAGATGAGAGAGACGTGAGAGAGAGAGACACAGATGAGAGAGACGTGAGAGAGAGAGAGAGAGAGAGAGAGAGAGAGAGAGAGAGAGAGAGAGAGAGAGAGAGAGAGAGAGAGAGAGAGAGAGAGAGAGAGAGAGAGAGAGAGAGAGAGAGAGAGAGAGAGAGAGAGAGAGAGACGAGGGAGACACAGGAGTGAAGACACACACACATTGTCACGCTATACATATCCGGTATAACATGACAGGGAAAGGTTACAGACATATACACACAGGACAAAAACACACACTGGAGTGTGAATACATACTTTGCTGAGTTGTGTGCTGCTTTGCTTCCTAAAGAGAGCGAGAGAGAGAGCAAGAGAGAAATTAAAGACACACACACACACACAGACAGACACAGACAGACACACAGACACAGACAGTCCTACCTTAGGGTTATAGGGGAAGCGCTGGGCCTGACTCCCTCCTGAGGGTTGCTGGGATGGCCAGGAATGGGTCATGTCCTGGGGGGAGGAAGTTTAGAGGTCAGAGGTCACAGAGATGGATAGACTTTACCAAGCTTACAGAGAAGCATCTGCACACACACACACACACTCTGCAGTATTAGAATGAGAGTCTTCTGGGGGTTGACTCATAGTACAGGCTGCAGTGCCCTGTGAGGAAATCTTGACCAAGAGAAGGTATCTGCCACTAGAGGGGGTGTTGTGGTATTTCTCATGACTCATTCTAAAACATGCCACTAGAGGGAGTGTTGTGGTATTTATTATGACTCATTCAAATCCAATCAAATTGTATTGGTCACATACACATGTTTAGCAGATGTTATTGCTGGTGTAGCGAAATGCTTGATTACTCAGGTTACAGATTACTCTCCACTTCCCTGCTTAATGCCTGGACCACATCACTATGGGCTTTAGCCATTGAACTTAACCTAGCTTTAGACCAATGTGTGATTGGTTATGTCCTAACTCTAACCCTTGACCTGAAAGACATGAGGGTGATGAGAGTGCTGAGGGGTGATGAGAGTGCTGAGGGGCGATGAGAGGGCTGAGGGGTGATGAGAGGGCTGAGGGGTGATGAGAGGGCTGAGGGGTGATGAGAGGACTGAGGGGTGATGAGAGTGCTGAGGGGTGATGAGAGGGCTGAGGGGTGATGCGAGGGGTGAGAAGAGGGCTGAGGGGTGATGAGAGTGCTGAGCGGTGATGAGAGGACTGAGGGGTGATGAGAGGGGTGAGGGGTGATGAGAGGGGTGAGAAGAGGGCTGAGGGGTGATGAGAGTGCTGAGGGGTGATGAGAGGACTGAGGGGTGATGAGAGGGGTGAGAAGAGGGCTGAAGGGTGATGAGAGGGCTGAGGGGTGAGAAGAGGGCTGAGGGGTGAGAAGAGGGCTGAGGGGTGATGAGAGTGCAGACAGACAGACAGACAGACAGACAGACAGACAGACAGACAGACAGACAGACAGACAGACAGACAGACAGACAGACAGACAGACAGACAGACAGACAGACAGACAGACAGACAGACAGACAGACAGACAGACAGACAGACAGACAGACAGACAGACAGACAGACAGACAGACAGACCATGGACAATGTGTGTGTGAATTCAAAGGTGTAATGATACAGCCGATACACAGTGTGAAACAGGTTCTTACTCTATTGTGGCTGTGATGTGTTTTGAGAGACAACCTGTCACTTCCTGACACTTTGGGTGTATTGTACATCCACTCCTGTGTGTTTTGTGCATATTTGTGTGTGTGTGAGCATGTGTATGCCTGTGCATGTGGGTATGTGCACGTGTGTGTGTGCGTGTGTTTGCGACAATGTCCCTGAAGCATTGGTCTGCCAGAGGAAGGAAAGGGTTTGTGATGATCGGGGTGATAATCGTCGGGGTGATAATCATCGGAGTGATTATAAGACAGGATAGTACACTGTACACTGTCTGTTCTATCTGAATACAGGAGCCCAGCGCTGAAGAGGAAGCCAGCCGGCCAGCTACAGAGGGAGATCTGGCACTACACTGTCTGTTCTATCTGAATACAGGAACCCAGCGCTGAAGAGGAAGCCAACCGGCCAGCTACAGAGGGAGATCTGGCACTACACTGTCTGTTCTATCTGAATACAGGAGCCCAGCGCTGAAGAGGAAGCCAGCCGGCCAGCTACAGAGGGAGATCTGGCACTACACTGTCTGTTCTATCTGAATACAGGAACCCAGCGCTGAAGAGGAAGCCAACCGGCCAGCTACAGAGGGAGATCTGGCACTACACTGTCTGTTCTATCTGAATACAGGAGCCCAGCGCTGAAGAGGAAGCCAGCCGGCCAGCTACAGAGGGAGATCTGGCACTACACTGTCTGTTCTATCTGAATACAGGAGCCCAGCGCTGAAGAGGAAGCCAGCCGGCCAGCTACAGAGGGAGATCTGGCACTACACTGTCTGTTCTATCTGAATACAGGAGCCCAGCGCTGAAGAGGAAGCCAGCCGGCCAGCTACAGAGGGAGATCTGGCACTACACTGTCTGTTCTATCTGAATACAGGAGCCCAGCGCTGAAGAGGAAGTCAACCGGCCAGCTACAGAGGGAGATCTGGCACTACACTGTCTGTTCTATCTGAATACAGGAGCCCAGCGCTGAAGAGGAAGCCAGCCGGCCAGCTACAGAGGGAGATCTGGCACTACACTGTCTTTGCTCCAGTCCTCATCACATACAACTGATTAGATTGTCTGACAAAAACAAAACATGTTAGGAGAAGTTATTTAGTATGAATCAATAATTCATGGCAGAAAGAAGTTTGTTTGTCTGTGTGCCAAGTCCATGCTGACTTTTGCGTCACCATTGAACAGGAAACAGGCTCTGGAAAAGGTCAGGCCTTATCTGTTCTGATTTGGTGTGTGTGTGTATGTGTGTGTGTATCAGTTGTTGTGGGCCGTCTAGCTGTTTGGAGAAGGAGGAGGTGCTTTCTGTACATTTTAGTGTCCATGCATACCGGGATCTTTGACAGGTTTAGATACTCTAGATACTTTTTAAATGTAATTTGATTGGTGGATTCAAATAAAGTATTGAGAGAGAGAGATGGACATTTAGATAGAGATGTGTCAGAACAGCAGAGAGATGAACATAGATAGAGATGTGTCAGAACAGCAGAGTGATGAACACATAGATAGAGATGTGTCAGAACAGCAGAGTGATGAACATATAGATAGAGATGTGTCAGAACAGCAGAGTGATGAACACATAGATAGAGATCTGTCAGAACAGCAGAGTGATGAACACATAGATAGAGATCTGTCAGAACAGCAGAGTGATGAACATATAGATAGAGATCTGTCAGAACAGCAGAGTGATGAACACATAGATAGAGATGTGTCAGAACAGCAGAGTGATGAACACATAGATAGAGATGTGTCAGAACAGCAGAGTGATGAACATATAGATAGAGATGTGTCAGAACAGCAGAGTGATGAACATATAGATAGAGATGTGTCAGAACAGCAGAGTGATGAACATATAGATAGAGATGTGTCAGAACAGCAGAGTGATGAACATATAGATAGAGATGTGTCAGAACAGCAGAGTGATGAACATATAGATAGAGATGTGTCAGAACAGCAGAGTGATGAACATATAGATAGAGATGTGTCAGAACAGCAGAGTGATGAACATATAGATAGAGATGTGTCAGAACAGCAGAGTGATGAACATATAGATAGAGATGTGTCAGAACAGCAGAGTGATGAACATAGATAGAGATGTGTCAGAACAGCAGAGAGATGAACATAGATAGAGATGTGTCAGAACAGCAGAGAAATGGAGCTTCATTCCGCTCTAAGAAGCATGTCTCCTTTCATTCATTCAGTCTAACACACACTCACCCACACACACACACCCACACACACACACACACACACACACACACACACACACACACACACACACACACACACACACACACACACACACACACACACACACACACACACACACACACACACACACACACACACACACACACACACACACACACACACACACACACACACACACACACACACAATATAGTAAAGCTAAACTAAATCAAATTAAAGCATTTCATTTCCCTCTCTTCTCCATAAACACTTTCCCCACAACCCCGGAGGGCAAGTGTCCCTTCTCTCTACTCCTCCTTTCACTTCATTATCTCGCCTCTCCTCCCTCTCAGTCACCAAGGGCACCGATTCATCCCTCGTTCCTCATCCCTCCTCTCAAAACAACAAGCCTTCCCAGGAGAGTGAGCAGATAGATGGCAACACAGTGACTCGGGTCTGGTTTCAATAATGAACTATTTTCGCATAGAGGAACTATGTCACTGCCTACGTCAGGGGACTCTCCCAAAAAATCACGAGGCAGACATGCCAGAACGTCGCGATTCAAAACCTTTGTAGTGATTTTAGTTAAGGTAGTTGATGCAAACCAACCATTTACGAAATGCAGTCATCAAAAATAACCTTTGTGATCTCCATCCTGTTTGCTACTATTTAGTATTTTATTCAAGCTGATAAAGTAGTGACGTAGGCAGTGACATAGTGCCTCTATGACAACAGAGTTTATCATTAAAACCAGACCCTAGTCACTGTGTTGCTCTCTCTCTCCTCTCTCTCTCCTTCCTCTCTCTCTCTGATCTCCTACCACTCCCTATTTCTCTCTCTCCCTTCTCTTTTTCTCTCTTTCCTGTGTTTGTCTTCTGGCTAGGAACAGGTAGAATGGGAACCGCACAGTGAGACTTACTTTCAGAAAGCAGGCTACAATCAGACAGGCTACAGTCAGGCATTGCTCTGTTACAGTCAGACAAGCTACAGTCAGACATTGCTCTGTTACAGTCAGACAGGCTACAGTCAGGCATTGCTCTGTTACAGTCAGACAAGCTACAGTCAGGCATTGCTCTGTTACAGTCAGACAAGCTACAGTCAGACATTGCTCTGTTACAGTCAGACAGGCTACAGTCAGGCATTGCTCTGTTACAATCAGACAGGCTACAGTCAGGCATTGCTCTGTTACAATCAGACAAGCTACAGTCAGACATTGCTCTGTTACAACCAGACAGGCTACAGTCAGACAAGCTACAGTCAGACATTGCTCTGTTACAATCAGACAGGCTACAGTCAGGCATTGCTCTGTTACAGTCAGACATGCAACAGTCAGACAGGCAACAGTCAGACATTACTCTGTTACAGTCAGACAGGCTACAGTCAGACATTGCTCTGTTACAGTCAGACAGGCAAAAGTCAGACAGGAAAAAGTCAGGCATTGCTCTGTTACAGTCAGACAGGCAACAGTCAGGCATTGCTCTGTTACAGTCAGACAGGCTCCAATCAGACAGGCTACAGTCAGACAGGCTACAGTCAGACAGGCTACAGTCAGACAGGCTACAGTCAGACAGGCTACAGTCAGACATGTTCAGTTCAGAAAACAAAAACAACACATATTCCCCCAAATGCCTGTTACTAAAAGCCTCAGGGCAACCACCAATAAGAGGACAGGAGAGAGTGTAACGTATAATAACCACACACATTTGTTCCAGCCCAGCACTAACCCATCTGATTCAACTAGTGCAGAGCGGCGTAGATCAGTGCAGTAGTTATGGTAGTCCTGTAGGTTGAGAGTAGAAAGTAAACCATCTCTTACCCATAGAATATCTTTGGAACAGCCGTTACGCTCACTTCCTGTGACCTGTGTGAGCACAGACATTTTTTGAGAAAAGTCCTATAGATATAGAAGCATCCACTAAGGTACAGTATAACATCTACAGGGCTAAAAATATGAAGGTGTTGTGGAGGTCTATACCAATGATTAATATATACACTAGAAGACTGATAGGGGGTGCTGTGTTGAAGCCTCCATCTTGGCTCTCCCAAACCATCGGAAACAATATTCTGGAAGCTATAGAAATGCATGTATTATTGTCTACATTTGTTTTTGTCACAAATATTCTCCACTAATTTACCAAAAGTATGTGGACACCTGCTTGTCGAACATCTCATTCCAAAATCATGGGCATTAATATGGAGTCGTCGTCGTCCCCCCTGCTGCTATATAATAGCTTCCACTCTTCTGGGAAGCCTTTCCACTAAATGTTGGAACATTGCTGCGGGAACTTGCGTCCATTCAGCCACAAGAGCGTTAGTGAGATCGGGCACTGATGGGGCGATTAGGCCTGGAAGTGTGTCAGTGTTCGCAGTCGGTGTTCCGGTGTTCCAATTCATCCCAAAGGTGTTCGATGGGGTTGAGATCAGGGCTCTGTTCAGGTCAGTCAAGTTCTTCCACACCGATCTCGAAAAACCATTTTTGTATGGACTTCTCTTTGTACATGGGAGCATTGTCATGCTGAAACAGGAAAGGTCCTTCCTCAAACTGTTGCCACAAAGTTGAAAGCGTTAAGATTTCCCTTCACGTGGCTTCCAGAGGCAGTTTGGAACTCGGTAGTGAGTGTTGCTTCCAGAGGCAGTTTGGAACTCGGTAGAGAGTGTTGCTTCCAGAGGCAGTTTGGAACTCTGTAGAGAGTGTTGCTTCCAGAGGCAGTTTGGAACTCGGTAGTGAGTGTTGCTTCCAGAGGCAGTTTGGAACTCGGTAGTGAGTGTTGCTTCCAGAGGCAGTTTGGAACTCTGTAGAGAGTGTTGCTTCCAGAGGCAGTTTGAAACTCGGTAGTGAGTGTTGCTTCCAGAGGCAGTTTGGAACTCGGTAGAGAGTGTTGCTTCCAGAGGCAGTTTGGAACTCGGTAGTGAGTGTTGCTTCCAGAGGCAGTTTTGAACTCTGTAGAGAGTGTTGCTTCCAGAGGCAGTTTGGAACTCGGTAGTGAGTGTTGCTTCCAGAGGCAGTTTGGAACTCGGTAGAGAGTGTTGCTTCCAGAGGCAGTTTGGAACTCGGTAGTGAGTGTTGCTTCCAGAGGCAGTTTGGAACTCGGTAGTGAGTGTTGCTTCAAGAGGCAGTTTGGAACTCTGTAGAGAGTGTTGCTTCCAGAGGCAGTTTGGAACTCGGTAGTGAGTGTTGCTTCCAGAGGCAGTTTGGAACTCGGTAGTGAGTGTTGCTTCCAGAGGCAGTTTGGAACTCGGTAGAGTGTTGCTTCCAGAGGCAGTTTGGAACTCTGTAGAGAGTGTTGCTTCCAGAGGCAGTTTGGAACTCGGTAGTGAGTGTTGCTTCCAGAGGCAGTTTGGAACTCGGTAGAGAGTGTTGCTTCCAGAGGCAGTTTGGAACTCGGTAGAGAGTGTTGCTTCCAGAGGCAGTTTGGAACTCGGTAGTGAGTGTTGTTTCCAGAGGCAGTTTGGAACTCGGTAGAGAGTGTTGCTTCCAGAGGCAGTTTGGAACTCGGTAGTGAGTGTTGTTTCCAGAGGCAGTTTGGAACTTGGTAGAGAGTGTTGCTTCCAGAGGCAGTTTGGAACTCGGTAGAGTGTTGCTTCCAGAGGCAGTTTGGAACTCTGTAGAGAGTGTTGCTTCCAGAGGCAGTTTGGAACTCGGTAGTGAGTGTTGCTTCCAGAGGCAGTTTGGAACTCGGTAGAGAGTGTTGCTTCCAGAGGCAGTTTGGAACTCGGTAGAGAGTGTTGCTTCCAGAGGCAGTTTGGAACTCGGTAGTGAGTGTTGTTTCCAGAGGCAGTTTGGAACTTGGTAGAGAGTGTTGCTTCCAGAGGCAGTTTGGAACTCGGTAGTGAGTGTTGCAACCGAGGACAGTGCACTTCAGTGGTCCCGTTCTGTGTGGTCTAACACTTCGCGGCTGAGCCATTGTTTCTTCATTTCACAATAACATCACTTACACTTGACTGGGGCAGCTCTAGCAGGGCATATGTTTGGAGAGAGAGAGAGAGAGAGAGAGACACAGTGAGAATAGCCTTGCTATTGAGAAAGGTTGTCGCAGTCAGACATGGCTCTCAAGAGAAGACAGACTATGTGCTCACTCTCTAGTCCTTGTTACTGCCTCTCATATTCTGTGGGCACTGTTTTCTATGTAATCATTATCTATCTTCCAGATAATGAGGCTACAAATTGTATGAACTGACTAGTTGGAAAGGTGGCATCCTATGATGGTGCCACTTTGCAGATCACTGAGCTCTTCAGTAAGGCCACTCTACTGCCAGTGTTTGTCTATGGAGATTGCATGGCTGTGTGCTTGGTTTTATACACCTGTCAGCAACGGGTGTGGCTGAAATAGCCAAATCCACTCATTTGAAGGGGTGTCCATATACTTGTGTGTATAAATAGTGTATTACAGACACCTAATGCATAGTTTTAAGTTATATTATGTGAGCTAAACATAAAAAATTAAAATATAGATTTTTGTAAGTTCTAATGTTAAGTGAATTTTGTCCTTGAAACATTGAATTTAAGAATTCCATCCATTCCTATGGAGAACTGCTCCTTCTGGGGAATGCCAATATGGCCGACCGGTGGCTTCAGAGCCTCTCACTGGTGGCCAATACACAGCATTAGCAATCTAGGGTTTTTTACATCATTGGTCTATACAGTGGTGGTCTTTCAGTAACCAATGAGAATGCCTTGATAGATATAGATTGTGAAACCAAACCAGAGCATGTGACCCTACATCAAAATGACTCTTGCTCATCTGTTTGTTGTGTTTGGCCCAAGTAAAGCTAATCTGCACACACACACACACACACACACACACACACACACACACACACACACACACACACACACACACACACACACACACACACACACACACACACACACACACACACACACACACACACACACACACACACACACACACACACACACACACACACACACACACACACACACACACACACACACACACACACACACCTGTGAGGCAGAGCAATGCATGTCTGCCACCACCATTTCCTGTTCCAGATGCTGCATATAGAGACAGAGAGAAAAAGAAAGAATGAGATAAAGAGAGAGAGGGAGACTCAGTGAGCATAGCCTTGCTATTGAGAGAGGCCACTGTAGGCAGACCTGCCTCTCAAGAGAAGACAGGCTATGTGACTCTACACTCTACACTCTACACACACACACACACACACACACACACACACACACACACACACACACTGAGACACACACACACACACACACACACACACACACACACACACACACACACACACACACACACACACACACACACACACACACACACACACACACACACACACACACACACACACACACACACACACCTGTCTTTTCTGATGCTGATTAATGTCTGTGGTATAAATGATGCTGATGTGGTCTGTGGTATAATTGATGCTGATGTGTGTCTGTGGTATAAATGATGCTGATGTGGTCTGTGGTATAATTGATGCTGATGTGTGTCTGTGGTATAATTGATGCTGATGTGGTATAATTGATGCTGATGTGGTCTGTGGTATAATTGATGCTGATGTGGTATAATTGATGCTGATGTGTGTCTGTGGTATAAATGATGCTGATGTGGTATAATTGATGCTGATGTGGTATATTTGATTCTGATGTGTGTCTGTGGTATAATTGATGCTGATGTGGTATAATTGATGCTGATGTGGTCTGTGGTATAACTGATGCTGATGTGTGTCTGTGGTATAACTGATGCTGATGTGTGTCTGTGGTATAAATGATGCTGATGTGGTATAATTGATGCTGATGTGTGTCTGTGGTATAATTGATGCTGATGTGGTATAATTGATGCTGATGTGGTCTGTGGTATAACTGATGCCCAATTTGTAAGTCGCTCTGGATAAGAGCGTCTGCTAAATGACTTAAATGTAAATGTAAATGTAATGATGCTGATGTGTGTCTGTGGTATAAATGATGCTGATGTGGTCTGTGGTATAATTGATGCTGATGTGTGTCTGTGGTATAATTGATGCTGATGTGGTATAATTGATGCTGATGTGGTCTGTAGTATAATTGATGCTGATGTGGTATAATTGATGCTGATGTGTGTCTGTGGTATAATTGATTCTGATGTGGTATAATTGATTCTGATGTGGTATAATTGATGCTGATGTGGTATAATTGATGATGATGTGGTCTGTGGTATAATTGATTCTGATGTGGTATAATTGATGCTGATGTGGTATAATTGATGCTGATGTGGTCTGTGGTATAATTGATTCTGATGTGGTATAATTGATTCTGATGTGGTATAATTGATGCTGATGTGGTATAATTGATGCTGATGTGTGTCTGTGGTATAAATTATGCTGATGTGGTATAATTGATGCTGATGTGGTATAATTGATGCTGATGTGGTATAATTGATGCTGATGTAGTCTGTGGTATAATTGATGCTAATGTGTGTCTGTGGTATAAATTATGCTGATGTGGTATAATTTATGCTGATGTGGTATAATTGATGCTGATGTGGTCTGTGGTATAATTGATGCTGATGTGGTCTGTGGTATAATTGATGCTGATGTGGTATAATTGATACTGATGTGGTCTGTGGTATAATTGATGCTGATGTGGTCTGTGGTATAATTGATGCTGATGTGGTATAACTGATGCTGATGTGGTATAATTGATGCTGATGTGGTCTGTGGTATAACTGATGCTGATGTGTGTCTGTGGTATAACTGATGCTGATGTGTGTCTGTGGTATAAATGATGCTGATGTGGTATAATTGATGCTGATGTGTGTCTGTGGTATAATTGATGCTGATGTGGTATAATTGATGCTGATGTGGTCTGTGGTATAACTGATGCCCAATTTGTAAGTCGCTCTGGATAAGAGCGTCTGCTAAATGACTTAAATGTAAATGTAAATGTGCACACTGCCCACAAAATGAGATGGAAACTGAGCTGCACTTCCTAACCTCCTGCCAAATGTATGACAATATTTGAGACACATATTTCCCACAGATTACACAGACCCACAAAGAATTAAAAAACAAGCCCAATTTTGATAAACTCCCATATCTACTGGGTGAAATACCACAATGTGCCATCACAGCAGCAAGATTTGTGACCTGTTGCCACAAGAAAAGGGCAAGAACAAACACCATTGTAAATACAACCCATATTTATAGTTAATGTATTTCCCTTATGTACATCGTTACGACACTGTTTTTACACATAATATGACATTTGAAATGTCTTTATTCCTTTGGAACTTGTGAGTGTAATGTTTACTGTTGTTTAATTGTTATTATTTATTTATCTGTACTTCTCTCTAACCCCCTTTACTGCCTCTCTCTGTCCTTCTCTCTAACCCCCTTTACTGCCTCTCTCTGTCCTTCTCTCTAACCCCCTTTTACTGCCTCCCTCTGTCCTTCTCTCTAACCCCTTTTACTGCCTCCCTCTGTCCTTCTATCTAACCCCCTTTATTGCCTCCCTCTGTCCTTCTCTCTAACCCCCTTTACTGCCTCCCTCTGTCCTTCTCTCTAACCCCTTTACTGCCTCCCTCTGTCCTTCTCTCTAACCCCCTTTACTGCCTCCCTCTGTCCTTCTCTCTAACCCCTTTACTGCCTCCCTCTGTCCTTCTCTCTAACCCCTTTACTGCCTTCCTCTGTCCTTCTCTCTAACCCCCTTTACTGCCTCCCTCTGTCCTTCTCTCTAACCCCCTTTACTAGCCTCTCTAACTCTGTGGGCACTGTGTTCTATGTACTCTCTCTCTCTCTCTCTCTCTCTCTCTCTCTCTCTCTCTCTCTCTCTCTCTCTCTCTCTCTCTCTCTCTCTCTCTCTCTCTCTCTCTCTCTCTCTATGAGTAACTTCACTGTCTGACTGCGTAATCAGCGCAGCACTGGCAAGAAGGTGTGATGTGTGTGTACGTGCAGCCCTGTCATCGAACACAATGCTGAAAGTGTAGCCATAGTAGACTAAGTGTCGTTGTGCATAATGCATTTCTCACATCTATTAACAGTAGCATCAGCAGCCTACAGTAATGGTGGTGCAACTCTCCAGACACACACCGTGGTCTCCAGTGCCCAAACCAACCACAACCCATCACAACACCTGCAAACAAACAGCATGCAAGCCAACTCTTCACCCACCACCTGTGACCTACAGCGTCAATAGGCGGAGGTGACAGATTCACCAGGATCAACTTGCAGTGCGACTTGATTTGAAAATCTTTCTAAATTTCTACCGTTCCTTTCTATATTTAGAACAGAGCATGCTTGGATCTAAACCGAAAACAAAAGGTTGCGCTTGGCCTGTCAACGACGGAAATTGGTTTAACCGTCACTAACCACAAGTGTCCTAAACTGATTTTCCATCTCATCGTGACAATGCAGTCTACTGTATAAATCAATATAACATTTCAAACCATTTTAATTGTTGCTTTGTATTTGCAATACATCCGACACTAGCTTTGTGCATTAAGCATATTTCATCGTTAATTTTGTTTTCAAATGAAAGGTTGTCTAGTTAAATAAAGGTTAAATATATGAAATATGTTTTTGAAATAATAATTTGCAAATGAGAAATGAAATGCAATAGCCGTCCATTTAAAAAAATATAAAAGTTCCAATAAATTATATTAGACTACAAAATAGTAAGTTCCGCTTCAAGTTAAACAAAGAAAAGCAAAACAACGTAATGTATCTCTTCTCACCTGAGATGCGCAACGAATCAGTGAACACACGATGGAAAGTTTTCCCGTGCCGCGGAGGACTGTAGGCATGTTTGGTCACTGGTCCTCTCCATCCGTTCATCTCACAGAAGACGCACCGTGCAAGCACAAATCGGTACAAATGCCAAACATCCCCGTTCTACCGCCAGAGAGCGAACAGCGTCACCAGCTCAACTGGAGAGAGTCACGGATTCGGTGTCGTCTTGGGAGTGAACGAGCGTGCGTGCGCTGTGCGTGGGCGTACCAGAGGATTCGCATGACAGAGCTCCGCGCTAGAAAACATGGCATACACATATGTTCAGGCATGAAGTTCAAACATAGGCGATGAGCGCTGTTATATCAGCCACTGACTAGCCCGCTGACCAGGCTGCCCCTACACACCGACATCAATGACCCACACGCACAAACGGAAACAATGTCGCGCACACTCCTCCTTATGCGTTTTTGAATGGTCGCACGGCGTAGTGCACAATTCACCGTGCACTCAATGTACAATCTCTACAGAAGTGACTTTCTGTTCAATTGTTGTTTCGCGCTCTTCGCATCCTGCCAGTAAATGCGCATGTAATCATTAGCGCTAATGCACTCTGCTGGAGTCGCTGTCTGCAACACTGAGGCGGCACGGCGGCGGGTCTGTGTTGTGTGGAGTTTGTGTTGTTCTAATGAAATATGACTCATGTTCGTGCCCTAGATCCCGCTGGCAGAAAAATAGAGAGAGAGAGGGATGGGTGGAGAGAGATGGACAGAGGTGAAAGGAGGATCGGGTTTAAATGGAGATGGATTAACAACAGCAGAGACCAAATAGATTTAAAGCAACCCTTAACAAGGAAGGTGACACAAATCCCCAGGACCGCCCTATTGCTCCTCTGAGACAGAGAGAAAAATGGGAAATGTGGTCGTTTTTCACAAGTTTTATCTCCAAGGAGAAGTGGAGGGCATACACAAATAATAAGGGGGCATAAGAACAATGCGTTTATTTAAGTGGTAATCACATGAATAAAGTTGACTTGGAACTGACAGGCAACAAACGTCACAAAAGGAGATGCAAATCGTTCATTAATCGTTCATTACGTCATCATTATTTAGGCCTTATATTTGGCTCTGCAACCTAAACTAGTCAGTATACGAATCTGTCCTAAATGCGTGGTGTGTGTTTGGGCAAAGCTACTGACCTGTGTTGAATGTAAAATGTGGATTCCAAAGGTCTTTAAATATAAGGTCAGGTATTGTTTACCTTAACACAACAATATGGATCTTGAAAAGGAATTTGTTTTTCAGTGGATGTAGGCGTTTATGTCATGTCCGGGGTGTTAATTAAAATCTTTCCCACTCCAATGTCCACCCTGTTAGGCTAAATTATAGAACAATTAACATTTCAAAACGTTAATGTTTGATAGATAAGTTAAAATCAAGTGTTCACAATTATGCTAGTTCAATTTTGCTTACTCAGAGTGATGGCTAATTTGGGCTACACATTTCCACCCTGTTAGGATTATGAACCTAACAGGGTGGAAATTGCACCACCCCAAAAATAAGTGCCTGAGCATGACCAATAAGTTTTTCTGAAAGTCAAACATGTCCTTTTTCTGATAGAATACAAAATGTAGATATTGTAACGTTTTCAGCGCCGGATTCTTTGTAAGTCAGAGTTTAAACATACAAACACACAACCCCAGTCCCAGTGAAGGGTTAAACACACAACCCCAGTCCAAGTGAACGGTTAAACACACAACCCCAGTCCCAGTGAAGGGTTAAACACACAACCCCAGTCCCAGTGAAGGGTTAAACACACAACCCCAGTCCAAGTGAAGGGTTAAACACACAACCCCAGTCCAAGTGAAGGGTTAAACACACAACCCCAGTCCAAGTGAAGGGTTAAACACACAACCCCAGTACAAGTGAAGGGTTAAACACACAACCCCAGTCCAAGTGAAGGGTTAAACACACAACACCCAGTCCCAGTGAAGGGTTAAACACACAACACCCAGTCCCAGTGAAGGGTTAAACACACAACCCCAGTCCCAGTGAAGGGTTAAACACACAACCCCAGTCCAAGTGAAGGGTTAAACACACAACCCCAGTCCAAGTGAAGGGTTAAACACACAACCCCAGTCCAAGTGAAGGGTTAGTTTGTTATATCTGGAGTACTTCTCCTGTCCTATTCGGTGTCCTGTGTGAATCTAAGTGTGCGTTCTCTAATTCTCTCCTTCTCTCTTTCTTTCTCTCTCTCGGAGGACCTGAGCCCTAGGACCATGCCCCAGGACTACCTGACATGATGACTCCTTGCTGTCCCCAGTCCACCTGGCCATGGTGCTGCTCCAGTTTCAACTGTTCTGCC
The DNA here is from genome assembly GCF_021184085.1 of Oncorhynchus gorbuscha. Taxonomy (NCBI): domain Eukaryota; kingdom Metazoa; phylum Chordata; class Actinopteri; order Salmoniformes; family Salmonidae; genus Oncorhynchus; species Oncorhynchus gorbuscha. The sequence continues at coordinate 84,820,695 of NC_060181.1, read as the reverse complement.
TTACTATTATTCAACCATGCTGGTCATAAGGTGAATGCACCAATTTGTAAGTCGCTCTGACTAACAGAAGTGGAATAATGTGTCCCTGAACGAAGGGGGGGGGGGGGTCAAAATCAAAAGTAAGTCCGTATCTGGTGTCGCCACCAGCTGCATTAGTACTGCAAGTACTGCAGTGCATCTCCTCCTCATTGACTGCAACAGATTTGCCAGGTCTTTCTGTGAGATGTTACCCCACTCTTCCACCAAGGCACCTGCAAGTTTCCAGACATTCCTGGGGGGGAATGGCCCTAGCTCTCACCCTCCAATCTAACAGGTCACAGACGTGCTCAATGGGATTGAGATCCGGGCTCTTCGCTTGCCGGTGATGTCTGGTCAGGACCTACCTTACAACAGGACAACAAGCCCTCAGTCCAGCCTCTCTGAGCCTATTGCGAACAGACTAAGCTATGATAGGATAGGATAAGTAATCCCTCTCACCCCCCCCCCCTTTAAGAATTAGATGCACTATTGTAAAGTGACTGTTCCACTGGATGTCATAAGGTGAATGCACCAATTTGTAAGTCGCTCTGGATAAGAGCGTCTGCTAAATGACTTAAATGTAAATGTAAATGTAATGATGGAGGGATTGTGCATTCCTGGTGTAACTCGGGCAGTTGTTGTTGCCATCCTGTACTTGTCCCGCCGGTGTGATATTCAGATGTACCGATCCTGTGCAGGTGTTGTTACACGTGGTCTGCAACTGCGAGGACGATCAGCTGTCCATCCTGTCTCCCTGTACCTCTGTCTTGGGCGTCTCACAGTACGAACATTACAATTGATTTCCCTGGCCACATCTGCAGTCCTCATGCCTCCTTGCAGCATGCCTAAGGCACGTTCACGCAGATGAGCATGGATCCTGGGCATATTTATTTTGGTGTTATTCCAGAGCCAGTAGAAAGGCCTCTTAGTGTCCTAAGTTTCATTAACTGTGACCTTAATTGCCTACTGTCTGTAAGCGGTTAGTGTCTTAACGACCGTTCCACAGGTGCATGTTCATTAATTGTTTATGGTCCATTGAACAAGCATGGGGAACTGTCATGCAGGTGAAAGAGGACCCAAAAGCGACTTAACAGAAACAGAGTTTATTTAAGTCCAAACAGGGAATAACAGAAATCCTCTAGTCTGTAGAGGGGAATAACTGGAGAAGCGGCCACAGACTGCAGGTCGCTTCGGGTAGGCGCAGGCCGTAGTTGACAGAGACACCTGCTCACACGCAGCATCTGATGAAGGCAAAAAACACGACAGGACAGGGCGATACACAATCACAGCAAAAACACGACAGGACAGGGCGAAACGCAATCACAGCATGGTGAATACTAAACAAGGAACCGACGGGACAGGAACGGAACACAAAGGAATAAATAGGGACTCTAATCAGGGGAAAGGATCGGGAACAGGTGTGGGAAGACTAAATGATGATTAGGGGAATAGGAACAGCTGGGAGCAGGAACGGAACGATAGAGAGAAGAGAGAGCGAGAGAGTGAGAGGGGAGGGGGAGAGAGAGGGATAGAAAGAGGGAAAGAACCCAATAAGACCAGCAGAGGGAAACGAACAGAATGGGGAGCACAGGGACAAGACATGATAATAAATGACAAACATGACAGTACCCCCCACTCACCGAGCGCCTCCTGGCGCACTCGAGGAGGAATCCTGGCGGCAACGGAGGAAATCATCGATGAGTGAACGGTCCAGCACGTCCCGAGACGGAACCCAACTCCTCTCCTCAGGACCGTAACCCTCCCAATCCACTAAGTATTGGTGACCCCGTCCCCGAGAACGCATGTCCATGATCTTATGTACCTTGTAAATAGGTGCGCTCTCGACAAGGACGGGAGGGGGGAGGGAAGACGAACGGGGGTGCGAAGAAAGGGCTTAACACAGGAGACATGGAAGACAGGATGGACGCGACGAAGATGTCGCGGAAGAAGCAGTCGCACAGCGACAGGATTGACGACCTGGGAGACACGGAACGGACCAATGAACCGCGGAGTCAACTTACGAGAAGCTGTCGTAAGAGGAAGGTTGCGAGTGGAAAGCCACACTCTCTGGCCGCAACAATACCTTGGACTCTTAATCCTGCGTTTATTGGCGGCTCTCACAGTCTTCCCCGCAGACAAAGGCAGACCGGTAGTGAAGCCTAAGGCGATGTGAGACCATGGTCGAGAAGGAATGGGGAGCGGTCTGAGACGACCGGCAGGAGGAGAGTTACCCGACTTAGTCTGCGCGCAGTCCGAACAAGCAGCCACGAAACGGCGCGTGTCACGCTCCTGAGTCGGCCACCAAAAGCGCTGGCGAATAGACGCAAGAGTGCCTCGAACACCGGGATGACCAGCTAACTTGGCAGAGTGAGCCCACTGAAGAACAGCCAGACGAGTGGAAACAGGAACGAAAAGGAGGTTACTAGGACAAGCGCGCGGCGACGCAGTGTGCGTGAGTGCTTGCTTAACCTGTCTTTCAATTCCCCAGACTGTTAACCCGACAACACGCCCATAAGGAAGAATCCCCTCGGGATCAGTAGAAGCCACAGAAGAACTAAACAGACGGGATAAGGCATCAGGCTTGGTGTTCTTGCTACCCGGACGGTAAGAAATCACAAACTCGAAACGAGCGAAAAACAACGCCCAACGAGCTTGACGGGCATTAAGTCGTTTGGCAGAACGGATGTACTCAAGGTTCTTATGGTCTGTCCAAACGACAAAAGGAACGGTCGCCCCCTCCAACCACTGTCGCCATTCGCCTAGGGCTAAGCGGATGGCGAGCAGTTCACGGTTACCCACATCATAGTTGCGCTCAGATGGCGACAGGCGATGAGAAAATAAGCGCAAGGATGAACCTTATCGTCAGACTGGAAGCGCTGGGATAGAATGGCTCCCACGCCTACCTCTGAAGCGTCAACCTCGACAATGAATTGTCTAGTGACGTCAGGAGTAACGAGGATAGGAGCGGACGTAAAACGTTCTTTTAGAAGATCAAAAGCTCCCTGGGCGGAACCGGACCACTTAAAACACGTCTTGACAGAAGTAAGAGCTGTGAGAGGGGCAGCAACTTGACCGAAATTACGAATGAAACGCCGATAGAAATTAGCGAAACCTAAAAAGCGCTGCAACTCGACACGTGACCTTGGAACGGGCCAATCACTGACAGCTTGGACCTTAGCGGAATCCATCTGAATGCCTTCAGCGGAAATAACGGAACCGAGAAAAGTAACGGAGGAGACATGAAAAGAGCACTTCTCAGCCTTTACGTAGAGACAATTCTCTAAAAGGCGCTGTAGAACACGTCGAACGTGCTGAACATGAATCTCGAGTGACGGAGAAAAAATCAGGATATCGTCAAGATAGACAAAAACAAAGATGTTCAGCATGTCTCTCAGAACATCATTAACTAATGCCTGAAAAACAGCTGGCGCATTGGCGAGACCGAACGGCAGAACCCGGTACTCAAAATGCCCTAACGGAGTGTTAAACGCCGTTTTCCACTCGTCCCCCTCTCTGATGCGCACGAGATGGTAAGCGTTACGAAGATCCAACTTAGTAAAGCACCTGGCTCCCTGCAGAATCTCGAAGGCTGATGACATAAGGGGAAGCGGATAACGATTCTTAACCGTTATGTCATTCAGCCCTCGATAATCCACGCAGGGGCGCAGAGTACCGTCCTTCTTCTTAACAAAAAGAACCCCGCCCGGCCGGAGAAGAAGAAGGCACTATGGTACCGGCGTCAAGAGACACAGACAAATAATCCTCGAGAGCCTTACGTTCGGGAGCCGACAGAGAGTATAGTCTACCTCGAGGAGGAGTGGTCCCCGGAAGGAGATCAATACTACAATCATACGACCGGTGAGGAGGAAGGGAGTTGGCTCGGGACCGACTGAAGACCGTGCGCAGATCATGATATTCCTCCGGCACTCCTGTCAAATCGCCAGGTTCCTCCTGAGAAGTAGGGACAGAAGAAACGGGAGGGATGGCAGACATTAAACACTTCACATGACAAGAAACGTTCCAGGATAGGATAGAATTACTAGACCAATTAATAGAAGGATTATGACATACTAGCCAGGGATGACCCAAAACAACAGGTGTAAACGGTGAACGGAAAATCAAAAAAGAAATAGTCTCACTGTGGTTACCAGATACTGTGAGAGTTAAAGGTAGTGTCTCAAATTTGATACTGGGAAGATGACTACCATCTAAGGCAAACATGGGCGTAGGCTTGTCTAACGGTCTGAAAGGAATGTTATGTTTCCGAACCCATGCTTCGTCCATGAAACAACCCTCAGCCCCAGAGTCAATCAAGGCACTGCATGTAGCACCCGAACCGGTCCAGCGAAGATGGACCGACATAGTAGTACAAGATCTAGATGAAGAGACCTGAGTAGTAGCGCTCACCAGTAGCCCTCCGCTTACTGATGGGCTCTGGCCTCTTACTGGACATGAATTAACAAAATGTCCAGCAACTCCGCAATAGAGGCACAGGCGGTTGGTGATCCTCCGTTCCCTCTCCTTAGTCGAGATGCGAATCCCTCCCAGCTGCATGGGCTCAGTCTCAAAGCCAGAGGAGGGAGATGGTTGTGATGCGGAGCAGGGAAACACCGTTGATGCGAGCTCTCTTCCACGAGCCCGGTGACGAAGATCTACCCGTCGTTCTATGCGGATGGCGAGAGCAATCAAAGAGTCCACATCTGAAGGAACCTCCCGGGAGAGAATCTCATCCTTAACCACTGCGTGGAGTCCCTCCAGAAAACGAGCGAGCAGCGCCGGCTCGTTCCACTCACTAGAGGCAGCAAGAGTGCGAAACTCAATAGAATAATCCGTTATGGACCGTTCACCTTGGCATAATGAAGCCAGGGCCCTAGAAGCCTCCCTACCAAAAACTGAACGGTCAAAAACCCGAATCATCTCCTCTTTAAAGTTCTGGAACTTGTTAGAGCAATCAGCCCTTGCCTCCCAGATAGCTGTGCCCCATTCTCGAGCCCGGCCAGTAAGGAGTGAAATGACGTAAGCAACCCGAGCTCTCTCTCTAGAGTATGTGTTGGGTTGGAGAGAGAACACAATCTCACACTGCGTGAGAAAGGAGCGGCACTCAGTGGGCTGCCCGGAGTAGCAAGGTGGGTTATTAACCCTAGGTTCTGGAGGCTCGGCAGGCCAGGAAGTAACAGGTGGCACGAGACGTAGACTCTGGAACTGTCCAGAGAGGTCGGAAACCTGAGCGGCCAGGTTCTCCACGGCATGGCGAGCAGCAGACAATTCCTGCTCGTGTCTGCCGAGCATGGCTCCTTGGATCTTGACGGCAGTGTAACGAGCGTCTGAAGTCGCTGGGTCCATTCCTTGGTCGGTTCCTTCTGTCATGCAGGTGAAAGAGGACCCAAAAGCGACTTAACAGAAACAGAGTTTATTTAAGTCCAAACAGGGAATAACAGAAATCCTCTAGTCTGTAGAGGGGAATAACTGGAGAAGCGGCCACAGACTGCAGGTCGCTTCGGGTAGGCGCAGGCCGTAGTTGACAGAGACACCTGCTCACACGCAGCATCTGATGAAGGCAAAAAACACGACAGGACAGGGCGATACACAATCACAGCAAAAACACGACAGGACAGGGCGAAACGCAATCACAGCATGGTGAATACTAAACAAGGAACCGACGGGACAGGAACGGAACACAAAGGAATAAATAGGGACTCTAATCAGGGGAAAGGATCGGGAACAGGTGTGGGAAGACTAAATGATGATTAGGGGAATAGGAACAGCTGGGAGCAGGAACGGAACGATAGAGAGAAGAGAGAGCGAGAGAGTGAGAGGGGGAGGGGGAGAGAGAGGGATAGAAAGAGGGAAAGAACCCAATAAGACCAGCAGAGGGAAACGAACAGAATGGGGAGCACAGGGACAAGACATGATAATAAATGACAAACATGACAGGAACAGTGTTGAAACCCTTTACAATGACGATCTGTGAAGTTATTTTGGATTTTTAATTATTATCTTTGAAAGACGGAGACCTGGAAAAGGGACATTTACAAAACCCCAAATAAACAGCGTAAACACCTCATCACCAGTGGAAGGTGACCAGTCCAAGGTCTTTGGGTTCAATGTTTCTTTCTTCTTTAAAACCTCATTCTCCACCGTACGCTCTGTCTCTCCAACAACCTCCTTGTCCTTCACCTGCCGAGATAAAAAAATAAAGAAAAGAAAGACAAAGAAAGAAAACCCAGGGCACAGTTCAATAGAGGAACTGATGGGTTTCACCTGTCTGCAGTTTGGCTCTGATTACAACTGGAGACAGTTGTGGCTGTTCTGCTGCAGTCTAGAAGTTTCCCCTGAGCTGTCCGTGGTCCTGCCTCTGGGGAATACTTCCCATTGCTGTCCTTGATCCTGGCAGCCAAAAAACAAAGAAACCTGGCAGGCACGTACCATCCATCCACAACACAACCCCTGAAACTGCTACATACCTTCTCCTCAACGTCGACCCTGTGGTCAGAGAGGTCGAAGAATGCATACGAGACATGACATCAGCATTACCATGTTCAGAACCCGGAATTCCTGCGAGAATACAGCTCCAATTCTAGCGTCGGATGCATCTGTCTGTACAATCAGAGGCTTCGAGAAATCCAGTAAATACAAGGCCGTTTTCAGTTTCTGAAATGCCTCCTCGGCCACAGGTTTCCACTGTAACATGGCAGGTTTGGCCTTCCGGGTCAGGTCACACAGGGGTCCTGAAATGATTGCATAATCCTAGATGAAATGTCTGTAATAACCGGTTATTCCCAGGAAAGCCTGTACCTGTTTCTTGTTCACTGGTCAAGGCCAATCCTGGATTGCAGCGACCTTCTGCTCTTGTGATTTGATCAACCCTCGCCTTATGGAATAGCCCAGATACTTTTCTTCACTTACCCCCAGCGTGCATTTCTTTGGGTTGGCCATGAGTCCTGCTTGCCGAAAGGCGTCGGTGACCACTGTTCATCCGATTAGGTGCTCCTCCCATGTGTGACTGTGGATTATCACATAGTCCAGTTAGGCTGAAGCATGGGATTGATGTGGTCGCAGATATGCGGCCCATCAGCCTTTGAAACGTGGCGGGGGCTCCATGAAGTCAAACGGGCAGCAGCGCATATTGGAGCAGGCCGTCTGGAATGGTCTTCTCACGAGCTAAATGGGTCAGAGGAACCTGCCAACACCCATTGGTTAGGTCAAGTGTACTGATGAACCAGACATTTCCCAGTCTTTCTATCACCTCCTCTATTCTCGGCATGGGATAAGCATCAAACTCCAAAATGGAAAAGAGAAACGACAATCCATCATTACTATAGGACATGAAGGTCAGTCAATCCAGAACATTTCAAGAATTTAGACATTTTCTTCAAGTGCAGTTGCAAAAACCATTAAGTGCTATGATGAAATTGGCTCTCATGAGGACCGCCACAGGAATGGAAGACCCAGAGTTACTGTGTGACTGTGTGAATCAAGCCTTCATGGTTGAATTGCTGCAAAGAAACTACTACTAAAGGACACCAATAACAAGAAGAGACTTGCTTGGGCCAAGAAACACGAGCAATGGACATTAGAGTTACTGTGTGACTGTGTGAATTAGGCCTTCATGGTTAAATTGCTGCAAAGAAACTATTACTAAAGGACACCAATAATAAGAAGAGACTTGCTTGGGCCAAGAAACATGAGCAATGGACATTAGACCGGTGGAAATTTGTTTTTTTTGTTCTGATGAGTCCAAATTTGAGATTTTTGGTTCCAACCACTGTGTCTTTGTGAGACGCAGAGTAGGCGAACGTTTGATCTCCGCATGTGTGGTTCACCCCGGGAAGCATGGAGGAGGAGTAATCACTATTATTCTACAATGTAGAAAACAGTCCAAATAAAGAAAAACCCTTGAATGAGTAGGTGTGTGAGTCCGCACCGTGTTTTTGTTATATGTTTGGGTTGGCCAGGGTGTGACATGGGTTTATATGTTGTTTTCGTATTGGGGTTTGTAGTATTTGGGATCACGGCTGATTAGGGGTGTGGTATAGGTTTGGCTGCCTGAGGCGATTCTCAATTAGAGTCAGGTGCTTATCGTTGTCTCTGATTGGGAACCGTATTTAGGTAGCCTGAGTTCGCTTTGTATTTCGTGGGTGTTTGTTCTTGTCTTTGTGTAGTATTCACCAGATAGGCTGTAATTAGTTTCACGTTTCGTTTGTTGTTTTCGTATTTCAGTTATTTCATGTACCGTCATATCTTTCATTAAAGTCATGAGTAACCTACACGCTGCGCTTCGGTCCGACTCTCTTCAGAACGCCTTTACACACTTCTTGTTGATTCTTCATGTGACGACCCTCCCACTCTGTCTGCCGTATTCTGTCTTTGTTCTTGTTTCCTTATTAGGATGCCGGTGGGCGGAGTTGAGAGGGTCGTCAGCTACATGGGAAACACCTGGGCCAGGTGTCTCCCAGGATAAATAGACCTCTTCCACATTCATGGAGGAGACTCTCTCCATGCAGACACCTGTTGTAGATTCTGTTGTGGTTCTTGGTGGCCTTTTGTTTGTTTGCTTTGGCACCTTTCATCACCCTGCATTATCACATTCATGCATGCAAAACACTCACTTACACTACTGATTACTGATTACACACACCATTGTATATTATACTTAGTTACTTATTTAATAAATATAGATTTTGCTACTCCTTATCTCCACGTTGTCTCCCTTTGTTACGGGCTTTGAGCCGGTTCGTGACAAGTGGGGGCTCATCCGGGATCTTTGAACTATTGGTTTGGGAGACCGTGGAGGTACGTGTTTGGTTTGAATATGGTGTTTGAGTGTGATCGGCCCAGTATTGGTTGCCTTTGTTGTTTGGTTTGTGTGCTATGTTGGAGAGAGTATAATGGTTAGTTTCCAGGCCCTGCCTAGCCTGAACTCTTGTTCTACTTTCTGTTGGGACGTCAGTCTGAAGTGAGTAATCTGCTGTGTACCTCGGTGGGAGATTTGGGTAGGGTAGTGGAACTTGCTACCCGGAGCTATAGCCTTTTTCCCCTGATAGGTTTAGCGACGTGTTTCATTTTTTGGAATATGTTGGGCATGGTTAATGTTTGTTATTTTTGTGTGGTGTCTGTGGACTGAGCAGTTGTCTCGGGGCACATCCGTGGCTTGGTGGAATTTGCCAGCATGCTGGGGAGTTCTATTTCCTTGCCAGCGGGCTACAGTGCGTAAATTCCCACCGCAAATCTGCACGAAGACTAGGGTTGAGTTATTGTAGGTTTTGGGGAAGCTCCATATCTCATCTCTCTTCTGTGGTGCTCAGGGTGATTGTCAATTCTCGGGTTGTGTTCTGGTGTGCTCAGCAGAAGGGAAAAGCGATAAAAAAAAAAAAAAAATTTGTGTGATTATGGCGTCTTATGTAGATAAGTTCATTCGCTCTCCATCAGAGGAATTGTTAGATTTAGGTACTAAAGAACAGCTGTTGAAGGTCGCGGAACACTACAAGGTTGAGATTAGTGCTAAACGTCTAAAGAATTCTATTAGGTTGATATTGAAAGCCAATCTGATGGAGAGTGGTATTCTTGAAGTTACCACCGGGCCAGCCTCTGCTGAGGATTTGTTGTCTCCCCATAACGTTACAATGGCCATTCCATCGGTTAGTCCTAGTTGCCTTCTTTTTGAACAGCAGAAAGAACTGCTTTTGTTACAGCTAGAGCATGATCGTGAGAAGCTAGAGCATGATCGTGAGAAGCTAGAGCATGATCGTGTGAAATATGAAAAGGAATTGGCATTTAAACAAGATATGGAGCGTGCTAAAATCAAGTTGCAACAAGAACGTATAGAGTTGGTTAGGGAAGGAAAGATCTCAGGGGAGAGTTTGTTTTGGGAAGGTGACCCAGATTTACCTAGGGGTAGTTCCGCTTTTGGTCATGCCCCAGAGACATTTGATATTGTTGGGAACTTGCGGTTATTGCCTCGGTTTAATGAAAGGGACCCCGAGACATTCTTTTCGTTGTTTGAGCGGGTTGCTGACGCTAGGAGTTGGCCTGATTCTGACCGCACTTTAATGTTGCAGTGTGTGCTGACTGGTAAAGCGCAGGAAGCATATTCAGCTCTTAGTGTACACGACAGTGCCAGTTATGATAAAGTTAAAACAGCTGTGTTACAGATTTATGAATTGGTCCCTGAGGCTTACCGTCAACGATTTAGAACTTTAAAAGGGACGATAACCAGACTCATGTTGAGTTTGCGCGACAGTTATCTTTACAGTTTAATCGCTGGTGTTCCGCCTCTGCAGTTGTGACTTTCCAAGGGCTGTGTGATCTGATTATGTTAGAGCAATTTAAGGACACAATTCCTGATCGTATTGCCACTTATATTAATGAACAGAAAGTAAAGAATGTTGCTGAAGCTGCGGTTTTGGCGGACGAGTATGTGTTGACTCACAAAAGTGTCTTTGCAAAACCCCGTATTCGGAAAGAGTGGGGGCATTCGGATAGATTTGGGCTTCGCTCACCGAGATACTTTGGTTCTCGGGCAGAGTTCTATTCAACTAGGGTTGAACCTGACTCCCATGGTAAGGCTGACTTTGGGCAGGAGTGTCACTACTGTCAAGGTTCAGGTCATTGGAAAAACGAATGTCCACTTCTCAGGTCAAAGGGTGCTTACGCTAAATCTAAGCCTGCTGCGTTAGCTGCACCTGTTCCACATCAGTTCATTCTTGACTCATTTCCTCAGGCCCAGGAGAATGTGAAAGTCCATATTGATCCAGACTATTTACCTTTCATTACAGAAGGTTTTGTGTCTATGTTAGGAAGTAAAGACCTAGTGCCAGTGAAGATCCTGAGAGACACAGGTGCCTCTGAATCATTTGTGTTGGAGTCTGTGTTACCCTTTTCTGCTGAGACTGATTCGGGGAATAGTGTTCTAATTAGGGGAATAGGTTTGAACACTCTGTCAGTTCCATTGCATAAACTGATGTTGGATTGTGGGCTGGTGAAGGGTGAAGTTGTTGTGGGGGTGCGTCCTTCGTTGCCTATTGAGGGTATCGACGTTATCCTTGGGAATAACTTGGCAGGTGAGCGTGTATGGCCAGTCGTGTTTCCATCTCTAGTGGTTTCCACTAAGCCGTCATTTGTTGGGATTCCTGATGAGAGTGTACAGAGTTTCCCAGAGGTGTTCTCTGCGTGTGCAGTGACACGTTCTATGAGCCGTGGCGAACTAGTCACTGCGCCGACTAATGATAATAATACAAAGTATGTCACTGTCTTCCCTGTTATCCCGTTATCTGTAACCCGCTCAGATCTAATCAATGCTCAACGGGATGACCCCACGTTGGAAGAGTTGCGTGATCAAATTGTGCCTATAGAACAGTTGGGAGATGTCGCCCATGGCTATTTTCTCCAAGAGGATGTCCTGATGAGAAAGTGGGTGTCTCATGATAGTGTTTTTCTGGGGGAGGCAATTAGTCAAGTTGTTGTACCAGTTAAGCTTCGTGAGTTGGTGTTGGAAACTTCTCACAGCGACGTTGCTGGACATATGGGGGTGAGGAAAACCTACAATCGCATATTAAGACATTTCTTTTGGCCTAGATTAAAGAGGGATGTTTCTGATTTTATCAAAACTTGTCACACATGTCAATTAACTGGTAAGCCTAATCAAGTTATTAAACCAGTACCATTGTTTCCTATTCCTGTACTCAGCCAACCTTTTGAGTATCTGATTATTGACTGTGTGGGTCCTCTGCCTCGTTCTAAAAAGGGTAGCAGTTACCTGTTCACTGTGATGTGTCAGACCACTAGGTTTCCTGCTGCCTATCCTCTCCGATCTATCACGACTAAATCGGTGTTAAAAGCTTTGACTCAGTTTCTCTCATTGTTGAATCCCTAAGGTCATTCAGAGTGATCAAGGATCTAATTTTACCTCTAATCTGTTTGGTCAGGTTCTTCAACAGCTCCATATTAAACACAATGTGTCTAGCGCCTATCACGCGCAAAGTCAAGGAGCACTGGAACGTTTCCATCAAACACTTAAGTCTTTGTTGAGAGCTTATTGTACTGAGATGGATAAGGATTGGGAGGAGGGGTTGCCTTGGTTACTGTTAGCCGCTAGGGAAGTTTCACAGGAGAGCACAGGTTTCAGTCCAAATGACCTTGTGTTTGGACATAGGGTGCGTGGACTTTTATCTGTTCTCCAGGATGACTGGAAGTCTCCCGAGCCTCCTCAGTCCCTGTGTTCGTATGTGTGTGATTTCCGGCGACGGCTGTATGCCGCTGGTGAAATGGCTAAAGAGAAGTTATCATCTTCACAGGAGAGGATGAAGGGCATATTTGATCGCCGAACTGAGCCTCGTCACTTTAGTCCAGGTGACCAGGTTCTTGCTCTGCTGCCAATTGTTGGTTCTCCTTTTCAAGCCAAATTTCAAGGTCCATATACAGTGGTGCGCCAGTACACTGAGCAAAATTATCTAGTTGCCACTCCAGAACGGAGGAAAGCACACCAGCTGTGCCATGTAAATCTGTTAAAACCCTATTATGCACGTTCCTCTGAGACTGAACAGTGGGATTCTACAGAGGACGGTAAACCTGTTCTTTTGGCTGATACCGTTGTTTCCTTGGGTTCTTGTCGTGCTAGACCTGTGCATGAGGAGGAAGATGTTCCTGGTCCTGACGATTGTATATTGCAGGGTAGATTGAAAAATTCAGAAACACTGGATATTTTAGACAGTCTTCTCACTCACCTACCTGTTGATGAGCGGAAAGAGATGGTTGGTCTGATTCAGAGATTTCCAGGTTTATTTTCTGATACACCTACACGTACAAACTTAATAGAACATGATATTGACATTGGAGGTGCTGACCCCATTCGTCAGCGGTTCTATAGAGTTTCTTCAGAGAAACTACGTTGTCTGGATGCTGAGGTCAAGTACATGCTGGAGAGTAAGATAGCAGAGCCTTCTTTCTCCAGTTGGGCTTCTCCCTGTATCTTGGTCAGTAAACCGGATGGAACAAACCGTTTTTGTACGGACTACCGTAAGGTAAACAGTGTCACAGAGCCAGATTCATTTCCTCTTCCTCGGATGGAGGACTGTGTTGATCAAGTCGGTGCAGCTAAGTTTGTGAGCAAATTTGACCTGTTAAAAGGCTATTGGCAGGTGCCACTGACGAGTAGGGCACGTGAAATCTCTGCCTTTATTACACCCTTTGGTCTGTACTCGTATTCAGTTATGAGTTTCGGTCTGCGCAATGCACCTGCCACTTTTCAGCGACTTATGAACAGGGTTGTCGCCGGTCTGACCGGGTGCGCTGTTTATTTGGACGATGTAGTGATCTATGCAGATACTTGGGAAGAACATCTGTCCCGTATTCAAGCCTTGTTCGAACGTCTGGCTGCGGGTCGCCTCACAATCAATCTGGCAAAATGTGAGTTTGCTCAGGCGACCATTACATACCTTGGAAAAGTGGTTGGGCAGGGTGAAGTGCGTCCTGTTCGGGCTAAAGTGGTGGCTATTGATGCTTTTCCACCACCAACTACTAAAAAGGAACTGATACGTTTCTTGGGCATGATTGGTTATTACCGTAGTTTTTGTAATAACTTCTCTACTGTGGTCGCTCCCTTGACAGATATGCTGAAAGCTAAGGCTGTTTACGTTTGGTCTACTCGTTGTCAACACGCTTTTGAAGATTCAAAGAGGTTGCTTACCTCAACTCCAGTGCTGGCTGCTCCTCGCATGGATTTGTCATTTACCTTGCAGGTGGATGCTAGTCATGTGGGGGCAGGTGCAGTTTTGCTGCAAGCAGATGTGTCTGGGATTGAGAGGCCTGTTAGTTTCTTTTCAAAAAGTTTAACAGATCAGTTGAACTATTCGGTTATTGAAAGGAAGCGCTAGCACTCATTTGGGCGCTACAACACTTCGTGTATGTCGGGTCGGGGGTAGTACCTTTGTGGTCTACACCGACCATAACCCCCTCACTTTTTGAGGTCCATGATGTGTCCAAACCAGAGGATAATGCGATGGTGTTTATTTTTACAATCATTCCATCTCGATGTGAGGCACATCCGGGGGACTGAAAACGATTGCTGATGCCTGTGCGCCCTGTTCCTAATGTTTACGGACTGACCATTGTTTCGTATTGTCATGTTCTCTCTGTCCTGTCTGCTCCCTCCTGGTCTTGTTTTCTTTCCTCTTAAATGTTGCTTCCTGGGAAGGTTGCTGAGGTCTGGGGAGGAGGTTGGCTGGGGCAAATTGTGTGTGAACAAACCCTCATCAATTTGGGACGCGGAGGCCTGTGTCAATTTGGGACGCGGAGGCCTGTGTCAATTTGGGACACGGAGGCCTGTGTCAATTTGGGACGCGGAGGCCTGTGTCAATTTGGGACGCGGAGGCCTGTGTCAATTTGGGACGCGGAGGCCTGTGTCAATTTGGGACGCGGAGGCCTGTGTCAATTTGGGACGCGGAGGCCTGTGTCAATTTGGGACGCGGAGGCCGATGTCAATTTGGAACGCGGGAGGCTGGTATGTTGTTCCGGGGTCCTTGTTGGTCCCCGGTTTTATGGGGGGAATGTGACGACCCTCCCACTCTGTCTGCCGTATTCTGTCTTTGTTCTTGTTTCCTTATTAGGATGCCGGTGGGCGGAGTTGAGAGGGTCGTCAGCTACATGGGAAACACCTGGGCCAGGTGTCTCCCAGGATAAATAGACCTCTTCCACATTCATGGAGGAGACTCTCTCCATGCAGACACCTGTTGTAGATTCTGTTGTGGTTCTTGGTGGCCTTTTGTTTGTTTGCTTTGGCACCTTTCATCACCCTGCATTATCACATTCATGCATGCAAAACACTCACTTACACTACTGATTACTGATTACACACACCATTGTATATTATACTTAGTTACTTATTTAATAAATATAGATTTTGCTACTCCTTATCTCCACGTTGTCTCCCTTTGTTACGGGCTTTGAGCCGGTTCGTGACATTCACAAAAAATACAGTTTTATATCTTTATGTTTGAAGCCTGAAATGTGGCAAAAGGTCGCAAAGTTCAAGGGGGCCGAATACTTTCGCAAGGCACTGTATATACAAACTTTGTTTTTCAGATGCCCCCCTGACTAACACAGTGGTGAGGGCCGAGGACGGGGGTCAAGAGTTGGAGAGGAGTGTGAAGGGGCAGTAGAATAAGTCTGCAGACCTAGAGAAAGCTCTATAAGAGATGAACAAAATGAATGAGAGGGCAAAGACAGAAAAAGCATCCCTCGTTTCAGAGACGGATGAAGAAACTGGTGCCCACTGAGGAAGCCTGGTGGGGAAATAACAGAGGAATAGAGGGCAGGGACAGAAAAAGCTGCCCTCCAGGAGATCATTGGGGCGGCAGGGTAGCCTAGTGGTTAGAGCGTTAGACTATTAACCGCAAGGTTGCAAGTTCAAACCCCCGAGCTGACAAGGTACAAATCTGTCGTTCTGCCCCTGATCAGGCAGTTAACCCACTGTTCCTAGGCCGTCATTGAAAATACAAATTTGTTCTTAACTGACTTGCCAAGTTAAATCAAGTTAAAAATAAAAAAATATCAGAGGCTGGTGGTTAAAAATGTCCAGACCGAGAAAGCCTGGGGAAAGGACTAGGAAAGCCAGTTCATCAGACCAGATGCAGATGATGGAGACTATTTTGGAGTTGAAGAGAAAATGTACGGGAAAAACCGATGCGACACACGGAACGGGAGATGGAGTCAGGAGGGAACAAATAAGAGAAGAGTCAGGAGGGAACAAATAAGAGAAGAGTCAGGAGGGAACAAAGAAGAGATGAGTCAGGAGGGAAGAAAAGAAGAGATGAGTCAGGAGGGAGAAAAGAAGAGATGGAGTCAGGAGGGAACAAAGAAGAGATGAGTCAGGAGGGAGAAAAGAAGAGATGAGTCAGGAGGGAGAAAAAGAAGAGATGAGTCAGGAGGGAACAAAGAAGAGATGAGTCAGGAGGGAGAAAAGAAGAGATGAGTCAGGAGGGAGAAAAGAAGAGATGAGTCAGGAGGGAACAAAGAAGAGATGAGTCAGGAGGGAACAAAGAAGAGATGAGTCAGGAGGGAGAAAAGAAGAGATGAGTCAGGAGGGAACAAAGAAGAGATGAGTCAGGAGGGAACAAAGAAGAGATGAGTCAGGAGGGAGAAAAGAAGAGATGGAGTCAGGAGGGAACAAAGAAGAGATGAGTCAGGAGGGAACAAGAAGAGATGAGTCAGGAGGGAGAAAAGAAGAGATGAGTCAGGAGGGAAAAAGAAGAGATGAGTCAGGAGGGAAAAAGAAGAGATGGAGTCAAAGAAGAAGATGAGTCAGGAGGGAGAAAAGAAGAGATGGAGTCAGGAGGGAACAAAGAAGAGATGAGTCAGGAGGGAAAAAGAAGAGATGAGTCAGGAGGGAACAAAGAAGAGATGAGTCAGGAGGGAACAAAGAAGAGATGAGTCAGGAGGGAGAAAAGAAGAGATGGAGTCAGGAGGGAACAAAGAAGAGATGAGTCAGGAGGGAACAAAGAAGAGATGAGTCAGGAGGGAACAAAGAAAAGAAGAGATGAGTCAGGAGGGAACAAAGAAGAGATGAGTCAGGAGGGAACAAAGAAGAGATGAGTCAGGAGGGAACAAAGAAGAGATGAGTCAGGAGGGAGAAAAGAAGAGATGAGTCAGGAGGGAGAAAAGAAGAGATGGAGTCAGGAGGGAACAAAGAAGAGATGAGTCAGGAGGGAAAAAAGAAGAGATGAGTCAGGAGGGAGAAAAGAAGAGATGGAGTCAGGAGGGAACAAAGAAGAGATGAGAGTCAGGAGGGAACAAAGAAGAGATGAGTCAGGAGGGAACAAAGAAGAGATGAGTCAGGAGGGAGAAAAGAAGAGATGAGTCAGGAGGGAGAAAAGAAGAGATGGAGTCAGGAGGGAACAAAGAAGAGATGAGTCAGGAGGGAGAAAAGAAGAGATGGAGTCAGGAGGGAACAAAGAAGAGATGAGTCAGGAGGGAAAAAGAAGAGATGAAAGAAGAGATGAGTCAGGAGGGAAAAAGAAGAGATGGAGTCAGGAGGGAACAAAGAAGAGATGAGTCAGGAGGGAACAAAGAAGAGATGAGTCAGGAGGGAACAAAAGAAGAGATGAGTCAGGAGGGAAAAAGAAGAGATGAGTCAGGAGGGAACAAAGAAGAGATGAGTCAGGAGGGAACAAAGAAGAGATGAGTCAGGAGGGAACAAAGAAGAGATGAGTCAGGAGGGAAGATGGAGTCAAAGAAGAGATGAGTCAGGAGGGAGAAAAGAAGAGATGAGTCAGGAGGGAGAAAAGAAGAGATGGAGTCAGGAGGGAACAAAGAAGAGATGAGTCAGGAGGGAGAAAGAAGAGATGAGTCAGGAGGGAGAAAAGAAGAGATGAGTCAGGAGGGAGAAAAGAAGAGATGGAGTCAGGAGGGAACAAAGAAGAGATGAGTCAGGAGGGAGAAAAGAAGAGATGAGTCAGGAGGGAAAAAGAAGAGATGGAGTCAGGAGGGAACAAAGAAGAGATGAGTCAGGAGGGAGAAAAGAAGAGGGATTAAAGAGAGGAGTCAGGAGGGAACAAAGAAGAGATGGAGTCAGGAGGGAACAAAGAAGAGATGAGTCAGGAGGGAGAAAAGAAGAGAGGAGTCAGGAGGGATTAAAGAAGAGGAGTCAGGATGGATGAAAGAAGAGAGGAGTCAGGAGGGATTAAAGACGAGGAGTCAGGAGGGATTAAGGAAGAGGAGTCAGGAGGGATTAAGGAAGAGAGGTGTCAGGAGGGATTAAAGAAGAGAGGAGTCAGGAGGGATTAAAGAAGAGAGGTGTCAGGAGGGATTAAAGTAGAAAGGAGTCAGGAGGGATTAAAGAAGAGAGGTGTCAGGAGGGATTAAAGTAGAAAGAGTCAGGAGGGATTAAAGAAGATTAAGGATTAAAGTAGAAAGGAGTCAGGAGGGATTAAAGAAGAGAGGTGTCAGGAGGGATTAAAGAAGAAAGGAGTCAGGAGGGATTAAAGAAGAGAGGTGTCAGGAGGGATTAAAGAAGAGAGGTGTCAGGAGGGATTAAAGAAGAGAGGTGTCAGGAGGGATTAAAGAAGAGTGGTCAGGAGGGATTAAGGAAGAGAGGAGTCAGGAGGGAACAAAGAAGAGATGAGTCAGGAGGGAGAAAAGAAGAGGAGTCACGAAGGATTAAAAAAGAGGAGTCATGAAGGATTAAAGAAGAGCGGTCAGGAGGGATTAAAGAAGAGCGGTCAGGAGGGATTAAGGAAGAGAGGAGTCAGGAGGGATTAAAGAAAAAAGGAGTCAGGAGGGATTAAAGAAGAGAGGTGTCAGGAGGGATTAAAGAAGAGAGGTGTCAGGAGGGATTAAAGAAGAGAGGTGTCAGGAGGGATTAAAGAAGAGTGGTCAGGAGCGATTAAAGAAGAGAGGTGTCAGGAGGGATTAAAGAAGAGTGGTCAGGAGCGATTAAAGAAGAGAGGTGTCAGGAGGGATTAAAGAAGAGAGGTGTCAGGAGGGATTAAAGAAGAGGGGTCAAGAGGAATTAAAGAGGATTTCAGAAGGGATTAAAGAAGAAAGGTGTCAGGAGCGATTAAAGAAGAGAGGAGTCGGGAGGGATTAAAGAAGAGAGGTCAAGAGGGATTAAAGAAGAGAGGTCAAGAGGAATTAAAGATAAGAGGATTTCAGAAGGGATTAAAGAAGAGATGAGTCAGGAGTGATTAAAGAAGAGAGGTGTCAGGAGGGATTAAAGAAGAGAGGTGTCAGGAGGGATTAAAGAAGAGAGGTGTCAGGAGGGATTAAAGAAGAGAGGAGTCAGGAGGGATTAAAGAAGAGAGGTGTCAGGAGGGATTAAAGAAGAGAGGAGTCAGGAGGGATTAAAGAAGAGAGGTGTCAGGAGGGATTAAAGAAGAGAGGAGTCAGGAGGGATTAAAGAAGAGAGGAGTCAGGAGGGATTAAAGAAGAGAGGTGTCAGGAGGGATTAAAGAAGAGAGGAGTCAGGAGGGATTAAAGAAGAGAGGAGTCAGGAGGGATTAAAGAAGAGAGGAGTCAGGAGGGATTAAAGAAGAGAGGTGTCAGGAGGGATTAAAGAAGAGAGGAGTCACAAGGGATTAAAGATAAGAGGATTTCAGATGGGATTAAAGAAGAAAGGATTCAGGAGGGATAAAAGAAGAGGAGTCAAGAGGGATTAAAGAAGAGGAGTCAGGAGGGATTAAAGAAGAGCGGTCAGGAGGGATTAAAGAAGAGCGGTCAAGAGGGATTAAAGAAGAGGGGTCAAGAGGGATTAAAGAAGAGCGGTCAAGAGGGATTAAAGAAGAGAGGTGTCAGGAGGGATAAAAGAAGAGGAGTCAGGAGGGATTAAAGAAGAGGAGTCAGGAGGGATTAAAGAAGAGCGGTCAAGAGAGATTAAAGAAGAGAGGAGTCAGGAGGGATTAAAGAAGAGGAGTCAGGAGGGATTAAAGAAGAGGAATCAGGAGCGATTAAAGAAAAGAGGTCAAGAGGGATTAAAGAAGAGGAGTCAGGAGGGATTAAGGAAGAGCGGTCAAGAGGGATTAAAGAAGAGCGGTCAGGAGGGATTAAAGAAGAGAGGTGTCAGGAGCGATTAAAGAAGAGGTGTCAGGAGGGATTAAAGAAGAGAGGTGTCAGGAGGGATTAAAGAAGAGAGGAGTCAGGAGAGATTAAAGAAGAGCGGTCAGGAGGGATTAAGGAAGAGAGGTGTCAGGAGGGATTAAAGAAGAGAGGTGTCAGGAGGGATTAAAGAAGAGGGGTCAAGAGGGATTAAAGAAGAGAGGTGTCAGGAGGGATTAAAGAAGAGAGGTCAGGAGGGATTAAAGAAGAGAGGAGTCAGGAGGGATTAAAGAAGAGCGGTCAAGAGGGATTAAAGAAGAGAGGTGTCAGGAGGGATTAAAGAAGAGAGGTGTCAGGAGGGATTAAAGAAGAGAGGAGTCAGGAGGGATTAAAGAAGAGCGGTCAGGAGGGATTAAGGAAGAGAGGTGTCAGGAGGGATTAAAGAAGAGCGGTCAAGAGGGATTAAGGAAGAGAGGTGTCAGGAGGGATTAAAGAAGAGCGGTCAAGAGGGATTAAGGAAGAGAGGTGTCAGGAGGGATTAAAGAAGAGAGGTGTCAGGAGGGATTAAAGAAGAGAGGTGTCAGGAGGGATTAAAGAAGAGCGGTCAGGAGGGATTAAGGAAGAGAGGTGTCAGGAGGGATTAAAGAAGAGCGGTCAAGAGGGATTAAAGAAAAGAGGTGTCAGGATTAAAGAAGAGAGGAGTCAGGAGGGATTAAAGAAGAGCGGTCAGGAGGGATTAAAGAAGAGAGGTGTCAGGAGGGATTAAAGAAGAGAGGTGTCAGGAGCGATTAAAGAAGAGGAATCAGGAGCGATTAAAGAAGAGAGGTCAAGAGGGATTAAAGAAGAGAGGTGTCAGGAGGGATTAAAGAAGAGAGGAGTCAGGAGGGATTAAAGAAGAGAGGTGTCAGGAGGTATTAAAGAAGAGAGGAGTCACGAGAGATTAAAGAAGAGAGGTGTCAGGAGGGATTAAAGAAGAGAGGTGTCAGGAGGTATTAAAGAATAGAGGTGTCAGGAGGGATTAAAGAATAGGAGTCAGGAGGGATTAAAGAAGAGGAGTCAGGAGGGATTAAAGAATAGGAGTCAGGAGGGATTAAAGAAGAGGAGTCAGGAGGGATTAAGGAATAGGAGTCAGGAGGGATTAAAGAAGAGATGAGTCAGACGGGATTAAAGAAGGGAGGTGTTGAGGGATTATAAACATCCCTGATTAGAGATGCACTGCAGAATTTTTTAAACTCGTATTTTCAATTTGATTTTGTTTTTGAGTAAATCTAAGTATTATAATAAAAAAAATCCCCATCAAAATCTGTAAATTTCATCTAGAGATATGTGCTTTTCATGGGCAGCATCTCAATCCACCTCATCCACCATGTCGGCCTTCCGCATCTGTGGTGGAAGGTGGCCGAGCTACAGCACTGTTTGTCAAACCGTGAGGCATCCTTAAAATCAGTCTTCTCACAAAGACTTGTGTACCATCCGAACCGTTTGGGCTGCAAAGTAACGTATAGTTCTCATGAATGCGATGGCACTCTCTGTTCTGCTTTAGGACCCCACACAAGTGTCTAAGGACTCATCTGAACTCTCTGTTTTGCTTTAGGACCCCACACAAGTGTCTAAGGACTCATCGGAACTCTCTGTTCTGCTTTAGGACCCCACACAAGTGTCTAAGGACTCATCTGAACTCTCTGTTTTGCTTTAGGACCCCACACAAGTGTCTAAGGACTCGTCTGAACTCTCTGTTTTGCTTTAGGACCCCACACAAGTGTCTAAGGACTCATCTGAACTCTCTGTTCTGCTTTAGGACCCCACACAAGTGTCTAAGGACTCGTCTGAACTCTCTGTTTTGCTTTAGGACCCCACACAAGTGTCTAAGGACTCGTCTGAACTCTCTGTTTTGCTTTAGGACCCCACACAAGTGTCTAAGGACTCATCTGAACTCTCTGTTTTGCTTTAGGACCCCACACAAGTGTCTAAGGACTCATCTGAACTCTCTGTTTTGCTTTAGGACCCCACACAAGTGTCTAAGGACTCGTCTGAACTCTCTGTTTTGCTTTAGGACCCCACACAAGTGTCTAAGGACTCATCTGAACTCTCTGTTCTGCTTTAGGACCCCACACAAGTGTCTAAGGACTCGTCTGAACTCTCTGTTTTGCTTTAGGACCCCACACAAGTGTCTAAGGACTCGTCTGAACTCTCTGTTTTGCTCTTCATGGTGCCGCTTGCTTGGTGGTGTCCCTTGCTTATGGGTGTTGCAGACTCTGGGGCCTTTCAGAACAGGTGTATATATACTGAGATCATGTGACAGATCATGTGACACTTACATTGCACACAGGTTAACTTTTATTTAACTAATTATGTGACTTCTGAAGGTAATTGGTTGCACCAGATCTTTTTAGGGGCTTCATAGCAAAGGGGGTGAATACATATGCACACACCACTTTTCATTCTTACTTGTTGAATTATTTGAAACAAGTATATTTTTTCATTTCACTTCACCAATTTGGACTATTTTGTGTATATCCATTACATTACATCCAAATAAAAATCTATTCAAATTAGAGGTTGTAACGCAACAAAATAGGAAAAATGCCAAGGGGGATGAATACTTTTGCAAGGCACAATAGGTCCTGGATGGCAGAAAGCTTTGCCAAATGCACTGGCCGAATCCCCTCTGTAGAGCCTTACGGTCGGATGCCGAGCATTCGCCATACCAGGCCATGAACGAACCAGTCAGGATGCTCTTGATTGTGCAGCTGTATAACTTTTTGAGGATCTGGGGACCCATGCCAAATCTTTTAAGTCTCCTGAGGGGGAAGAGGTGTTGTCTTGCACTCTTCATGACTGTCTTGGTATGTTTGGACCATAATAGTTTGTTGGTGATGTTGACACCAAGGAACTTGAAACTCTCGACCTGCTCCACTACAGTCCTGTTGATGTTAATGGCGGCCTGTTCGGCCCTCCTTTTCCTGTTGTCCACGATCAGCTCCTTTGTCTTGATCACATTGAGGGAGAGGTCGTTGTCCTGGCACCACACTGCCATGTCTCTGACCTCCTTCCTATAGGTTGTCTTGTCATTGTCTTTGATCAGGCCTACCACTGTATTGTCAGCAAACTTAATGATGTTGTTGGAGTCATGCTTGGTCATGCAGTCGTGGGTGAACAGGGAGTACAGGAGGGAACTAAGCACACCCTCCTGAGGGGCCCCGGTGTTGCAGATCAACATGGCAGATGGGCTGCTGCCTACACTCACCACCTGGGGGCAGCCCGTCAGGAAGTAAAAGATCCAGTTACAAAGGGAGATGTTTAGTCCCAGGGTCCTTTGCTTAGTGATGAGCTTTGTGGGCACTATGGTGTTGAACGCTGAGCTGTAGTCAATTAACAGCATTCTCACATAGGTGTTCCTTTTGTCCAGGTGGGAAAGGGCAGTATGGAGTGCGATTGAGATTGCGCCATCTGTAGCTCTGTTGAGGCAGTATGCGAATTGGAGTGGGTCTGATGTGAATCATGACCAGCCTTTAAAAAGCACTTCATGGCTACTGACGTGAGTGCTACGGGGTAGTAGTAATTTAGGGAGGTTACCTTCGCGTTCTTGGGCACAGGGACTATGGTGGTCTGTTTGAAACATGTAGGTGTTACAGACTCGGTCAGGGAGAGATTGAAAATGTCAGTGAAGACACTTGCCAGTTGGTCGACCATACTCAGAGTACACTTCCTGGTAATCCATATGGCCCCGCGCCCTTGTGAATGTTGATCTGTTTAAAGGTCTTCCTCACAGTGGCTACGGAAAGAATGATCACACAGTCTTCCCGGAACAGCTGATTCTCTCATGCATGCTTCAGTGTTGCTTGCTTGAAGCGAGCATAAAATATATTTAGCTCTTCTCGTAGGCTTGTGTGGGGCTGAGCAGCTCACGGCTGCGTTTCCCTTTGAGGTCCGTAATAGTTTGCAAGCCCTGCCACATCCGGACGAGCTTCAGAGCCGGTGTAGTAGGATTCAATCTTAGTCCTGTATTGACTCTTTGCCTGTTTGATAGTTTGTTTGAGGGCGTAGCGGGATTTCTTATAAGCGTCCAGATAAGTATCCCACTCCTTGAAAGGGGCAGGTCTACCCTTTAGCTTAGTGCGGATGTTGCCTGTAATCCATGGCTTCTGGTTGGGATATGTACGCACGGTCGGCTGTAGGGACTACGTCGTTGATGCACTTATTGATGAAGCCAGTAACTAAGGTGGTATACTCCTCTATGCCATCGGATGAATCCTGGAACATATTCAAGTCTGTGCTACCAAAACAGTCCTGTAGCGTAGTCCTCTGACCATTTCCGAAATTGAGCGAGTGACTGGTACTTCCTGCTTTAGTTTTTGCTTGTAAGCAGGAATCAGGAGGATATAATTATGGTCAAATTTGCCAAATGAAGGGTGAGCTTTGTATGTGTATCTGTGTGTGGAGTAAAGTTTTTTTCCCTCTGGTTACACATGTGACATACTGGTAGAAATGAGGTAAAATGGACTTAAATTTGCCTGCATTAAAGTCCCCGGCCACTAGGAGTGCCGCTTCTGGATGAGCATTTTCATGTTTGCTTATGGCCTTATTAGTGCCAGCATTGGTTTGTGTTGGTAAGTAGACGGCTATGAATAATATAGATGAAACCTCTCTTGGTAGATAGTGTGGTCTACAAGCTTATTATGAGGTACTCTACCTCAGGCGAGTAATACATCGAGACTTCTTTAATATTAGACATCCCGCAGTAGCTGTTATTGACAAATAGACACACACCCCCACCCCTCGTCTTACCAGACGTAGCTGTTCTGTCCTGCCGATGCACAGAGAACCCAGCCAACTCTACATTATTTGTGGCATCGTTAAGCCATGATTCAGTGAAACATAAGTTATTACAATTGTTTATGTCCCGTTGGTAGGATAGTCTCCAACAGAGATCATCCAATTTATTCTCCAATGATTGCACTTTGGCCAATAAAACGGATGGTAGAAGCGGGTTACCCACTCACCGATAAATTCTCATAAGAATGACTGGGATTTGATCCTGGTCTCGGAGAAACAATATATCCTTCGCGTCGGACTCATTAACGAACAAATCTTTGTCCTGTTCAAGTTGAGTAATCGCTGTTCTGATCTCCAGAAGCTCTTTTCTGTCATAAGAGATGGTAGCAGAAACGTTATGTCCAAAATGAGCTACAAACAATGCGAAAAACAAATGTAATAGCACAGTTGGTTAGGAGCCAATAAAACAGCAGCCATTCCCCCTGGTGCCATTATATTAATGAAATCATCAGCTGTCCGGGTGGCCGGTCTCAGACATTCCAGATGTGGAGGTCCTGGGCTGGCCTAGTTACACGTAGTCGGTTGGATGTACTGCCAAATTCTCTAAGCCCCGGCTTATTGTAGAGAAATAAACATTATATTCTCTGGCAACCGCTCTGGTGTACATTCCTTCAGTCAGCATGCCAATTGCATGCTCCCTCAAAACTTGAGACATCTGTGGCATTTGTTGTGTGACAAAACTGCACGTTTTAGAGTGGCATTTTATTGTCCCCAGCGCAAGGTGCACCTGTGTATTGATAATGCTGTTTAATCAGCTTCTTGATATGCCACACCTGTCAGGTGGATGGATTATCTTGGCTAAAGGAGAAATGCCCACTAACAGGGATGTAAACAAATTTGTGCACAACATTTTAGAGAAATACATGTTTTGTGCATATGGAACATTTCTGGGATCTTTATTTCAGCTCATGAAACATGGGACCAACACTTTACATGTTAGGTTTATATTTTTGTTCAGTATATTTGCTTAAAACTCACAGGCCACTGATAGCCAGTTGAGTAGTGGTTTAACGTTTCTCCTCTGGAGAGGAAGCCATGCACTTCAGAGGGATGTGTCTTGCCTCTCCTGGTTGAATATAGTTGAGTTTTGGTTGAACCACTCAGAGACCACACTTCTAATATAACCATGGTGACATGTTTATGGTTATCAGACCATGGACAGGCCTTGGTGTGTGTGTGTGTGTCGGTTTGTTAACCAGGTGTCATGTGGCCTCTCTGTTCCCTGTGGGGTTGGAGGATGACAGCGAGGTCACTGGGTGAGTTATAGAGCTAAGGGAAAGAGGGGGAGGCAGTGTGTGTGTGTGTGTGTGTGTGTGTGTGTGTGTGTGTGTGTGTGTGTGTGTGTGTGTGTGTGTGTGTGTGTGTGTGTGTGTGTGTGTGTGTGTGTGTGTGTGTGTGTGTGTGTGTGTGTGTGTGTGTGTGTGTGTGTGGGTGTGTTATAGTTGATGATAAAGATGGAGGAGACGTTAGAAGACACATCTGGACACACTAACTGTTTGGAGTGGTCTGAACTACGATTAGAGTGACAGAGAGGAGTAAAAGGTGAGAGAAAAGGGAGATAAGGATAGAGTAGAGAGAAGAGAAGGTAGGAACTTAGGAGATAGAGATAGGAACTTAGGAGAGATAGAGAGACCGAGATAAGGATAGGAACTTAGGAGAGATAGAGAGAGTGAGAAAAGGATAGGAACTTAGAGAGATAGAGAGACCGAGAGAAGGATAGGAACTTAGAGAGATAGAGAGAGTGAGAGAAGGATAGGAACTTAGAGAGATAGAGAGAGTGAGAGAAGGATAGGATAGGAACTTAGAGAGATAGAACTTAGAGAGATAGAGAAAGTGAGAGAAGGATAGGAACTTAGAGAGATAGAGAGAGTGAGAGAAGGATAGGAACTTAGAGATAGAGAGAGTAGAGAAGGATAGGAACTTAGAGAGAAGGATAGAGAACTTAGAACTTAGAGAGATAGAGAGAGTGAGAGAAGGATAGGAACTTAGAGAGATAGAGAGAGTGAGAGAAGGATAGGAACTTAGAGAGATAGAGAGAGTGAGAGAAGGATAGGAACTTAGAGAGATAGAGAGAGTGAGAGAAGGATAGGAACTTAGAGAGATAGAGAGAGAAGGATAGGAACTTAGAGAGATAGGATAGGAACTTAGAGAGATAGAGAGAGTGAGAGAAGGATAGGAACTTAGAGAGATAGAGAGAGTGAGAGAAGGATAGGAACTTAGAGAGATAGAGAGAGTGAGAGAAGGATAGGAACTTAGAGAGATAGAGAGAGTGAGAGAAGGATAGGAACTTAGAGAAGGATAGGAACTTAGAGAGAGATAGAAGGATAGAACTTAGAGAGATAGAGAGAGAAGGATAGGAACTTAGAGAGATAGAGAGAGTGAGAGAAGGATAGGAACTTAGAGATATTAGAGAGAGTGAGAGAAGGATAGGAACTTAGAGAGATAGAGAGGATAGGAACTTAGAGATGAGAGAAGGATAGGAACTTAGAGAGATAGAGAGAGTGAGAGAAGGATAGGAACTTAGAGAGATAGAGAGAGTGAGAGAAGGATAGGAACTTAGAGAGATAGAGAGAGTGAGAGAAGGATAGGAACTTAGAGAGATAGAGAGAGTGAGAGAAGGATAGGAACTTAGGAGAGATAGAGAGAGTGAGAGAAGGATATGAACTTAGAGAGATGGAGAGAGTGAGAGAAGGATAGGAACTTAGAGAGATAGAGAGAGTGAGAGAATCCAGAGGAGTGTGTACACCTGCCACTGATTCACTCGGGTCTTGTCCATGCACTCCTTTCAGTTCTCAGTTCATTTGAATGCAAATAACAGGACTAGCCACACATTTTCTATTGTTTGTGTGCCTGTGGGTGTTTGTGTGCCTGTGGGTGTTTGGGTACCTGTGGGTGTATGTGTGTCTGTGGGTGTTTGTGTGTCTATGGGTGTTTGTGTGTCTGTGGGTGTCTGTGTGCCTGTGGGTTTTTGGGTACCTGTGGGTGTTTGGGTACCTGTGGGTGTTTGTGTGTCTGTGAGTGTTTGTGTGCCTGTGGGTGTTTGTGTGCCTGTGGGTGTTTGGGTACCTGTGGGTGTTTGTGTGTCTGTGGGTGTCTGTGTGTTTGTGGGTGTCTGTGTGCCTGTGGGTGTTTGGGTACCTGTGGGTGTTTGTGTGCCTGTGGGTGTCTGTGTGTCTGTGAGTGTTTGTGTGCCTGTGGGTGTCTGTGTGCCTGTGGGTGTTTGTGTGCCTGTGGGTGTTTGGGTACCTGTGGGTGTTTGTGTGCCTGTGGGTGTTTGTGTGCCTGTGGGTGTTTGTGTGCCTGTGGGTGTTTGGGTACCTGTGGGTGTTTGTGTGCCTGTGGGTGTTTGGGTACCTGTGGGTGTTTGTGTGCCTGTGGGTGTCTGTGTGCCTGTGGGTGTTTGTGTGCCTGTGGGTGTCTGTGTGCCTGTGAGTGTTTGTGTGCCTGTGGGTGTTTGTGTGTCTGTGGGTGTTTGTGTGCCTGTGGGTGTTTGTGTGTCTGTGAGTGTTTGTGTGTCTGTGGGTGTTTGTGTGTCTGTGAGTGTTTGTGTGTCTGTGGGTGTTTGTGTGCCTGTGGGTGTTTGTGTGTCTTTGGGTGTTTGTGTGCCTGTGGGTGTTTGTGTGTCTGTGAGTGTTTGTGTGTCTGTGGGTGTTTGTGTGTCTGTGGACATGCAGGTGTTTTTTTGTTTTCCTATCTGTGTGGGGACCAGAAGTCCTCACAAGGATAGTAAAAAAAGGAGAAGTGGGGACATTTTGCCAGTCTCCACAAGGAAATGTGTGTGTGTACATATGTTTGTTGTGTCAGAGGATCATAATATGAGTTATTAAGTCATTATCTCTCCCACACAATAGTAGTGAAGCACAGGCCACACTCTGCATTATGATAAATCACAAGGAAGTTGGTCATAAAATAGTAATAAAAATCAAAAGAGCTGTTTACACATCCTCTTCTTGCAGAGGCAAGATGGTGAGGAAGAGGGGGATGAGGAGAGGAGAAGAAAGGAGAGGGGGAGATTAGTTTTATGCTCAGACTTACCCCCCCAAACACACTCTTCTTATTACTCTCTCTCTCTCTCTCTCTCTCTCTCTCTCTCTCTCTCTCTCTCTCTCTCTCTCTCTCTCTCTCTCTCTCTCTCTCTCTCTCTCTCTCTCTCTCTCTCTCTCTCTCTCTCTCTCTCTCTCTCTCTCTCTCTCTCTCTCTCTCTCACACACACACACACAAAAATACATGCACACACGCGTGACAGGATCATTGGTAACAACCCGTATGGTGTTTCACTGTGTGACATGTTAATAGTTCATATTTATGTTGCTGAGTGTCTGTTCTTTCCTCCTGGGCAGGTCTGCCCACAGCAGGTGATCCAGATGTTACTGACGCTCATCTCTCAGCTCTCATTTCTTCTCTCCGTACTCCTTTCTCTCTCTTTCTAACCCCACCACCCCGTCTTTCGTTCTCTCTCTTTCTCTTCTGTCTCCCCACCACCCTCTCTCTCTCTCTCTCTCTCTCTCTCTCTCTCTCTCTCTCTCTCTCTCTCTCTCTCTCTCTCTCTCTCTCTCTCTCTCCTCTCTCTCTCCCCCTCTCTCTCTCCCCCCTCTCTCTCTGTCTCTGTCTTTCTTCTCTCTTCTCTCCTTTCTCTCTCCCCTCTCTCTGTCTCTCTCTCTCTCTCTCTCTCTCTCTCTCTCTCTCTCTCTCTCTCTCTCTCTCTCTCTCTCTCTCTCTCTCTCTCTCTCTCTCTCTCTCTCTCCCCCTCTCTGTCCCTCTCTCTCTCTCCCCCTCTCTCTGTCTCTCTCTCTCTCTTTCTCTCTCTCTCTCTCTCTCTCTCTCTCTCTCTCTCTCTCTCTCTCTCTCTCTCTCTCTCTCTCTCTCTCTCTCTCTCTCTCTCTCTCTCTCTCTCTCTCTCTCTCTCTCTCTCTCTCTCTCTCTGTCTCTCTCTCTCTCTCTCTCCCCCTCCTCTCCCCCTCTCTCTCTCTCTCTCTCTCTCTCTCTCTCTCTCTCTCTCTCTCTCTCTCTCTCTCTCTCTCTCTCTCTCTCTCCCCCCCTCCCCCTCCCCTGTCTCTGTCTCTGTCTCTGTCTCTGTCTCTGTCTCTGTCTCTGTCTCTGTCTCTGTCTCTCCTCTCTCTCTCTCCCTGTTTCCTCTACTACTAATGAGCCCTGTCTGTCTGTGGACTTCCCCTGATCTGAATTATACAGGTCCTTTATGACCTCACTATTCATGTATTCATGGGATCTGACTGTTCTTTTTCTTCTGAAGGACAAAAAGCAAGGAAGTAAAAATAAGCAATATTATATCATCCCACTGGGCACACCATGTCATTTCAACCAATGTGGATAATTGGGTAATATTTCGTTGTGAGTGGACTCTGGCGTTCACATCACAGACAAACTGAAATGGTCCACTCACACAGACAGTGTGGTAAAGAAGGTAGAACAGTGCCTCTTCAACCTCAGGAGGCTGAAGCAATGTGGTGTGTCACCCAAAACCCTGACAAACTTTTACAGATGCACAATCGAGAGCATCCTGTCAGGCTATTTCACAGCAACCGCTGAGCTCTCGAGAGGGTGGTGTGGTCTGCACAACGCATCACCGGGGGCAAACTACCAGCCCTCCAGGACACCTACAGCACCCAATGTCACAGGAAGGCCAAAAAGATAATCAAGGACAACAACCACCCGAGCCACTGCCTTTTCATCTCGCTATCATCCAGAAGGCGAGGTCAGTACAGGTGCATCAAAGCTGGGACCGAGAGACTGAAAAACAGCTTATATCTCAAGGCCATCAGACTTTTAAACAGCCATCACTAACATAGAGACCAAATCACTGGACACTTTAATAAATGGATCACTCGTCACTTTTTTACCCCCCTTTTCTCCCCAATTGTTAGTAGTTACTGTCTTGTCTCATCGCTACAACTCCCGTAAGAACTCAGGAGAGACGAAGGTCAAGAGCCACGCATGCTCTGAAACACAACCCAACCAAGCCACACTGCTTCTTAACACAGCGTGCAACCAACCCAACCAAGCCACACTGCTTCTTAACACAGCGTGCAACCAAACCAACCAAGCCACACTGCTTCTTAACACAGCGTGCAACCAAACCAACCAAGCCACACTGCTTCCTAACACAGCGTGCAACCAACCCAACCAAGCCACACTGCTTCCTAACACAGCGTGCAACCAACCCAACCGTAGTCACTTTATTTATACAATGCAATGTCCGATGTTTGGTTTAGTTGTCACCCAAATGTTCATCACTGCACTTTCAACCATTTAAAAGCACAGCATTGATCAAATGGGAAATACATGTCAGATCTGTTGTTTATTTATACAACAGATGAATGTGTTATCACTGTGTTTCATCTAATAGCGGAACCAAATGACCTGGAATGCAGTTTAGATTACATTAAAAGCACATGGTGCAAGATATCATAGATAATTACAGCAATTGTGAAGATCTCTACAGACCTGCAACGAGCTATACATTCAATCTTGAACATACACACTTTATATCATTACATGGCAAGACATTTATTTTTACAGTAACCTCAAAATGTGGCCATGGACGTGATAACCATTTTAAGGTTGAATGCTACATTAGTTTGTAAGATGGCCTTAACTTTAGGCTATTTACTGGATT
Source organism: Oncorhynchus gorbuscha (assembly GCF_021184085.1). Lineage (NCBI taxonomy): Eukaryota > Metazoa > Chordata > Actinopteri > Salmoniformes > Salmonidae > Oncorhynchus > Oncorhynchus gorbuscha. The sequence continues at coordinate 84,789,683 of NC_060181.1, read as the reverse complement.
ACAAAAGCTGTATTTAATTGTGTTTGGTTGAGAACGCAACCAAATTTAACATTTATAGGAGATTGGTCTGAGCCACTGGCTTCAACCCATTCTATCTAAGCAGAAGATGCATCTCCTTCAAATGTTGATATTTGGTTGCGCTGACAACCAAACACATTTAAATATCCCTAAATATCATTACATTTTAAATCAACCAGAGCTTGAAATCCTAGGCCTATGTATTGCCTATGTTTTTGTTGAATCCTGGGTTAAACTAAAGCAATAACTGTTGATGACTTTACAAATGCTATAGATGTCTAATTAGCATCATTGATGATATACAGTATGGTCACATTTCATTTGCTCTGTTTAACCTGCCCTACTTCATTTTTAAGTGGAGATCCCTCAACAATCATTCTCATTGGTAATAGTCAGTGAAAAATGTCATAGCTAAGAAGGGCTTGGTTAAAACCCTGGATGGGACACCAAATGGTAGCTGTAGATACATCCTATCTCCAGTAGGAGGTGCTGCACAGCCTGTTGTTGTTTTTTCTGATAGTGGATATAACGTTGAAGATCTGACATTGTTTTAAAGGTACAAGTTCAACATATTTTTTATACAAGGTTTGTTTATGTTGAAATGTGGTTAACATGATGACATAATCCCGTGGTTGAAATTTCACCCATAAAATCCAAACTTTAAGTTGACGACTTTTTTTCCCAAATCCAACGAATTCTCCATGTGGATTCCACGGCACAATACGTTGACAAATTGCGTTGAAACAACGTTGATTCAACCAGTTTGTGCCCAGTGGGATGTTACTTTAGAGAAAAACACATTTTGCAAAAATCTGACTGGCACAGAGGAAATTAGAAAAGAGGAGCAGAGGGAGTGAGAAAGGGAAGGAGGGAAAGAAAGAGAGCAATAGAGAGATGTAAGTAGAGAGAGAGAGACCTGGGACAGTCCCCACAGTAGCAGCCTTGGTAACAGGCTGGTGGTGACAGGACCTTAGGGCTCTGGGGTGTCCCTCGACAATGCCTGTTTAGACACCATGATAAGCACCTGGGCCTTAGAAGAACAACTTCCTCACCACACACACACACACACACACACACACACACACACACACACACACACACACACACACACACACACACACACACACACACACACACAGACACAGAGACACATACACACACACACACACACACACACACACACACACACACACACACACACACACACACACACACACACACACACACACACACACACACACACACACACACACACACACACACACACACACACACACACACACACACACACACACACACACACACACACACACACAGAGTTCTCCAGAGAGATCTACAGACTACTACAGTTTCCAGTGGTATCCATGGAGACCCTCAGGGATTCCAGATTCCTCCAGGTAGGCAATCTGATAGAGATAAAGAGAGAGATTGAGCGAGAGAAAGAGAGATACATGGATAGATAGATAGATAGATAGATAGATAGATAGATAGATAGATAGATAGATAGATACCAATTTACCATATAACACATCATGTTTAACGGCATTAGGCCTAACTCCATGTCACTGTAACCATTATGTTGACTGTGGTAAATGGATTACGGCGGGATTCATGTTTTAAGGGGCATTACCTGACATGCCTTATTGGTGTGACTTTTGTAGTTACTACTGGTTGGGTTCCGTTTACACATTGCCATGAGTGGTTTTGTTTGAAATAGCATGCTGTATAGCCTACAGTCTGCCACTGGCCTGGGTATAGTTGGTTACACAAATTATTTGGTTTTACTACACGGCAGACAGAGAGGGAGGACACTTGCATGCTCTATGAGCACAACCCAGTGGCCAAAATATGAACTGCACGAGAGTCCAACCACTGCTCTCCAACTAGGCTACTGGGATAGGAGATTCTGTCAATGGCTTTAGTTTAGTAGTCAGGTCAAATGGATTTAGTTTAGTAGACAGGTCAAATGCTTTAGTTTAGTAGACAGGTCAAATGGATTTAGTTAGTAGACAGGTCAAATGCTTTAGTTTAGTAGACAGGTTAAATGCTTTAGTTTAGTAGACAGGTCAAATGCTTTAGTTTAGTAGTCAGGTCAAATGGTTTAGTTTAGTAGACATTTCAAATGCTTTAGTTTAGTAGACAGGTCAAATGCTTTAGTTTAGTGGACAGGTCAAATGCTTTAGTTTAGTAGACAGGTCAAATGGCTTTAGTTTTAGTAGTCAGGTCAAATGGCTTTAGTTTAGTAGACAGGTCAAATGGCTTTAGTTTAGTAGACAGGTCAAATGCTTTAGTTTAGTGGACAGGTCAAATGCTTTAGTTTAGTAGACAGGTCAAATGCTTTAGTTTAGTAGACAGGTCAAATGCTTTAGTTTAGTAGACAGGTCAAATGCTTTAGTTTAGTAGACAGGTCAACTGGCTTTAGTTTAGTAGACAGGTCAAATGGCTTTAGTTTAGTAGTCAGGTCAAATGGCTTTAGTTTAGTAGACAGGTCAAATGGCTTTAGTTTAGTAGACAGGTCAAATGATTTAGTTTAGTAGACAGGTCAAATGCTTTAGTTTAGTAGACAGGTCAAATGATTTAGTTTAGTAGACAGGTCAAATGCTTTAGTTTAGTAGACAGGTCAAATGCTTTAGTTTAGTAGACAGGTCAACTGGCTTTAGTTTAGTAGACAGGTCAAATGGCTTTAGTTTAGTAGACAGGTCAAATGGCTTTAGTTTAGTAGACAGGTCAAATGGCTTTAGTTTAGTAGACAGGTCAAATGATTTAGTTTAGTAGACAGGTCAAATGCTTTAGTTTAGTAGACAGGTCAAATGCTTTAGTTTAGTAGACAGGTCAAATGGCTTTAGTTTAGTAGACAGGTCAAATGATTTAGTTTAGTAGACAGGTCAAATGATTTAGTTTAGTAGACAGGTCAAATGCTTTAGTTTAGTGGACAGGTCAAATGCTTTAGTTTAGTAGACAGGTCAAATGCTTTAGTTTAGTAGACAGGTCAAATGATTTAGTTTAGTAGACAGGTCAAATGCTTTAGTTTAGTAGACAGGTCAAATGATTTAGTTTAGTAGACAGGTCAAATGCTTTAGTTTAGTAGACAGGTCAAATGCTTTAGTTTAGTAGACAGGTCAAATGATTTAGTTTAGTAGACAGGTCAAATGCTTTAGTTTAGTAGACAGGTCAAATGCTTTAGTTTAGTAGACAGGTCAAATGCTTTAGTTTAGTAGACAGGTCAAATGATTTAGTTTAGTAGACAGGTCAAATGCTTTAGTTTAGTAGACAGGTCAAATGCTTTAGTTTAGTAGACAGGTCAAATGCTTTAGTTTAGTAGACAGGTCAAATGATTTAGTTTAGTAGACAGGTCAAATGATTTAGTTTAGTAGACAGGTCAAATGCTTTAGTTTAGTAGACAGGTCAAATGATTTAGTTTAGTAGACAGGTCAAATGCTTTAGTTTAGTAGACAGGTCAAATGCTTTAGTTTAGTAGACAGGTCAAATGCTTTAGTTTAGTAGACAGGTCAAATGCTTTAGTTTAGTAGACAGGTCAAATGCTTTAGTTTAGTAGACAGGTCAAATGCTTTAGTTTAGTAGACAGGTCAAATGCTTTAGTTTAGTAGACAGGTCAAATGGGCATGTTAATGGTCTTCATGGGGATTTGTTTATATTTATTGTCAGTCTAACTAGTCCTGGTAACGATGCTTCATGGGTGACAGTTGTTGATGTGTTCAGAGGGTCCTCCCTGGTTCAAGCCCAGGTTGGGGCAAGGGGAGGGACTGAAGCAAAACTGTTACATCTACACTGTGATAAAGGGATTATGCTGGGGCTATGCAAAGCCATGCAGAGGTACTCATGTCACAGAACAGGTTGGACTGCTTGTGTCCTTCTTGCTGAGATGTCATTCGCTGCCGGATGAGTGGCTGTGCTGGTGGCAGCGATGTGCATGTAGGACTATGCATGCAGTCTGCTGCTCGAACGCATCACAGTGAACTGCATCTGACAGCTTGTCAAGTTGGAGAACAAAAAAAAAAGAGCAAACACAGATGAGGGAAAAGCAGCTGGGTTTCCACAAGCCCAGAGTCACCCGCTGGGTTTCCACAAGCCCAGAGTCACCCGCTGGGTTTCCACAAGCCCAGAGTCACCTGCTGGGTTTCCACAAGCCCACAGTCACCGGCTGGGTTTCCACAAGCCCAGAGTCACCTGCTGGGTTTCCACAAGCCCAGAGTCACCTGCTGGGTTTCCACAAGCCCAGAGTCACCCGCTGGGTTTCCACAAGCCCAGAGTCACCTGCTGGGTTTCCACAAGCCCAGAGTCACCCGCTGGGTTTCCACAAGCCCAGAGTCACCCGCTGGGTTTCCACAAGCCCAGAGTCACCCGCTGGGTTTCCACAAGCCCAGAGTCACCCGCTGGGTTTCCACAAGCCCAGAGTCACCTGCTGGGTTTCCACAAGCCCAGAGTCACCCGCTGGGTTTCCACAAGCCCAGAGTCACCCGCTGGGTTTCCACAAGCCCAGAGTCACCTGCTGGGTTTCCACAAGCCCAGAGTCACCCGCTGGGTTTCCACAAGCCCAGAGTCACCCGCTGGGTTTCCACAAGCCCAGAGTCACCTGCTGGGTTTCCACAAGCCCAGAGTCACCCGCTGGGTTTCCACAAGCCCAGAGTCACCTGCTGGGTTTCCACAAGCCCAGAGTCACCCGCTGGGTTTCCACAAGCCCAGAGTCACCCGCTGGGTTTCCACAAGCCCAGAGTCACCTGCTGGGTTTCCACAAGCCCAGAGTCACCTGCTGGGTTTCCACAAGCCCAGAGTCACCTGCTGGGTTTCCACAAGCCCAGAGTCACCTGCTGGGTTTCCACAAGCCCAGAGTCACCCGCTGGGTTTCCACAAGCCCAGAGTCACCTGCTGGGTTTCCACAAGCCCAGAGTCACCCGCTGGGTTTCCACAAGCCCAGAGTCACCTGCTGGGTTTCCACAAGCCCAGAGTCACCCGCTGGGTTTCCACAAGCCCAGAGTCACCTGCTGGGTTTCCACAAGCCCAGAGTCACCCGCTGGGTTTCCACAAGCCCAGAGTCACCCGCTGGGTTTCCACAAGCCCAGAGTCACCCGCTGGGTTTCCACAAGCCCAGAGTCACCTGCTGGGTTTCCACAAGCCCAGAGTCACCTGCTGGTTCTCCACAAGCCCAGAGTCACCTGCTGGGTTTCCACAAGCCCAGAGTCACCTGCATCCACCCGATAGAGGAGAAGGGAAAGGAAGGAGAGATCTTTCGTTGTGGCCGTCCCGCTCAAAGCTCGCATGTATGAAAGGATAATGTTTTTGTTTTAATGTCCGGGATGATTGTGTAGATATTGAAATACGCAACAAAAAAACACACTGCTTCGTTGTATTTTTCACCGCGACTGGGGCCATGAATTCGGCAGAGCAGACTGTCACTTGACTGATCACACTAGGGGTGCTGGAATCGCCGAAAAAGAACATTTCGGATCCCGAGGCATTTCTCCAGACCTCCCTCAAAGATGGGGTTGTATTGTGCATACTGCTGGAGAGTCTGAGCCCGGGCTCCACTGACAAAGTAAGGGCAGAACTGCCGTTTGTCTTCCCCTCATCGGCGCATCTATGCCTCCGCAAAAGTGACATGACGCGGTTCATCACCTCGCTTTTCTGTGCCAACTGGTCCACGAAGAGATTATTTTGTAGGTCACGAGAACGTGGATTATTGTCCCTAAAAACAGTACCAAATGATGGCACATATGTCAGTAGTTTTACGCGTGTGATAGGCTATAGTACCTACAGACAGACAGAGCAAACCGTTCGCTGTGGCCGATGCTTGTCATCTCTTCTTTGCGCAAATTATCAGTACCCTTTGTAGATTAAACAAAGTTTTTTGTTTACAAACTAAGTATTATCTTCACGAACTCTATGGTTTGGGAGTGGTGTAGCCTGTGGATTCTTTAGGGGGGGGGCAGACAGCAGAAAAGGACACAGACAGGCTACAGATGCGTTGTGAGATTGGAATCCAAAGCGCACAGACAGGGACCCTCTCCACACTTAAAGCAACAGTGCGGTATTTGTAATGTATGTCTATCAACACCAAAACCTCCACTCAGTAAAGCCTTGTACTGCATTGTGTAGCTTTTTAGGCGGATTGGACAGGTTGGGCGTTCCCTTGGCAACCAAACGGCTCTCTGACCACAGACTAGCCTAGTGCTGTCTGGACAGTGGCCACGTCTGGGAGAGAGACACCTATATCACCTTATAGGAGAACATCACCTATAGCCCAATCTAACAGGGTTCAGCCCAACCATTGATTCTGTTCTTATGGTCCGATAGATAGATTGGTTATTATCTGCCACCTGATGGCCACCTGATGAGGTATTGGTCACAGGTACAAAGGAGGGTAAAGAGGGATGTGCACTGTTCTGTTTTTAACAGTGAGAGTGAAAGTAGCACCGGAGACTTACCCTAAACTGGGTTCTATCCAAATCCCAATACACCCCTCCCCATACACAGATACCTCACTCTTTCCCTTTGTTGAGCCTTACCCTAAACTGGGTTCTATCCAAATCCCAATACACCCCTCCCCATACACAGATACCTCACTCTTTCCCTTTGTTGAGCCTTACCCTAAACTGGGTTCTATCCAAATCCCAATACACCCCTCCCCATACACAGATACCTCACTCTTTCCCTTTGTTGAGCCCACCCCTTTCTTTATTCATGTCTTGTTTAGTCTGATGCTTTGTTTTGACTCTTGTTTGGTTGTTTTTCTTTTTAATTTCTATAATTGTAAAGCAACTTTGGGTCCTTGAAAATAGCTATATAATATATGCCATTTAGCAGACACTTTTATCCAAAGCGACTTACAGTCATGTGTGCATACATTCTACGTATGGGTGGTCCCGGGGATCGAACCCACTACCCTGGCGTTACAAGCGCCATGCTCTACCAACTGAGCTACAGAAGGACCATAAGTCCCATGTGTTATTGTTATTAAGTCCACCCTCTAGGAAAATATGTGCTTTCTATTATATTCTGTTCGTTATAATCTATTCTGTTCGGTTATATTCTATTCTGTTTTGTTTGGTTATATTGTAATATATTCTGTTCTGTTTGGTTATAATCTATTCTGTTCTGTTTGGTTATAATCTATTCTGTTTTGTTTGGTTATATTGTAATATATTCTGTTTTGTTTGGTTATATTGTAATATATTCTGTTTTGTTTGGTTATATTGTAATATATTCTGTTTTGTTTGGTTATATTGTAATATATTCTGTTTTGTTTGGTTATATTGTAATATATTCTGTTTTGTTTGGTTATATTGTAATATATTCTGTTTTGTTTGGTTATATTGTAATATATTCTGTTTTGTTTGGTTATATTGTAATATATTCTGTTCCGTTTGGTTATTGTCACGATCGTCGTATGGAGTAGACCAAAGCGCAGCGTGGTTAGAATTCTTTCTTCTTTATTTGAAGGAAGAACACTTAAACTAAACAAACCGATAAGACGACCGCGACTGCTAACGAAACACTGCACTAACGTGCAACATAACAGACAATAACCCACAAAATACCCAGAGAAGATGGCTGCCTAAATATGGTTCCCAATCAAAGACAACGATAAACACCTGCCTCTAATTGAGAACCAATCTAGGCAACCATAGACATGTATAAACACCTAGATGATAAACAACCCCATAAACCTACAAAACCCATAGACAGTCCAAACACATACATCACCCATGTCACACCCTGACCTAACCAAAACAATGAAGAAAACAAAAGAATACTCAGGTCATGGCGTGACAGTTTATATATTATAATCTATTCAGTTATGTTTGGTTATAATCTATTCTGTTATGTTTGGTTATATTATAATCTATGTTCTGTTTGGTTATAATCTATTCTGTTTTGTTTGGTTATATTATAATCTATGTTATGTTTGGTTATAATCTATTCAGTTATGTTTGGTTATAATCTATTCTGTTATGTTTGGTTATAATCTATTCTGTTTTTTTGGTTATATTATAATCTATGTTCTGTTTGGTTATAATCTATTCTGTTTTGTTTGGTTATATTATAATCTATGTTCTGTTTGGTTATAATCTATTCTGTTTTGTTTGGTTATATTATAATCTATGTTTTGTTCTGTTACATTCTTTCATATTCTGTTCTGTTATATTTTATTATGTTCTGTTCTGTTTGGTTATATTATATTGTATTCTATTCTGTTTGGTTATATTATATTATGTTATGTTATATTCTATTATATTCTATTCTGTTTGGTTATATTATATTATGTTATGTTATATTCTATTATATTCTATTCTGTTTGGTTATATTATATTGTATTCTATTCTGTTTGGTTATATTATATTATGTTATGTTATATTCTATTATATTCTATTCTGTTTGGTTATATTATATTGTATTCTATTCTGTTTGGTTATATTATATTATGTTATGTTATATTCTATTATATTCTATTCTGTTTGGTTATATTATATTATGTTATGTTATATTCTATTATATTCTATTCTGTTTGGTTATATTATATTATGTTATGTTATATTCTATTATATTCTATTCTGTTTGGTTATATTATATTATGTTATGTTATATTCTATTATATTCTATTCTGTTTGGTTATATTATATTATGTTATGTTATATTCTATTATATTCTATTCTGTTTGGTTATATTATATTATGTTATGTTATATTCTATTATATTCTATTCTGTTTGGTTATATTATATTGTATTCTATTCTGTTTGGTTATATTATATTATGTTATGTTATATTCTATTATATTCTATTCTGTTTGGTTATATTATATTGTATTCTATTCTGTTTGGTTATATTACATTATGTTATGTTATATTCTATTATATTCTATTCTGTTTGGTTATATTATATTGTATTCTATTCTGTTTGGTTATATTATATTCTGTTTGGTTATATTATATTATGTTATGTTATATTCTATTATATTCTATTCTGTTTGGTTATATTATATTGTATTCTATTCTGTTTGGTTATATTATATTATGTTATGTTATATTCTATTATATTCTATTCTGTTTGGTTATATTATATTATGTTATGTTATATTCTATTATATTCTATTCTGTTTGGTTATATTATATTATGTTATGTTATATTCTATTATATTCTATTCTGTTTGGTTATATTATATTGTATTCTATTCTGTTTGGTTATATTATATTATGTTATGTTATATTCTATTCTGTTCTGTTATATTCTATTCATTTGTATACTATTATATTCTGTAACTGCATGGACTAGACTGTTACTGTAATGTCGTTCGTCTGTTGTATGAAGAGAGTCAGACCGAAATGCAGCGTGTAGGTTACTCATGACTTTAATGAAGATAATAGCGGTACATGAAATAACTGTATATGAAAACAACAAACGAAACGAAAACCTATTACAGCCTATCTGGTGACTACAACACTAAGATAGGAACAAACACCCACAAAATACAACGCGATCTCAGGCTACCTAAATACGGTTCCCAATCAGAGACAACGATAAGCAGCTGACTCCAATTGAGAATCGCCTCAGGCAGCCAAGCCTAACTAGACACACCCCTAATCATACACAATCCCAATTAATACAAACCCCAATACGAATACAACATATAAACCCATGTCACACCCTGGCTTACCCAAACATATACCAAAAACACAAAATATAATGACCAAGGCATGACAGAACCCCCCCCCCTAAGGTGCGGACTCCCGGACGCACCTCAAGAGCATAGGGAGGGTCCGGGTTGGCGTCTGTCCATGGTGGCGGTTCTGGCTCGGGACGTGGACCCCACTCCATTAATGTTCTATTTCCTCTCCTTCGCGTCCTGGGATAATCCACTTTCTCCGCCGACCATGGCCTAATAGTCCTCACCCTGATCCCCACATAACTGAGGGGCAGCTCGGGACCGAGGGGCAGCTCGGGACCGAGGGGCAGCTCGGGACCGAGGGGCAGCTCGGGACCGAGGGGCAGCTCGGGACAGAGGGGCAGCTCGGGACAGAGGGGCAGCTCGGGACAGAGGGGCAGCCCGTGACAGAGGGGCAGCCCGGGACTGAGGGGCATCTCGGGACAGAAGCAGCCAGGTACTGAGAGGAAGCCTAGTACTGAGAGGAAGCTCAGTACTGAGAGGAAGCTCAGTACTGAGAGAAAGCTCAGTACTGAGAGGAAGCTCAGGCAGGTAGTAGGCTCCGGTAAATCCTGGCTGGGTGGTGGAACTGGAAGATTCAGGTTGTCTGGCCGATCTAGAAGATCTTGGCAGACTGGCACTTCTGGCGGATCCTGGCAGACTGGCACTTCTGACGGATCCTGGCAGACTGGCGACGCTGAGCCGACTGGCGGCGCTGGGCCGACTGGGAGCACTGGGCAGACTGGGAGCACTGGGCAGACTGGGAGCACTGGGCAGACTGGGAGCACTGGGCAGACTGGTGACTCCGGCAGCGCAGGAGAGGAGAAAGGCTCTGGCTGTGCTAAACAGGCGGGAGACTCCAACAGCGCAGGAGAGGAGAAAAGCTCTGGCTGCGCTAAACAGGCGGGAGACTCCGGCAGCGCAGGAGGGGAGAAAAGCGCTGGCTGCGCTGAAAAGGCGAGGCGCACTGGAGGCCTGGTGCGTGGTGCTGGAACTGGTGGTACTGGCGCGAGGACACGCACAGGAAGCCTGGTGCGGGGAGCTGCTACCGGAGGACTGGTGTGTAGAGGTGGCTCTGGATAGACCGGACCGTGCAGGCGCACTGGAGCTCTTGAGCACCGAGCCTGCCCAAGCTTACCTGGCTCGATGCCCACTCTAGCCCGGCCAATAGGAAGGGCTGGTATGTGTCGCAGCTGGCTCTGCACCCGCACTGGAAACACTGTGCGCTCCATAGCATAACACGGTGCCTGCCCGGTCTCTCTAGCCCAATGGTGAGCACAGGGAGTATGCGCAGGTCTCCTACCTGGCATAACTATTCTCCCCTCTAGCCCCCCCCAATAATTTTTTTGGGGTGACTTT
>NC_060181.1:84766147-84771147 GCF_021184085.1 Oncorhynchus gorbuscha | reverse complement strand
TCCACGTATTTTAGCTTTGGCACTAACACCATGTCACACACAGGAATGATGTACACACACACACACACACACTGACCATTCTTTCTCTTGTCCCCAGCCGTTTGAGCCCAGTGACCTGCTCCCAGGGCTGAACTTCTCCAAGATACTCAGCAGTCTGGTGGCTCTGAACAACGTGACTGCAGGTTAGTCTGAAGTAGAGGTCGACCGATTAATCGAGTTTCCATAACAATCGGACATCTTTGGACGCCGATTTTGACGATTTTTAAAATGGTTGTATTTATTTAAGTTAAGAACACATTCTTATTTTCAATGACGGCCTAGGAACGGTGGGTTAACTGCCTTGTCCAGGGACAGAACAACAGATTTTTACCTTGTCAGCTCGGGGATTACATCTTGCAACCTTACAGTTAACTAGTCCAACGCTCTAACCACCTGCTTTACATTGAACTCCACGAGGAGCCTGCAGAGACAACAAACACATAGAAAAAAGAACATAGACTACCCACCCCAACTCACTCCCTGACCAACCTAACACAAAGACATAACAAAGGAACTAAGGTCAGAACGTGACAACCAGGTGAAATTGTGTCACTTCTCTTGTGTTCATTGCAGGCAGAGTCAGTGTATATGCAACAGTTTGGGCCGCCTAATCTGCCAGAATTTTACGTAATTATGACATAACATTGAAGGTTGTGCAATGTAACAGGAATATTTAGACATATGGATGCCACCATATGGGTGGCTGTTGTCGATGTGTTCCTGGTTCGAGCCCAGGTAGGAGTGAGGAGAGGGACGGAAGCTATACTGTTACACTGGCAATACTATAGTGCCTATAAGAACATCCAATAGTCACAAGGTTAATGAAATACAAATGGTATAGAGGAAATAGTCCTATAATTCCTATAATAACTACAACCAAAAACTCATGTTAATCTTGGAACTCCCTCTCCCGGATCTGGGAGAATTGTCATCAACTGACACTAATTAGCATAACGCAACGGACAAAAAATATTACTAGAATATATTCATATTCATGAAATCACAAGTGAAATATAGTGAAACACAGCTTAGTCTTTTGTCAATCACCCTGTCATCTCAGATTTTGAAATTATGCTTTACAGCCAAAGCAAGACAAGCATTTGTGTAAGTTTATCGATAGCTTAGTATAGCATTATGCAAATGAAATACTTAAAAATCATACAATGTGATTTTCTGGATTTTTGTTTTAGATTCTGTCTCTCACAGTTGAAGTGTATCTATGATAAAAATTACAGACCTCTACATGCTTTGTAAGTAGGAAAACCTGCAGAATCGGCAGTGTATCAAATACTTGTTCTCCCCACTGTATGTATCTATGTCAAATGGAGATTTGTGTGGGCTAATCTTCAGGATTCAGGCCCTTCTTCAGGCCTTACTGAAGCTTCAGGCCCTCCCTTTCTTACTCTGTTCCCAAAACCATACCTCTCCTCCCTTCTCTACCTCCCCGTCTCGTCTCTGCCTCCTCATCCCTCTGTCCTTTCCTCACCTCCCCCTCCCTACCTCTCATTCCACTCTCTATCTCTCCATCTCCATCTTCCTCTTCTCTGTACCTCTTTACATTCCGCCCTCCTCCCCTCTATACCCCTCCTCCCCTCTCTACCTCCTCCACCCCTCGCCTCCCCTCTCTCCTCCTCCCCCTCTCTACCCTCTCCCTCCTCCCCTCTCTACCTCCTCCTCCCCTCTCTACCTCCTTGTCCTCCACTCTCTACCCCTCTCCTCTCCTCCCCTCCCTACCTCCTCCTCCTCCTCCCTCTCTACCCCTCTCCCCCCTCTCTACGTTCTCCACCCCTCTCTACCCCTCTCCCCTACTCCCCTTTCTACCTCCTCCTCCACCTCCCCTCGCCTCCCCTCTCTCCTCCTCCCGTCTCTACCTCCTCCTCCACTTTCCTCCCCTCTCTACCTCCTCCTCCCCTCTCTACCTCCTCCTCCCCTCTCCTCCCCTCTCTATCTCATCCTCCCCTCTCTACCTCGTCCTCCCCTCTCTACCTCGTCCTCCCCTCTCTACCTCCTCCTCCGCCCCTCTCTACCCTCTCTCCTCCTCCCCTCTCCTCCCCTCGCTACCCTCTCTACCTCCTCCTCCCCTCTCTACCTCCTCCTCCCCTCTCTACCTCCTCATCCTCCCCTCTCTATGTCCGTGAGATTAAAGGCTGTGGTAGGTGTCCCATCTGTATTCCTGCAACTGGACCTCACATAGTATCAGAAAGAAAAGGTCTGATGTGGAGGGATAACTCATTTCTCCCTTTCTCTCTCTCTCTACTCTCTCTCTTTCTCCCACTCTCCCTCTCAGACCAACAAGTGTCTCCCAAATCTGGGACCCTGAAGAGTCCTCCAAAAGGCTTTGACACTACAGCCATCAGCAAGACCTACTACAACCTGGAATGACCTGGTCATGATGTCTCTCTTTCCTTCTGGCTCGATGGACATTACTCTTAATGCTGTAGCTCCACCTAATTCTCTGTATGTGTGTGTTTCCCTGACATTTTAATGTCTGTCCATGCTCTGGGTTATGGAGATGAAAGAACACGGAAATACATACCGTAATTTCTGGACTATTAAGCGCACCTGAATATAAGCCGCACCCACTGAATTTAAAAAAAGTATTTTGTACATAAATAAGCCGCACGTGTCTATAAGCCGCAGGTGCCTACCGGTACATTGAAACAAATTAACTTTACACAGCCTTTAAACGAAACACGGCTTGCAACAAAAATAAATAGGCTTTTAAACGAAACACAGCTTGTAACAAAAATGTAAAAAATTGCAGTAAACAGTAGCCTACCAAGAAAGTCATTGGTCACCATCTTCCTCCTCCTGTGCACTGAAACCACTGAAGTCATCTCCTTCGGTGTCGGAGTTGAATAGCCTCAGAATTGCTTCATCCGATGTTGGATCGTTTTCATTGTCGCTCTCGTCACTTTCATCCGGAGGCAAATACCCCGGTGAGCTCACGCTGCCCCTTCAACACGCAGCAGTCCAGCCTTTCCAAACCCGTTGATGATAGTGGATTTTTTGACAATGCTCCACGCTGTCAGGACCCACTGGCAGACTTGACCATAAGTTGCTCTTCGCATGCGGCCCGTTTTAGTGAAGGATTTCTCCCCACTTGTCATCCAAGCCTCCCACTGAACACGGAGCGCCACCTTAAATGCACGATTTACACTGATGTCGAGTGGCTGCAAATACTTTGTCGTGCCCCCAGGAATCACAGCTGGAATTGAGTTTGTCCTCTTGATGGCTTCTTTCACAGAATCTGTTATGTGGGCCCTCATGCTGTCTAACACGAGCAATGCCTTGTTCTTGTGAAAGAATCCTCCCGGTCGCTTGCTTAACACTCCGTATACCATTCATGCATTAGGCCTTCCGTCATCCATCCTTTCTTGTTGACTTTCACAACAATTCCTCTCGGGAATCTTTTCTCAGAACACAGGTGATGTGCGTTTTTTCATGCCCAGTTGTTTTCAGCGTGACGGATGATTCGCCTTTCCTGTTGACAGTCCGAGTGAGAGGCAGGTCAAAACGTCAGAGGAACCTCATCCATATTTATGATGTCGTGCGGGCCGATTGAATGCTCCGCTATCTTTGCATCAGTGAATTTGCGGAAGTTGGTAACTTTTTCCTCGTAGTCGGGAGGGAGCTGCTGACAGACTCGTCCGTACCCTGATGGACAGGCCTTTATGTCTCATAAATCTTAGACACCACGATGGTCCACCTCTAAAATCCTCAAACTTCATTGCGGTGGCGATTGTTTTGTCTTTCAGTCGGATCTGCGCAGTTGAAACACCTCGGCCGTCTGCTCTCTGTGTGTTGACCCAGTCTTCAAGATCATGTTCTAGTTCGGCCGTCTGCTCTCTGTGTGTTGACCCAGTCTTCAAGATCATGTTCTAGTTCGGCCGTCTGCTCTCTGCGTGTTGACCCAGTCTTCAAGATCATGTTCTAGTTCGGCCGTCTGCTCTCTCTGTGTGTTGACTACTCTGTGTGTTGACTACTCTATGTGTTGACTACTCTATGTGTTGACTACTCTGTGTGTTGACTACTCTATGTGTTGACTACTCTGTGTGTTGACCCAGTCTTCAAGATCATGTTCTAGTTCGGGCCATCTGCTTTTCTTCCCTCTGAAAGCTTTTGTCGTCTTTCTGCACTGAGTCAGTTCCTCACGCTGCTGTTTCCAACGTCTTATCATTGACTCATTAAGGCCAAGCTCATGTGCAGCAGCTCTCTTTCCTTTTCCAACAGCCAGATCGATCGCCTTCAACTTGAAAGCTGCATCATATGCATTTCTCCGTGTCTTTGCCATGATGAGGGTGACGATATGACTACCGTAATCAGAATGATGGGAAGTTTGAGCGCGCTCGATGTACGTCACATTATGTGACGGTGCTCAGTTTTTTGGCGGCATGAATCTTGTAAAGCGGGAAGAATCCATAAATTAGCCGCGTCATTGTATAAGCCGCGATGTTCAACGCATGGGAATAAAGTAACGGCTTATAGTCTGGAAATTACGGTACTATACTAGAGAGAGAGGGAGTCTATACACTACTCCTCTCTATTTCTCCTCTCCACACTACACCTCTCTATTTATCCTCTGTACACTACACCTCTCTATTCATCCTCTGTACACTACACCTCTCTATTTCTCATCTGTACACTACACCTCTCTATTTCTCATCTGTACACTACACCTCTCTATTTATCCTCTGTACACTACACCTCTCTATTCATCCTCTGTACACTACACCTCTCTATTTCTCATCTGTACACTACACCTCTCTATTTATCCTCTGTACACTACACCTCTCTATTTCTCATCTGTACACTACACCTCTCTATTTATCCTCTGTGCACCACACCTCTCTATTCATCCTCTGTACACTTCACCTCTCTATTTCTCATCTGTACACTACACCTCTCTATTTATCCTCTGTACACTACACCTCTCTATTCATCCTCTGTACACTACACCT
>NC_060181.1:84698647-84761147 GCF_021184085.1 Oncorhynchus gorbuscha | reverse complement strand
CGTGAGCTGGTGGTTGGTCAGAAGCTGCTGGCAGTGTTATTTTCTCTCCCCTCTCTCTCTTTGCCATTTCTCTCTCCAGCTAAACTTTAGGTCAGAGTGAGCTCTATGGCTGAGTGTATTCTGTCAGAGCAGAGACACAGGGCTGAAGATAGAGACACAGGGCTGAAGATAGAGACACAGGGCTGAAGATAGTGACACAGGGCTGAAGATAGAGACACAGGGCTGAAGATAGAGACACAGGGCTGAAGATAGAGACACAGGGCTGACGATAGAAACACAGGGCTGAAGATAGAGAC
Organism: Oncorhynchus gorbuscha; assembly: GCF_021184085.1. Taxonomy (NCBI): domain Eukaryota; kingdom Metazoa; phylum Chordata; class Actinopteri; order Salmoniformes; family Salmonidae; genus Oncorhynchus; species Oncorhynchus gorbuscha. Next base: position 84,760,851 of record NC_060181.1, on the reverse strand, counting down.
ACAGGGCTGAAGATAGAGACACAGGGCTGAAGAAAGAGACACAGGGCTGAAGATAGAGACACAGGGCTGACGATAGAGACACAGGGCTGAAGATAGAGACACAGGGATGAAGATAGAAGATAGAGACATAGAGCTGAAGATAGAGACACAGGGCTGAAGATAGAAGATAGAGACATAGAGCTGAAGATAGAAGATAGAGACACAGGGCTGAAGATAGAGACACAGGGCTGACGATAGAGACACAGGGCTGACGATAGAGACACAGGGCTGAAGATAGAGACACAGGGCTGAAGATAGAGACACAGGGCTGAAGATATAGACACAGGGCTGACGATAGAGACACAGGGCTGAAGATAGAGACACAGGGCTGAAGATAGAGACACAGGGCTGAAGATAGAGACACAGGGCTGAAGATAGAGACACAGGGCTGATCACGTGTTACTGTTTCTTCCCTGCTTTGGAAAGTTAAGAGAATCACTCAATATAAAAAGCTTCAGCCCTGAATGATGGGATACTTCTGACCGATGGGATACTTCTGACCGATGGGATACTTTTGACCGATGGGATACTTCTGACCGATGGGATACTTCTGACCGATGGGATACTTCTGAATGACGGGATACTTCCTATGACTGGATACTTCTGACCGATGGGATACTTCTGACCGATGGGATTCCTCTGAATGACGGGATACTTCCTATGACTGGATACTTCTGAATGACGGGATACTTCTGAATGACGGGATACTTCTGAATGATGGGATACTTCTGAATGATGGGATACTTCTGACCGATGGGATTCCTCTGAATGACGGGATACTTCCTATGACTGGATACTTCTGAATGACGGGATACTTCTGAATGACGGGATACTTCTGAATGATGGGATACTTCTGAATGATGGGATACTTCCTATGACGGGATACTTCTGAATGACGGGATACTTCTGAATGATGGGATACTTCTGAATGACGGGATACTTCTGAATGACGGGATACTTCTGAATGATGGGATACTTCTGAATGACGGGATACTTCTGAATGACGGGATACTTGTGAATGATGGGATACTTCTGAATGACGGGATACTTCTGAATGACGGGATACTTGTGAATGATGGGATACTTCTGAATGAGGGGATACTTCTGAATGATGGGATACTTCTGAATGACGGGATACTTCTGAATGACGGGATACTTCTGAATGACGGGATACTTCTGAATGACGGGATACTTCTGAATGACGGGACACTTCTGAATGATGGGATACTTCTGAATGACGGGATACTTCTGAATGACGGGATACTTCTGAATGACGGGATACTTCTGAATGACGGGATACTTCTGAATGACGGGACACTTCCCTCACTGAGAATATCATGTGGAACTAAATCTGAAAAATATATTTGGATTGAAATGGGAGCAGAGCATTCAGAGTCTGCAGGTATGGTATGTCTTTTCTCTTCCCATGGGGTATTTAGTGGTTGTGGTTGTGTCATACAGTTCTCACAGGTTTGTCATTCCTCCCGTTATCTCCTCTCGCCCCCTACCACCCCCTCTCTCCCTCTACCACCTCCTCTCTCCCCTACCACCCCCTCTCTCCCTCTACCACCCCCTCTCTCCCTCTACCACCCCCTCTCTCCCTCTACCACCCCCTCTCTCCCCCTACCACCCCCTCTCGCCCCTACCACCCCCCTCGCCCCCTACCACCCCCTCTCTCCCTCTACCACCCACACCTGTGGTTGTGCTTTCAGTTTGTTGGATGTGCATACTTTAAACTCAGGAGGGTTAGAGAGAATATTCACTTGACCTATTCTCAGTGGATGTACAGAAGTGTTGTTGAATGTGTTATGCAGCTGAAAGAAAGAGAGACCCCAGTGACTGTACCTTTCATTACTAGAGGAGAGGAGAGGAGAGGAGAGGAGAGGAGAGGAGAGGAGAGGAGAGGAGAGGAGAGGAGAGGAGAGGAGAGGAGAGGAGAGGAGAGGAGAGGAGAGGAGAGGAAAGAGGAGAGGAGAAGAGAGAAAAGGAGGAGAGAAGAGGAGAGGAGAGGAGAGAGGGGAGAGGAGGAGAGAAGAGGGAGTGAACATTGTATCGTTGTCCAGAAGAAAGCATCTCTAAGAGTTCTGTGTGAGTGAGATGTGACATTTCTGAGAACGTCTTTAAACAGCCATGAGACAGTTAGAGGAAACGTTAGAGGAAACGTGAATTTACATCAGTCTCCATCTAATGGCTATGATTAGGACTGGAGGAGGGTAGGATGAAGCTCCAGCGCTATCTAATGCCACTCATGTAGTAACGCTGATATCTTGGCACCAGGTGGCAGTGTTGGTCAATAAATTAAATCCTTCTAGTAGTGTTTAATGAGTTGTAAATGCATGTTGTAAATTATACCACTAGGTGGCAAAGAAACATCCCAGTAGTGACTCCTCCCAGAAAAAATGTGTGTGTGTGTTTATTTGTATGCAGTTGAGTGAGTGTTGGCAGTAGCAGTAAGCAGGAATGGTTGGCATGCTTGAAATTCTGTGTAACACAGTTAAACCCAATGTTTGTGTGTGTGGTACAGTTAAACCCAAAGTGTGTGTTTGTGCGTGGAAGCATGTGTGTGTGACAACGGTCAGCAGAAGTGGCTGGTAATCAGGCAGTGGGAAAACAGGGTGGTAGCACTCTGAGACATTTGATGGGAGATTATCCTAAAATTATCCCTAGAATTACTCCAACCCAGCTGGAGAGAGAGAGGTCTTGTCCACGGATGGGGATAGAAGGAGGGAGAGAACATTGGACGGAGGAGTGGGTGTAATGAGTCTGACAGTGTTGGTACATTGGGTTAATGAACCATGTTATTCCAAATCAAACAGCCATAAGCAGCAGATTTGACTCCAAGCAGTGGATATATGGTTAGAGGACAACCTATAGAGACTGAGTATCCAAGCTAACTGTGTGACAGAATGCTGTGAGCTACAAACAAAGGGGGACACCTAGTCAGTTGCACAACTGAATGTATTCAACTGAAATGTGTCTTCCAGCATTTAACCCAACCCCTCTGAACCAGAGAGGTGCGGGGGGCTGCCTTAATGGACATCCACAGCACCAGGGGAACAGTTGTTGGGTTTTAACTGCCATGTTCAAGGGTTTAACGACAGATTTTTCCACTTGCCAGGTCAGGGACTTGAACCAGTGACCTTTCGGCTACTTTCCCAACGCTCTTAACCTCTAGGCTACCTGTCTCCTCTGACATGTTTACTGAACACTTATCACAGAGTTGCTCTATGCCACTTATCTCTCAATGAAGGCCTCCAACACACACACACACACACACACACACACACACACACACACACACACACACACACACACACACACACACACACACACACACACACACACACACACACACACACACACACACACACACACACACACACACAGTGCATGTGTGTGTGGGGTTGAGTGCATGTGTTCCATGTGAACCCCAGTGTGGGATAAGTCGCTCTGGATAAGAGCGTCTGCTAAATGACTTAAATGTAATGTAATGTAATGGATAATTGGGGCACTTCCCCTATGGTATTACCCCCACCCCACCGCCACCACCACCTTTTAGTGCACACCCACGCAGTCCAATGTATACAACACCCTTCTAAAAAGAGAGGGGTGGTAGAGGGAGAGAGGGGTGGTAGTGGGAGAGAGGGGGTGGTAGATGGAGAGAGGGGGTGGTAGAGGGAGAGAGGGGGTGGTAGAGGGAGAGAGGGGTTGGTAGAGGGAGAGAGGGGTGGTAGAGGGAGAGAGGGGTGGTAGAGGGAGAGAGGGGTGGTAGAGGGAGAGAGGGGGTGGTAGAGGGGGAGAGGGGGTGGTAGAGGGAGAGAGGGGGTGGTAGAGGGGGTGGTAGATGGAGAGAGGGGTGGTAGAGGGAGAGAGGGGGTGGTAGGCGTGAGAGGGGGTGGTAGAGGGAGAGAGGGGGTGGTAGAGGGAGAGAGGGGGTGGTAGAGGGAGAGAGGGGTGGTAGAGGGAGAGAGGGGGTGGTAGAGGGAGAGAGGGGGTGGTAGAGGGAGAGAGGGGTGGTAGAGGGAGAGACGGGGGTGGTAGAGGGAGAGAGGGGGTGGTAGAGGGGGAGAGGGGGTGGTAGAGGGAGAGAGGGGTGGTAGAGGGGGTGGTAGAGGGAGAGAGGGGGTGGTAGAGGGAGAGAGGGGGTGGTAGGGGGAGAGAGGGGGTGGTAGAGGGAGAGAGGAGAAAATGGGAGGAATGACAAACCTGTGAGAACTGTATGACAATTAGAGACAGACCAATACTGTGGAGAGAGAGTGGAGGAGTGATGGATGGAGACGGAGGGAGGGAGGAAGCAGAGGTTTAAGTAGACCTTTCGTGGTGCTGTGACGTCCTGCAGGTCCTTCTTCTTCCTTGGTCTGATGGATAGTGGAGAGAGATGGATGATGGAGACAGAGCGAGAGAAGGGATGGATGGAGACAGGAATTGATGAGAGAGAGAGAGAGAGAGAGAGAGAGAGATGAGGGGAAAGAGAGGATGCTAAACTGCCTGGGTCTAAGTGAGAGAGGGAGATGTTTTATTTATTTATTTCACCTTTATTTAACCAGGTAGGCCAGTTGAGAACAAGTTCTCATTTACCACTGCGACCTGGCCAAGATAAAGCCAAGCAGTGCGACAACAACACAGAGTTACACATGGAATAAACAAACTGTAACACAGTAGAAAAGTCTATATACAGTGTGTGCAAATGAAGTAAGATTAGGGAGGTATGGCAATAAATAGACCATAGTGGCAAAATAATTACAATTTAGCAATTAAACATTGGAGTGATAGATGTGCAGAAGATGATGTGCAAGTAGAGATACTGGGGTGCAAAAGAGCAACAACAAAAAATATAACAATCTGGGGATGAGGTAGTTGGATGGGATATTTACAGATGGGCTATTTACAGATTGGCTGTGTACAGGTACAGTGATCGGTAAGCTGCTCTGACAGCTGATGCTTAAAGTTAGTGAGGGAGATATACGTCTCCAACTTCAGTGATTTTTGAAATTCGTTCCAGTCACTGACAACAGAGAACTGGAAGGAAAGGCGGCCAAATGAAGTGTTGGCTTTGGGGAGGACCAGTAAAATAATGCTGGAGCACTGGTCAAATCAAATCAAATTCATTTATATAGCCCTCCGTACATCAGCTGATATCTCAAAGTGCTGTACAGAAACCCAGCCTAAAACCCCAAACAGCAAGCAATGCAGGTGTAGAAGCACGGTGGCTAGGAAAAACTCCCTAGAAAGGCCAAAACCTAGGAAGAAACCTAGAGAGGAACCAAGCTATGTGGGGTGGCCAGTCCTCTTCTGTTTCGGGTGGAGATTATAACAGAACATGGCCAAGATCTTCAAATGTTCATAAATGACCAGCATAGTCAAATAATAATAATCACAGGCAGAACAGTCGAAACTGGAGCAGCAGCGCGGCCAGGTGGACTGGGGACAGCAAGGAGTCATCATGTCAGGTAGTCCTGAGGCATGGTCCTAGGGCTCAGGTCCTCCGAGAGAGAGAGAAAGAGAGAATTAGAGAGAGCATACTTAAATTCACACAGGACACAGGATAGGACAGGAGACGTACTCCAGATATAACAAACTGACCCTAGCCCGCCGACACATAAACTACTGCAGCATAAATACTGGAGGCTGAGACAGGAGGAGTCAGGAGACACTGTGGCCCCATCCGATGACACCCCCGGACAGGGCCAAACAGGAAGGATATAACCCCACCCACTTTGCCAAATCACAGCCCCCACACCACTAGAGACGTATCTTCAACCACCAAGTTACCATCCTGAGACAAGGCCGAGTACAGCCCACAAAGATCTCCACCACGGAGACCTCCACCACGACCTCCAACCCAAGGGAGGCGCCAACCCAGACAGGAAGATCACATAAGTGACTCAACCCACTCAAGTGACGCACCCTTCTTAGTTACGGTATGAAAGAGCCCTAGTAAGCCAGTGACTCAGCCCCTGTAATAGGGTTAGAGGCAGAGAATCCCAGTGGAAAGAGGGGAACCGGCCAGGCAGAGACAGCAAGGGCGGTTCGTTGCTCCAGAGCCTTTCCGTTCGCCTTAACACTCCTGGGTCAGACTACACTCAATCATATGACCCACTGAAGAGATGAGTCTTCAGTAAAGACTTAAAAGTTGAGACCGTGTTTGTGTCTCTCACATGGGTAGGCAGACCGTTCCGTAAAAATGGAGCTCTATAGGAGAAAGCCGTACCTCCAGCTGTTTGCTTAGAAATTCTAGGGACAATTAGGAGGCCTGCGTCTTGTGACCAAATCAGAGAGATAGGTAGGAGCATGCCCATGTAATGCTTTGTAGGTTAGCAGTAAAACCTTGAAATCAGCCCTTGCCTTGACAGGAAGCCAGTGTAGGGAGGCTAGCACTGGAGTAATATGGTCAATTTTTGGGGTTCTAGTCAGGATTCTAGCAGCCGTATTTAGCACCAACTGAAGTTTATTTAGTGTTTTATCCGGGTAGCCGGAAAGTAGAGCATTGCAGTAGTCTAACCTAGAAGTGACAAAAGCATCGATTAATATTTCTGCATCATTTTTGGACAGAAAGTTTCAGATTTTTACAATGTTACGAAGATGGTAAAAAGCTGTCCTTGAAACAGTCTTGATATGTTCTTCAAAAGAGAGATCAGGGTCCAGAGTAACGCCGAGGTCCTTCACAGTTTTATTTGAGACGTCTGTACAACCATCAGGATTAATTGTCAGATTCAACAGAAGATCTCTTTGTTTATTGGGATCTAGAACAAGCATCTCTGTTTTGTCCGAGTTTAAAAGTAGAACGTTTGCAGCCATCCACTTCCTTATCTCTGAAACACATGCTTCTAGCGAGGGGCAATTTTGGGGCTTCACCATGTTTCATTGAAATGTACAGCTGTGTGTCATCCGCATAGCAGTGAAGTGGAAGTGTGCATGTGTGCGTGTGTGCGTGCGTGCGTGCGTGTGTTGCTGCATGGAAGTCAGTGAGGCTGAGAATTTACAATAATAAGTACAATAATTCTAGTAATTCAACATACTGTAGACCCCTGCACCTACACACTTAGGAATATTGGATTTTTGATGGATTTGATGGATTAGATTGGCTAATACGGCAGGGCAGCAGAACAGAATCAGGATGTAGCCCTAAATTCCAATTCCACCTACAATTGACCCAGTACTCTATTGCACTTGCATGGACAGTATTCATTGGCATAGAAGGCTAGTCTTTTGTTTGAATGTGTCTGTGGTCATCTCCTTTTCCCCTCCTTTACCTTCCATTTGCTGTGTCTCTGTGTGTGTGTGTGTGTGTGTCTCTCTCTGTGTGTGTGTGTGTGTGTGTCTCTCTCTGTGTGTGTGTGTGTGTGTGTGTCTCTCTCTGTGTGTGTGTGTGTGTGTCTCTCTGTGTCTCTGTGTGTGTGTGTCTCTCTCTCTCTCTCTCTCTCTCTCTCTCTCTCTCTCTCTCTCTCTCTCTCTCTCTCTCTCTCTCTCTCTCTCTCTCTCTCTCTCTCTCTCTCTCTCTCTCTCTCTCTCTCTCTCTCTCTCAGAGGGATAGCTCTTATCTAGATTCTTCCCAGTAACACATTAACCTCTCCTCTCTTATCTCTACACTGGTCATTTGTTGCAAAACCCTTCACGTTCTATTGACAGGACACACACAGAGGTGTGTGTGTTGAGTTATCATGGTGAGATCTACTGAGTTAGTGATCCAGGATGGTAATAGTGTGTGTGTGTTGAGTTATCATGGTGAGATCTACTGAGTTAGTGATCCAGGATGGTAATAGTGTGTGTGTGTTGAGTTATCATGGTGAGATCTACTGAGTTAGTGATCCAGGATGGTAATAGTGTGTGTGTGTTGAGTTATCATGGTGAGATCTACTGAGTTAGTGATCCAGGATGGTAATAGTGTGTGTGAGTGCATTGGTTGTTGTGTGTTTTAAGTACTAACTGTTTCAACATTTTGAATGTTGATTTTTTTTGTAGGAAATAACATTCCTCTCGAACACCCACTGCTAGCCTCCAATACGGGCAGCTAACGCCAGCTATTCAGAACACCCACTGCTAGCCTCCAATACGGGCAGCTAACACCAGCTATTCAGAACACCCACTGCTAGCCTCCAATACGGGCAGCTAACACCAGCTATTCAGAACACCCACTGCTAGCCTCCAATACGGGCAGCTAACGCCAGCTATTCAGAACACCCACTGCTAGCCACCAATACGGGCAGCTAACGCCAGCTATTCAGAACACCCACTGCTAGCCTCCAATACGGGCAGCTAACGCCAGCTATTCAGAACACCCACTGCTAGCCTCCAATACGGGCAGCTAACGCCAGCTATTCAGAACACCCACTGCTAGCCTCCAATACGGGCAGCTAACGCCAGCTATTCAGAACACCCACTGCTAGCCTCCAATACGGGCAGCTAACGCCAGCTATTCAGAACACCCAATGCTAGCCTCCAATACGGGCAGCTAACGCTAGCTATTCAGAACACCCACTGCTAGCCTCTAATACGGGCAGCTAACGCCAGCTATTCAGAACACCCACAGCTAGCCACCAATACGGGCAGCTAACACCAGCTATTCAGAACACCCACTGCTAGCCTCCAATACGGGCAGCTAACGCCAGCTATTCAGAACACCCACTGCTAGCCTCCAATACGGGCAGCTAACGCCAGCTATTCAGAACACCCACTGCTAGCCACCAATACGGGCAGCTAACGCCAGCTATTCAGAACACCCACTGCTAGCCTCCAATACGGGCAGCTAACGCCAGCTATTCAGAACACCCACTGCTAGCCACCAATACGGGCAGCTAACGCCAGCTATTCAGAACACCCACTGCTAGCCTCCAATACGGGCAGCTAACGCCAGCTATTCAGAACACCCACTGCTAGCCACCAATACGGGCAGCTAACGCCAGCTATTCAGAACACCCACTGCTAGCCACCAATACGGGCAGCTAACACCAACTATTCAGAACACCCACTGCTAGCCACCAATATGGGTAGCTAACACCAACTATTCAGAACACCCACTGCTAGCCACCAATACGGGCAGCTAACGCCAGCTATTCAGAACACCCACTGCTAGCCACCAATACGGGCAGCTAACGCCAACTATTCAGAATAACAGACCCTGCAATTTGCGTTGCCATTTGAATGATCCAGTTCGGCTGTGCTTGTCAGGGCTGTTTGTACACTGAATGTAGTAAATATGTGTCAAGAGTGGCTGGAGAGGCAGTGGGTGAGGATCTCCACTAGTCACATCTATTACCATGGAATGGACTAGCATCGTTACGTACACACTGGTTAAAAGAGTCATGGTATTGTTGTTTACTACAAATGTCTTCACAGTACACACACACACACACACACACACACACACACACACACACACACACACACACACACACACACACACACACACACACACACACACACACACACACACACACACACACACACACACACACACACACCCCTACACACAATAATATTTGGGTAGCATTGGACGTGTGTTTAAGTGTCCTCCTTCTAGCTAGAAGTGCTGTTCACTCCCAACACTCACTGAGAGAGGAACTTACCCTGTGGGTGACCCTACCCAAGTGGTGTGTGTGTGTGTGTGTGCGTGTGTGTGTGCGTGTGTGTGTGCGTGCGTGTGCGTGCGCGCATGTGTGCGTGCATGCGCGTGCGTGTGCGTGTGCGTGAGTGCGCGTGTGTGTGTGTGCGTGCGTGCGTGTGCGTGTGTGCGTGCGTGTGTGTGTGTGTGCGTACGTGCATGTGTGTGTGTGTGCGTGTGTGTGTGTGCGTGTGTGTGTGCGTGCGTGTGCGTGAGTGCGCGTGTGTGCGTGTGCGTGCGTGCGTGCGTGTGCGTGCGTGTGTGCGTGCGTGTGTGTGTGTGTGCGTACGTGCGTGTGTGTGTGCGTGCGTGTGTGTGTGTGTGTGTGTGCGTGCGTGTGCGTGTGCGTGTGCGCGTGCGTGTGCGTGTGCGTGTGTGTGTGTGTGCTCTCCAGTGAGCAACTCCAGTGGTGGAAACAAATCAAATCAAATCAAATCAAATGTATTTATATAGCCCTTCGTACATCAGCTGATATCTCAAAGTGCTGTTCAGAAACCCAGCCTAAAACCCCAAACAGCAAACAATGCAGGTGTAAAAGCACGGTGGCTAGGAAAAACTCCCTAGAAAGGCCAAAACCTAAAGTACCCATTGTAATACTCCAGTAAAAGTAAAGATACCTTCATAGAAAATAACTCAAGTAAAAGTGAAAGTCACTCAGTAAAATACTACTTGAGTAAAAATCTAAAAGTATTTGGTTGTCTATATCAACTTATCTATCAAAAGTAAATATAATTGCTAAAATATACTTAAGTATCAAAAGTAAATATAATTGCTAAAATATACTTAAGTATCAAAAGTAAATATAATTGCTAAAATATACTTAAGTATCAAAAGTAAATATAATTGCTAAAATATACTTAAGTATCAAAAGTAAATATAATTGCTAAAATATACTTAAGTATCAAAAGTAAATATAATTGCTAAAATATACTTAAGTATCAAAAGTAAATATAATTGCTAAAATATACTTAAGTATCAAAAGTAAATATAATTGCTAAAATATACTTAAGTATCAAAAGTAAATATAATTGCTAAAATATACTTAAGTATCAAAAGTAAATATAATTGCTAAAATATACTTAAGTATCAAAAGTAAATATAATTGCTAAAATATACTTAAGTATCAAAAGTAAATATAATTGCTAAAATATACTTAAGTATCAAAAGTAAATATAATTGCTAAAATATACTTAAGTATCAAAAGTAAAAGTGTAAATCATTTCAAGTTCCTTATATTAAGCAAACCAGACAGCACAGTGTTCTTGTTTTTTAAATGTATGGATAACCAGAGGCGCATTCCAGCACTCAGACATCATTTACAAACAAAGCATTTTTTGTTTAGTGAGTCCGTCAAATCAGAGGCAGTAGGGATGACCAGGGATGTTCTCTGTTTAGTGAGTCTGTCAAATCAGAGGCAGTAGGGATGACCAGGCATGTTCTCTGTTTAGTGAGTCTGTCAAATCAGAGGCAGTAGGGATGACCAGGCATGTTCTCTGTTTAGTGAGTCTGTCAAATCAGAGGCAGTAGGGATGACCAGGGATGTTCTCTGTTTAGTGAGTCTGTCAAATCAGAGGCAGTAGGGATGACCAGGCATGTTCTCTGTTTAGTGAGTCTGTCAAATCAGAGGCAGTAGGGATGACCAGGCATGTTCTCTGTTTAGTGAGTCTGTCAAATCAGAGGCAGTAGGGATGACCAGGCATGTTCTCTGTTTAGTGAGTCTGTCAAATCAGAGCCATTAGGTATGACCAGGCATGTTCTCTGTTTAGTGAGTCTGTCAGATCAGAGGCAGTAGGGATGACCAGGCATGTTCTCTGTTTAGTGAGTCTGTCAGATCAGAGGCAGTAGGGATGACCAGGCATGTTCTCTGTTTAGTGAGTCTGTCAAATCAGAGGCAGTAGGGATAACCAGGCATGTTCTCTGTTTAGTGAGTCTGTCAAATCAGAGCCATTAGGTATGACCAGGCATGTTCTCTGTTTAGTGAGTCTGTCAAATCAGAGGCAGTAGGGATGACCAGGCATGTTCTCTGTTTAGTGAGTCTGTCAAATCAGAGGCAGTAGGGATGACCAGGCATGTTCTCTGTTTAGTGAGTCTGTCAAATCAGAGCCATTAGGTATGACCAGGCATGTTCTCTGTTTAGTGAGTCTGTCAAATCAGAGGCAGTAGGGATGACCAGGCATGTTCTCTGTTTAGTGAGTCTGTCAAATCAGAGGCAGTAGGGATAACCAGGCATGTTCTCTGTTTAGTGAGTCTGTCAAATCAGAGGCAGTAGGGATAACCAGGCATGTTCTCTGTTTAGTGAGTCTGTCAAATCAGAGGCAGTAGGGATGACCAGGCATGTTCTCTGTTTAGTGAGTCTGTCACATCAGAGGCAGTAGGGATGACCAGGCATGTTCTCTGTTTAGTGAGTCTGTCAAATCAGAGGCAGTAGGGATGACCAGGCATGTTCTCTGTTTAGTGAGTCTGTCAAATCAGAGGCAGTAGGGATAACCAGGCATGTTCTCTGTTTAGTGAGTCTGTCAAATCAGAGGCAGTAGGGATAACCAGGCATGTTCTCTGTTTAGTGAGTCTGTCAAATCAGAGGCAGTAGGGATAACCAGGCATGTTCTCTGTTTAGTGAGTCTGTCAAATCAGAGGCAGTAGGGATGACCAGGCATGTTCTCTGTTTAGTGAGTCTGTCAAATCAGAGGCAGTAGGGATGACCAGGCATGTTCTCTGTTTAGTGAGTCTGTCAAATCAGAGGCAGTAGGGATGACCAGGCATGTTCTCTTGACAAGTGCGTGAATTTGACAATTTTCCTGACATGCTAAGCATTCAAAAGTACATTTGGGTGTCAGGGAAAATGTATGGAGTAAAAACAACAGAATTTTATTTAGGAATGTAGTGAAGTAAAAGTAAAAGTTGTCCAATTGAAATAGTAAAGTACAGATACCCCAAAACTACTTAAGTAGTACTTTAAAGTATTTTTACTTAAGTACTATACCACTGAGCTACTCTCATACTCCTATTGTCATGTTTGTCATTTATTATCATGTCTTGTCCCTGTGCTCCCCATTCTATTCGTTTCCCTCTGCTGGTCTTATTTGGTTCTTTCCCTCCTTCTATCCCTCTCTCTCCCCCTCCCTCTCTCACTCTCTCGCTCTCAGGCATCCCAGCTGTTCCTATTCCCCTAATCATCATTTAGTCTTCCCACACCTGTTCCCGATCCTTTCCCCTGATTAGAGTCCCTATTTATTCCTTTGTGTTCCGTTCCTGTCCTGTCGGTTCCTTGTTTAGTATTCACCATGCTGTGATTGCGTTTCGCCCTGTCCTGTCGTGTTTTTGCTGTGATTGTGTATCGCCCTGTCCTGTCGTGTTTTTGCCTTCATCAGATGCTGCGTGTGAGCAGGTGTCTCTGTCTACTACGGCCTGCGCTACCCGGCGACCTGCAGTCTGTGGCCGCTTCTCTTGTTATTCCCCTCTACAGACTAGAGGATGGATTTCTGTTATTCCCTGTTTGGACTTGAATAAACTCTGTTTCTGTTAAGTCGCTTTTGGGTCCTCTATCACCTGCATGACAGAAGGAACCGACCAAGGAATGGACCCAGCGACTTCAGACGCTCGTTACACTGCCGTCGAGATCCAAGGAGCCATGCTCGGCAGACACGAGCAGGAATTGTCTGCTGCTCGCCATGCCGTGGAGAACCTGGCCGCTCAGGTTTCCGACCTCTCTGGACAGTTCCAGAGTCTACGTCTCGTGCCACCTGTTACTTCCTGGCCTGCCGAGCCTCCAGAACCTAGGGTTAATAACCCACCTTGCTACTCCGGTCAGCCCACTGAGTGCCGCTCCTTTCTCACGCAGTGTGAGATTGTGTTCTCTCTCCAACCCAACACATACTCTAGAGAGAGAGCTCGGGTTGCTTACGTCATTTCACTCCTTACTGGCCGGGCTCGAGAATGGGGCACAGCTATCTGGGAGGCAAGGGCTGATTGCTCTAACAAGTTCCAGAACTTTAAAGAGGAGATGATTCGGGTTTTTGACCGTTCAGTTTTTGGTAGGGAGGCTTCTAGGGCCCTGGCTTCCTTATGCCAAGGTGAACGGTCCATAACGGATTATTCTATTGAGTTTCGCACTCTTGCTGCCTCTAGTGAGTGGAACGAGCCGGCGCTGCTCGCTCGTTTTCTGGAGGGACTCCACGCTGTGGTTAAGGATGAGATTCTCTCCCGGGAGGTTCCTTCAGATGTGGACTCTTGATTGCTCTCGCCATCCGCATAGAACGACGGGTAGATCTTCGTCACCGGGCTCGTGGAAGAGAGCTCGCATCAACGGTGTTTCCCTGCTCCGCATCGCAACCATCTCCCTCCTCTGGCTTTGAGACTGAGCCCATGCAGCTGGGAGGGATTCGCATCTCGACTAAGGAGAGGGAACGGAGGATCACCAACCGCCTGTGCCTCTATTGCGGAGTTGCTGGACATTTTGTTAATTCATGTCCAGTAAGAGGCCAGAGCCCATCAGTAAGCGGAGGGCTACTGGTGAGCGCTACTACTCAGGCCTCTTCATCTAGATCTTGTACTACTATGTCGGTCCATCTACGCTGGACCGGTTCGGGTGCTACATGCAGTGCCTTGATTGACTCTGGGGCTGAGGGTTGTTTCATGGACGAAGCATGGGTTCGGAAACATAACATTCCTTTCAGACCGTTAGACAAGCCTACGCCCATGTTTGCCTTAGATGGTAGTCATCTTCCCAGTATCAAATTTGAGACACTACCTTTAACTCTCACAGTATCTGGTAACCACAGTGAGACTATTTCTTTTTTGATTTTCCGTTCACCGTTTACACCTGTTGTTTTGGGTCATCCCTGGCTAGTATGTCATAATCCTTCTATTAATTGGTCTAGTAATTCTATCCTATCCTGGAACGTTTCTTGTCATGTGAAGTGTTTAATGTCTGCCATCCCTCCCGTTTCTTCTGTCCCTACTTCTCAGGAGGAACCTGGCGATTTGACAGGAGTGCCGGAGGAATATCATGATCTGCGCACGGTCTTCAGTCGGTCCCGAGCCAACTCCCTTCCTCCTCACCGGTCGTATGATTGTAGTATTGATCTCCTTCCGGGGACCACTCCTCCTCGAGGTAGACTATACTCTCTGTCGGCTCCCGAACGTAAGGCTCTCGAGGATTATTTGTCTGTGTCTCTTGACGCCGGTACCATAGTGCCTTCTTCTTCTCCGGCCGGGGCGGGGTTCTTTTTTGTTAAGAAGAAGGACGGTACTCTGCGCCCCTGCGTGGATTATCGAGGGCTGAATGACATAACGGTTAAGAATCGTTATCCGCTTCCCCTTATGTCATCAGCCTTCGAGATTCTGCAGGGAGCCAGGTGCTTTACTAAGTTGGACCTTCGTAACGCTTACCATCTCGTGCGCATCAGAGAGGGGGACGAGTGGAAAACGGCGTTTAACACTCCGTTAGGGCATTTTGAGTACCGGGTTCTGCCGTTCGGTCTCGCCAATGCGCCAGCTGTTTTTCAGGCATTAGTTAATGATGTTCTGAGAGACATGCTGAACATTTTTGTTTTTGTCTATCTTGACGATATCCTGATTTTTTCTCCGTCACTCGAGATTCATGTTCAGCACGTTCGACGTGTTCTACAGCGCCTTTTAGAGAATTGTCTCTACGTAAAGGCTGAGAAGTGCTCTTTTCATGTCTCCTCCGTTACTTTTCTCGGTTCCGTTATTTCCGCTGAAGGCATTCAGATGGATTCCGCTAAGGTCCAAGCTGTCAGTGATTGGCCCGTTCCAAGGTCACGTGTCGAGTTGCAGCGCTTTTTAGGTTTCGCTAATTTCTATCGGCGTTTCATTCGTAATTTCGGTCAAGTTGCTGCCCCTCTCACAGCTCTTACCTCTGTCAAGACGTGTTTTAAGTGGTCCGGTTCCGCCCAGGGAGCTTTTGATCTTCTAAAAGAACGTTTTACGTCCGCTCCTATCCTCGTTACTCCTGACGTCACTAGACAATTCATTGTCGAGGTTGACGCTTCAGAGGTAGGCGTGGGAGCCATTCTATCCCAGCGCTTCCAGTCTGACGATAAGGTTCATCCTTGCGCTTATTTTTCTCATCGCCTGTCGCCATCTGAGCGCAACTATGATGTGGGTAACCGTGAACTGCTCGCCATCCGCTTAGCCCTAGGCGAATGGCGACAGTGGTTGGAGGGGGCGACCGTTCCTTTTGTCGTTTGGACAGACCATAAGAACCTTGAGTACATCCGTTCTGCCAAACGACTTAATGCCCGGCTCGTTGGGCGTTGTTTTTCGCTCGTTTCGAGTTTGTGATTTCTTACCGTCCGGGTAGCAAGAACACCAAGCCTGATGCCTTATCCCGTCTGTTTAGTTCTTCTGTGGCTTCTACTGATCCCGAGGGGATTCTTCCTTATGGGCGTGTTGTCGGGTTAACAGTCTGGGAATTGAAAGACAGGTTAAGCAAGCACTCACGCACACTGCGTCGCCGCGCGCTTGTCCTAGTAACCTCCTTTTCGTTCCTGTTTCCACTCGTCTGGCTGTTCTTCAGTGGGCTCACTCTGCCAAGTTAGCTGGTCATCCCGGTGTTCGAGGCACTCTTGCGTCTATTCGCCAGCGCTTTTGGTGGCCGACTCAGGAGCGTGACACGCGCCGTTTCGTGGCTGCTTGTTCGGACTGCGCGCAGACTAAGTCGGGTAACTCTCCTCCTGCCGGTCGTCTCAGACCGCTTCCCATTCCTTCTCGACCATGGTCTCACATCGCCTTAGACTTCATTACCGGTCTGCCTTTGTCTGCGGGGAAGACTGTGAGAGCCGCCAATAGACGCAGGATTAAGAGTCCAAGGTATTGTTGCGGCCAGAGAGTGTGGCTTTCCACTCGCAACCTTCCTCTTACGACAGCTTCTCGTAAGTTGACTCCGCGGTTCATTGGTCCGTTCCGTGTCTCCCAGGTCGTCAATCCTGTCGCTGTGCGACTGCTTCTTCCGCGACATCTTCGTCGCGTCCATCCTGTCTTCCATGTCTCCTGTGTTAAGCCCTTTCTTCGCACCCCCGTTCGTCTTCCCTCCCCCCTCCCGTCCTTGTCGAGAGCGCACCTATTTACAAGGTACATAAGATCATGGACATGCGTTCTCGGGACGGGGTCACCAATACTTAGTGGATTGGGAGGGTTACGGTCCTGAGGAGAGGAGTTGGGTTCCGTCTCGGGACGTGCTGGACCGTTCACTCATCGATGATTTCCTCCGTTGCCGCCAGGATTCCTCCTCGAGTGCGCCAGGAGGCGCTCGGTGAGTGGGGGGTACTGTCATGTTTGTCATTTATTATCATGTCTTGTCCCTGTGCTCCCCATTCTATTCGTTTCCCTCTGCTGGTCTTATTTGGTTCTTTCCCTCCTTCTATCCCTCTCTCTCCCCCTCCCTCTCTCACTCTCTCGCTCTCTCTTCTCTCTATCGTTCCGTTCCTGCTCCCAGCTGTTCCTATTCCCCTAATCATCATTTAGTCTTCCCACACCTGTTCCCGATCCTTTCCCCTGATTAGAGTCCCTATTTATTCCTTTGTGTTCCGTTCCTGTCCTGTCGGTTCCTTGTTTAGTATTCACCATGCTGTGATTGCGTTTCGCCCTGTCCTGTCGTGTTTTTGCTGTGATTGTGTATCGCCCTGTCCTGTCGTGTTTTTTGCCTTCATCAGATGCTGCGTGTGAGCAGGTGTCTCTGTCTACTACGGCCTGCGCTTACCCGAAGCGACCTGCAGTCTGTGGCCGCTTCTCTTGTTATTCCCCTCTACAGACTAGAGGATGGATTTCTGTTATTCCCTGTTTGGACTTGAATAAACTCTGTTTCTGTTAAGTCGCTTTTGGGTCCTCTATCACCTGCATGACACCTATAATACTTCCTGTCCCAACTGTTACATTGTAGTAGTACAATATGCTGGTTTATGTTTTATTTATATCCCTACAATACCAACATAATTTAATTATCTCAAATGTATAATATTTCTAATCTAATGATAATACAAGGCCAATATGTCATGCAGATATGAACCATAAGCGTGTTACACCATGTCATTTATGGTCTGAGATGTTGGTGGCGCTGTTGCTATGTGGTGCAGCCTGTTGGATCCATATAGCACAGCATTAAATTTGGCTGTATCATCTGAACACTAAACAAACTGAAATTGAATTTGTGAAATTATCCTCGTCTACATTCTGTTATGTGATTATTGATTATTGTGAGTACAGATGCGGCTGTATCCATTGGTCTTTATCCATGCACAAATTGAATCAGACTCAATTTGACCTTTTTTAAAGAAAATATACAGTGAGTGTACTATGGCTTTCCATGACATAGACTGACCAGGTGTTTCCTGTGTTTATCTACAATGGTCCACAACCCAAAGGACATCCAGCCAACTTGACACAACTGGAGTCAACATGGGCCAGCATCCCTGTGGAATGCTTTTGACACCTTGTAGAGTCCATGCCCTGATGAATTGAGTCTGTTCTGAGGGCTAAAGGGGGGGTACAACTCAATATTTGTAAGGTGTTCTTAATGTTTTGTATACTCAGTGTACACAGCATTCTCTTCACCAGATATGTATAAGGTATACATGCACAGATGATGTGTGTGTGTGAGCATGCTCTGAAGTGGAAGGCAGCATCACCATGTTTAGCCCAGAAAATACCAATTAGTGTGTATTGGGGGGTTAGCAACGGAGCAGACAGCCATGTGAATGTGTCATTGATTAGTAAGATCTGGCTAATTACCACAACTCATAAACTCAGCTGGCCTTTCTACACTGCACACCTCCCCTATTTTACTCTCCCCCTCTCTCTCTCTCTCTCTCTCTCTCTCTCTCTCTCTCTCTCTCTCTCTCTCTCTCTCTCTCTCTCTCTAACTCTCTCTCTCCCGCTCTCTCTCTCTCTCGCTCTCTCTCTGTCTCTCTCTGTCTCTCTCTGTCTCTCTCTGTCTCTCTCTCTCTCTCTCTCGCTCTCTCTCTCTCTCTCTCTCTCTCTCTCTCTCTCTCTCTCTCTCTCTCTCTCTCTCTCTCTCTCTCTCTCTCTCTCTCTCTCTCTCTCTCTCTCTCTCTCTCTCTCTCGCTCTCTCTGTCTCTCTCTGTCTCTCTCTGTCTCTCTCTGTCTCTCTCTGTCTCTCTCTCTCTCTCTCTCTCGCTCTCTCTCTCTCTCTCTCTCTCTCTCGCTCTCTCTCTCTCTCTCTCTCCTCTCCATTCATTCCTTCCTTCCTTTCTGTTTCTTTTCCCATCTGTCTCCTCAGTCTTCTCTCTCTTCCTTCCCTCTTCTCTCTCTCTTCCTTCCCTTTCATCCTCTCTCTCTTCCTTCCCTTTCATCCTCTCTCTCTTCCTTCCCTTTCATCCTCTCTCTCTTCCTTCCCTCTTCTCTCTCTCTCTTCCGTCTTCTATGATGAGTTGAGATGCAGCGTTGAGAAGGAAATACAAGCACATGATGATGACTTCCTCCATTACAGTAGTTAGTAATGCTACATGGAAGAAAGGATAGGTGTGTGTGTGTGTGTGTGTGTGTGTGTGTGTGTGTGTGTGTGTGTGTGTGTGTGTGTGTGTGTGTGTGTGTGTGTGTGTGTGTGTGTGTGTGTGTGTGTGTGTGTGTGTGTGTGTGTGTGTGTGTGTGTGTGTGTGCGTGCGTGCGTGCGTGAATGCATGTTTGTCATATACTGTATTGTCCATATTCTTATTTTCTGCTTCACCCATAATAAGTCCTCATCCTAAACATCTGTGGTGGCCAGGATGGTACGGCCAGCGAGAGGCAGCAGGGAAGCTAACCTACAGCTGAGTCCTGGCTCACAGCACCTCCTCATCATTCTCTTTTTTCTCCCCATTTTCTTGATTACAATCTTGTCTCACCACTGCAACTCCCCAACAGGCTCGGGAGAGGTGAAGGTCGAGTCATGCGTCCTCCGAAACATGGGATCGAACCCCAGGCTGTAGTGACACCGCAACACTGCGATACAGTGCCTTAGACGAACCTCTCTGTGGTGTAAGAGGTATTAGTTATCACATGAACCTCTCTGTGGTGTAATAGGTATTAGTTATAATATTATCATATAAACCTCTCTGTGGTGTAATAGGTATTAGTTATCATATGAACCTCTCTGTGGTGTAATAGGTATTAGTTATAATATTATCATATAAACCTCTCTGTGGTGTAATAGGTATTAGTTATAATATTATCACATGAACCTCTCTGTGGTGTAATAGGTATTAGTTATCATATGAACCTCTCTGTGGTATAATAGGTATTAGTTATATGAACTTCTCTGTGGTGTAATAGGTATTAGTTATCATATGAACCTCTCTGTGGTATAATAGGTATTAGTTATCATATGAACCACTCTGTGGTGTAATAGGTATTAGTTATATGAACCTCTCTGTGGTGTAATAGGTATTAGTTATCATATGAACCTCTCTGTGGTATAATAGGTATTAGTTATCATATGAACCACTCTGTGGTGTAATAGGTATTAGTTATATGAACCTCTCTGTGGTGTAATAGGTATTAGTTATCATATGAACCACTCTGTGGTATAATAGGTATTAGTTATCATATGAACCTCTCTGTGGTGTAATAGGTATTAGTTATATGAACCTCTCTGTGGTGTAATAGGTATTAGTTATCATATGAACCTCTCTGTGGTATAATAGGTATTAGTTATCATATGAACCTCTCTGTGGTGTAATAGGTATTAGTTATCATATGAACCTCTCTGTGGTATAATAGGTATTAGTTATCATATGAACCACTCTGTGGTATAATAGGTATTAGTTATCATATGAACCTCTCTGTGGTGTAATAGGTATTAGTTATCATATGAACCACTCTGTGGTGTAATAAGTATAGATATTCATATTTAGCATCAGATTGGCACAGCATGGCAGACAGCTGGGGACATGGTGTATGTGTGTGAGTGGTGAGGGGGGTTACGGGGCAGACACCAGTATTTGATTTGTTGTGTTGCTAATGTGACACTGATTATACAGGTCGTGGTAAAACAAAGCTATGCTGCTGCTATGCTAATAGAGACTCTGAGAGCAGGTTGTCACACACTGTTACGGACACACACACACACACACACACACACACACACACACACACACACACACACACACACACACACACACACACACACACACACACACACACACACACACACACACACACACACACACACACACACACACACACACACACACACACACACACACACACACAGTCAATCAAAACCACAAACTGTTGCCATGGAGAGGAAAGGTTTGTGTATTTGACCTATCCCATCATGTCGCGTCTCGCCCAAGAGCAGTAATTTCATGAGAAAACGTGTGTGTTCCCAGAGAATAGATTGATTTCTGTTTTTTTGAGCAGCTAAATGCAGTAGTGATGGTTGAGATGGACGTGTTCAGTCTATTGTGCTTATCTAGGCCACTGTTGATGCAAGGAGAACTGGGGCTCTTTCTCCCAGCGGGGCAGCTTTCCTGTCTGGGTTATGTGTGTGTGTGTTTTTGAGTGTGTGTGCGTGCATGTGTGTGTTTGTGGTTGGTTGAATGTGTATTTATGTAGGCATGTCTTTTTGTTTGTGTGCGTTTTGTTGTTTGAGCGTGTGTGTGCGTGTGTGTGTGTGTGAGAGAGTCTGCTGTCTGTGTGTGTGTGAGCGAGAGAGAGAGAGAGAGAGAGTCTGTGTGTGTGTGTGTGAGAGTTTTGCTATATACTGAACACAACCCTGATTAGCTGAGGCAGGACTACTGGTTAGCTGAGGCAGGTCTACTGGTTAGCTGAGACAGGACTACTGGTTAGCTGAGACAGGTCTACTGGTTAGCTGAGACAGGACTACTGGTTAGCTGAGGCAGGACTACTGGTTAGCTGAGACAGGACTACTGGTTAGCTGAGACAGGTCTACTGGTTAGCTGAGGCAGGACTACTGGTTAGCTGAGGCAGGACTACTGGTTAGCTGAGGCAGGACTACTGGTTAGCTGAGGCAGGACTACTGGTTAGCTGAGGCAGGACTACTGGTTAGCTGAGACAGGACTACTGGTTAGCTGAGGCAGGACTACTGGTTAGCTGAGGCAGGACTACTGGTTAGCTGAGACAGGTCTACTGGTTAGCTGAGGCAGGACTACTGGTTAGCTGAGACAGGTCTACTGGTTAGCTGAGACAGGACTACTGGTTAGCTGAGACAGGTCTACTGGTTAGCTGAGACAGGACTACTGGTTAGCTGAGACAGGTCTACTGGTTAGCTGAGACAGGTCTACTGGTTAGCTGAGACAGGACTACTGGTTAGCTGAGACAGGACTACTGGTTAGCTGAGGCAGGACTACTGGTTAGCTGAGACAGGTCTACTGGTTAGCTGAGACAGGTCTACTGGTTAGCTGAGACAGGACTACTGGTTAGCTGAGACAGGTCTACTGGTTAGCTGAGACAGGACTACTGGTTAGCTGAGACAGGTCTACTGGTTAGCTGAGACAGGACTACTGGTTAGCTGAGACAGGTCTACTGGTTAGCTGAGACAGGTCTACTGGTTAGCTGAGACAGGTCTACTGGTTAGCTGAGACAGGTCTACTGGTTAGCTGAGACAAGTCTACTGGTTAGCTGAGACAGGTCTACTGGTTAGCTGAGACAGGACTACTGGTTAGCTGAGACAGGTCTACTGGTTAGCTGAGACAGGACTACTGGTTAGCTGAGACAGGTCTACTGGTTAGCTGAGACAGGTCTACTGGTTAGCTGAGACAGGACTACTGGTTAGCTGAGACAGGTCTACTGGTTAGCTGAGACAGGTCTACTGGTTAGCTGAGACAGGTCTACTGGTTAGCTGAGACAAGTCTACTGGTTAGCTGAGACAGGTCTACTGGTTAGCTGAGACAGGTCTACTGGTTAGCTGAGACAGGACTACTGGTTAGCTGAGACAGGTCTACTGGTTAGCTGAGACAGGTCTACTGGTTAGCTGAGACAGGTCTACTGGTTAGCTGAGACAGGACTACTTGTGTAAAAGCCTAATTGGATGGTAGTCTTAATCCTAAATGATATCCTCGTGGGTATCTCTGAATTTAAATGGCTATACTAGAATAGACAATAGTAACTAAATGATCAAAACCTTTGACAATGTTGTTGTCTTAGTAGTTATTAAAGATAGTTGCTTCTCGTTCAGCTTCAATAAAGAGGATTAACACAGTATGAGTGACTCATAGCCTGTACACCTCCACCAATCAGCGGTGTTTTCTGTTGTTCTGCCTCGGGTTACTTTAGGATTAGAGGACATCCTTTTGTATAATTCACTTGTTCATTACAACAGGGAATTGAGTGTGTGCGTGAGAACAGTGTGTGTGTGCGTGTGTTTTTAATGCGTGCCAGCCAGTGTGCATGTGTAAGTGTGTAATTGTGGCAGAGGATCAGAGGCAGTAGAGATGGTGTTTGTCTGTCTGGGGTGTGTAATGAACTTCGTCTGCTGTTAGAAGAGAGTCAGACCGAAAAGCAGCGTGTAGGTTACTCATGACTTTTAATGAAGCTAATGCAGTACATGAAATAACTGAAAATATGAACACAACAAACGAGTGAAACTAAATACAGCCTATCTGGTGACTAACACTAAGACAGGTACAATCACCCACGAAATACAACGCGCACTCAGGCTACCTAAATACGGTTCCCAATCCGAGACAATTAGAATCAGCTGACTCCAATTAGGAATCGCCTCAGGCAGCCAAGCCTAACTAGACACACCCCTAATAATACACACTCCCAATTAATACAAACCCTAATACGAAATACAACATATAAACCCATGTCACACCCTGGCCTACCCAAACATATAACAAAAACACAAGATACAATGACCAAGGCGTGACAGGGTGGGGGTATTTTGAGAGCCGACGTGGGCGGAGACATGTCAATCAAGTCAGTGACAGGACGTGGGATAGACTGTCATGTTGACCAACAGACCCCGTCTGTTGTCAAGGGGGGTAACTGGGAGGGTCATAGTGCACCCTGAATGGTCCCCACCCGGCAGGAGAGGGCACGGCTATGGGGGGCGTTGCCATGACGAGGTCATCTTAGAGGTGATTCAATTCCGTGTGTTTGGGCGCTGGGAGATTGTCTTGACGTCCTGCTGAACCCTCCACACACAGGTCAGCACAATACCATGGAGAATCATAACCTGGGACAAATATACTGGTAGTTGGTGTGTATGTGTGTGTGTGTGTGTGAGTGTTCTTGGAAATGGAATACGTTTTGCATTACGTTTTGGGGTTTGTGTTCTTGTGTGTAAGTCTCTCCTTCATCCAATCGGCTTTCAGCGTCTCTCTACTCTTCCTCTTCAGCCCATCTCTCCTCAATTAAATGAGGAATTTATTGGCATGGGAAGCATATGTTAACATTGCCAGAGCAAGTGAAATAAATAGTAAATAATAAACTAAAGTGAAATAAACAATAAAAATACACGGTAAACATTACACTCAGAAGTTCCAAAAGAATAAAGACATTTCAAATGTCATAATATGTCTATATACAGTGTTGTAGCGATGTGCAAATAGGGAAAATAAATAAACATAAATAAGAGTTGTATTTACAATGTTCTTAACTGGTCAACCTTTTCTTGTGGCAACAGGTCACAAAGCTTGCTGCTGTGATGGCACACTGTGGTATTTCACCCAATAGATATGGGAGTTTATCAAAACCGGGTTTGTTTTGTAATTCTTTGTGGATCTGTGTAATCTGAGGGAAATATGTGTCTCAAATATGATCATACATTGGGCAGGAGGTTAGCTCAGTTTCCATCTCATTTTGTGGGCAGTGTTCACATAGACTGTCTTCTCTTGAGAGCCAGGTCTGCCTACGGCGGCCTTTCTCAATAGCAAGGCTATGTTCACTGAGTCTGAATATAGTCAGTTACAGTGGTCAGGTATTCTGCCACCTCTCTCCCTCCCTTTCTCACCCTCTCCCTTTATCTCTCTCTTCCTTTCCTCCTCTCCTTCCCTTTCCTCCTCTCTCTCCCTTTCCTCCTCTCCTTCCCTTTCCTCCTCTCCTTCCCTTTCCTGCTCTCTCTCCCTTTCCTCCTCTCCTTCCCTTTCCTCCTCTCCTTCCCTTTCCTCCTTTCCTTCCCTTTCCTACTTACTCTCTCCTTCTCTCTGGTGAGGTGTAACCTTGTTATGTGTGGTTTGTAGACAGGCAGTGTGTTGGCCAGCCGTGTGGCTCTGCTGACCCTGAAAGGCCCTGTGTGGGAGATGACATTGCTCTCTGACCCAGGGGAGATCCATGTTCATTGCTTTTTGTTTCACAATAGAATGTGCTATCTCTCGCTCTCTCTCTCTCTCTCTTTCACCCTCTCTTTCTGCCTTTGTCCCATTCGTTCTGTCTTTCTGTTTCTTTTCTCCTCTATCCCTCTCACGTTATCTCACTCCTCTCCATTTTGCAATCACAATTTCTCTCTCTCCCTTTCTCTCTCTGTCTCTCTATCCCTTTCTCTCACTCTCCATCCAAACTGTGTTCCCTCAGGTGCAAGGTTCACCTTGAGACCATGTCTATAGGTGGCTGTGTTATTGATTGTCAGTCTTGGTTTCCATAGCCTGTCCTGTCCTACTGGAAGCAGAGAACATACTAGAGAATGCCACTGGTAACTTCAGAGAGAGTCACATAGGTAAAACTGTTACGTATAGTAAAAATACAACTGTGGTAGTCAAACACAAACAAGGCAAGAATCAGCTGGAGTAGGAAGGTGAGGGGGGAACGTGGTTGGGGCAGGATGAGTTAGGGCTCTCACGTACCAAAGGGTAGAGGTCACAGAAGGTGAGGGGGGAACGTGGTTGGGGCAGGATGAGTTAGGGCTCTCACGTACCAAAGGGTAGAGGTCACAGAAGGTGAGGGGGGAACGTGGTTGGGGCAGGATGAGTTAGGGCTCTCACTTACCAAAGGGTAGAGGTCACAGAAGGTGAGGGAGGGGGAACGTGGTTGGGGCAGGATGAGTTAGGGCTCTCACTTCACAGAAGGTGAGGGGGAACAAAGGGTAGAGGTCACAGAAGGTGAGGGGGAACGTGGTTGGGGCAGGATGAGTTAGGGCTCTCACTTACCAAAGGGTAGAGGTCACAGAAGGTGAGGGGGGAACGTGGTTGGGGCAGGATGAGTTAGGGCTCTCACTTACCAAAGGGTAGAGGTCACAGAAGGTGAGGGGGGAACGTGGTTGGGGCAGGATGAGTTAGGGCTCTCACTTACCAAAGGGTAGAGGTCACAGAAGGTGAGGGGGGAACGTGGTTGGGGCAGGATGAGTTAGGGCTCTCACTTACCAAAGGGTAGAGGTCACAGAAGGTGAGGGGGGAACGTGGTTGGGGCAGGATGAGTTAGGGCTCTCACTTACCAAAGGGTAGAGGTCACAGAAGGTGAGGGGGAACGTGGTTGGGGCAGGATGAGTTAGGGCTCTCACGTACCAAAGGGTAGAGGTCACAGAAGGTGAGGGGGAACGTGGTTGGTTGGGCAGGATGAGTTAGGGCTCTCACTTACCAAAGGGTAGAGGTCACAGAAGGTGAGGGGGACCGTGGTTGGGGCAGGATGAGTTAGGGCTCTCACTTACTAAAGGGTAGAGGTCACAGAAGGTGAGGGGGGAACGTGGTTGGGGCAGGATGAGTTAGGGCTCTCACGTACCAAAGGGTAGAGGTCACAGAAGGTGAGGGGGGAACGTGGTTGGGGCAGGATGAGTTAGGGCTCTCACTTACCAAAGGGTAGAGGTCACAGAAGGTGAGGGGGGAACGTGGTTGGGGCAGGATGAGTTAGGGCTCTCACTTACCAAAGGGTAGAGGTCACAGAAGGTGAGGGGGGACCGTGGTTGGGGCAGGATGAGTTAGGGCTCTCACATACCAAAGGGTAGAGGTCACAGAAGGTGAGGGGGGAACGTGGTTGGGGCAGGATGAGTTAGGGCTCTCACTTACCAAAGGGTAGAGGTCACAGAAGGAGAGGAGGCCTTTAAGGTGTGATTCGTCTGACTGAGTGTCTGTAGGCTCGTTATTATCTGAGGGGTCTGAAAAGGTCTGTCAGTTATCTTCAAACAGCAGATGATCAGACACACAATATGGCCACCTGCCTCGTGGATTATTAACCCAGTGATATATCAGAGGAAGGTGGCGTTACCCCTAGTCACTGATCTAAGAGCAGTTCTGTGTTACCCTGATCCTAGCTCTGTGCCTAAGGGTAAAGTCTACTTGCTGCTGAAATCTCTGTCTCTGTCCCACTTCTGTTGTATCGAGGGCCAGGAGTTGACTGTCTGACTCTGAGTACCTTGCTTGCTGTGGTGAAAATCCTTCTCGGCACTTTCTTCTGACTAACAGTAGCAACAAACAATACAAAAGGTTAACATGCTCCCAATAAAAGAGTTGTAAAACAGTCAGTATAGTACAGTCCACATGAAAATATCCCATCTTTTTGAGAAAATATAGTCTCTGCTGACCCAATTTGTAGATGAGGGTCAGTTGTAAGGTATTGAACTGTGTCATTACATACTACTCGCTTTGCTAGTGTATTTAGATCACAATAGCTGTACACCAAAATGAAATACAATAACCTACTTGCCAATTTTTCTATCAAATTTTCTATCTCCCTGACCACCTTCCTCTGATCAATCAATGAACTGTCCATGTCCATCTTTGGAGGATGCATACACTCAAATACTTGGCTTCTATTGGTTGACCTAGCTAACTATAGCTAGACTACTCATGATGGTGTATTGGTTGGCCTAGCTAACTGTAGTTACGCTAGTCAGGATGATGTATTGGTTGACCTAGCTAACTATAGGTAGGCTACTCATGACGATGTTATAGAATAACTATCTTCAAATGAATGACTCGGGATGTCGGGTTTAAATGAAAAAATATTTTAGTAATACTACTTGTTCACGTTACATTTAACAACTTTAGATTCTACAAAACAACAAAAGAAAGTTGCTAGCGAAAGTCAGGATAATCCCTTGTCACTTGTGCATAACTGGCGTGTTTTCTATCTACTTCCTGTCACAAGGCATGCTAGAACTTGCAGTCAAAAGCGTAATCCAATACTAACCAATACAACAAAAATATGTATGTAGTTCTCTCAATCTCCAACACACGAAATCTAATACAATTACATATGTAAAGAGCAGTAAAGAAAATATATTTAGATACAGCTCAATGAATTAACTGTAAACATGAACTCTGTAACCCATTAAAGTTACAACATCCTCCCCCTGATGAACAACTGTGTTCAACTAAATCTCTAGGCAGTATATCAACTGAATAGGTCTCCTCAACAAAGTCCCTGAAGCAGTACAAACTGAACATGACCTAACTAGGCCGTCTCGGCCTGGAAACAGTTCCTCAATTTTTCCTGGAAATGGCTTGGGCGGAAAATAGGTTAGTTTTTTACCCACCAGGAAGTGGTAAAGGGGTTGTGGTTCATCCACTTCATTGTGCACGAAGGTCAGAGGCCTAGAATTTAGGATAGCTTCAACCTCTGTCAGGACTGTGCACATCTCTTCAAAGTTGAGTGAAGCTCTCCCAAGAACCTTTCTCAAGCATGTTTTCACTGACCTGACGAGTCTTTCCCAGAATCCGCCCCACCAGGCTGCTCGCTCTGCGATGAACCTCCAGGTGATGCCCCTTTCTGAGAAGAATGCCAAGAGTTGGGGCTCTTCGATTGCCTTCCACAGCTCTTACAAGTCCTGATCAGCTCTCTTGAACATTTTTGCATTGTCTGAGTAGATTACCTTGCATTCCTCCTACACTGAGTAGTTTGTGTTTGTCCAGGAATGGTTCCAGTTCTCTGATTTTACAGTCATTGTTTAGGCTTTTTCCTGCCTTCAGTAGTTTGATCTCCTGTCCGAAACTCTGTTGTTGTGTTACCTTGATCCAGTACTTTTCTGCATCGAACAGTTCGTCAGCAGTCAGTTCACCTTGCATCTTTATGCTTGTACGAGCATGGGCTATTAATCTCTTTATCCAGGTGGTGACTCTGAACACTCTTTTCAGTTTGCTGTACCTTTCAAGCTCCAACATAGGTTCAGTGCTGTCTGTGCTGTTTGCTGTCAGTTGTACAGTAACCTGGCAACTGGACTTGAGTTCTGTATTGACCTCTTCTGGAACCTTGTTATCATCAGTCTCTTCGGACTGATTGGGTGATGTCAGAATTCTGGGTCCATTCCACCATAGCTGGCTCTGTGTCAAGTTTTGAACAGTTTGTCCTCTTGTAGGGAGGTTGGCTGGATTAGTTTTCCCTTCAATATGTGACAGTGACTCTGGATTGGTCAAGGACTGGATCTCTGTCACTGTTTGCGACAAACTGTTTCCATTTCTGAGCTGAGCTGCAAATCCAATGCAGCACGATCATCGAGTCTGTCCACATTTTGATCTGTTTTTCTTCCATTTTCAGTGTGGTCATCAGGTTGTTTGCTAGACTCGCTCCAATCACAGCTCCCATGAGCTCTAGGCGTGGAAGCATCATTTTCTTGAGTGTGTGACCCTGGACTTGGATGTGACTAGACTTGTCGTTGTTTCCCTGTCTTGTGATTCACCTTGCAAGTAAGCTACTGCACCATAAGCCCTTTCACTTGCATCACAGAACACGTGTAGTTTCAGGGTGTGGTTATTCTGTGGCCGCATGTCTGTTCTGTACCACCTTGGTATGGTGAGCTGATGTAACTGGGGCAGTTCTGAGCACCACTGTTGCCATTCTCGTGTCAGATCAGGTGGTAATTCTTCGTCCCAGCTGAGTCCCCTCTCCCACATTTCCTAGAACATGCACTTGATCCTGATGGTGAAGGGGTTCTGGAAACCAAGAGGGTCGTAGATACGTGCAGACGATTGCAGAACACTTCTCTTTGTGTTTTACTTTTGCTTTAGAATGCTCAGTAGTGGCCTGAGGTCAAACACAAAGTCATCTGTTCCCGGTCTCCATACTAAACCTAAAACCTTCAGCACTACTCCTTGTGTTTCTAGCGTTAACGGGTGGTCAGTTGTCATACTCTCCTCCCATTGTGTTATCATGTCAGGAGAGTTGGTCATCCACTTGCAGAGGTCCATGCTTGCAATCAACAGCATTCGCTTTGCAGTTGTTGTCACAAGGTAAGCCTCTTCAACATTGCTTGAACTTGCAATGATGTCATCTACATAGAGTGACTCTCTCAATATCTCTACAACTTCTGGTTGTTCTGTTTCATATTGTTTCAGGTGCTTCCTGATTGTAGCTGCCAGCAAGAATGGACTTGGGGAAGCGCCAAATACCACTCTTTTCATCCTTATCACGCGCAACTCCTCTTCATTTTCTCCCCTTCGTGGGCCTGTGAGTCATAGGAATCTCACGGCGTCTCTGTCTCTCTTTGCTAGGGATATCTGCAGGAAAGCTTTCTTGATGTCCGCTATGAATGCGATCTCATGTAGTCTGAACCTTATCAGAACGCTGAGCAGATCTGGGTTCAGGTTCGGTCCTGTGAGTAGACAGTCATTGAGGGATGGACAGCCATCTTCATGGGACGAGGCATCAAACACCACCCTCAGTTTTGAGGAGTACTGCATGGTGAGGTAAGTAGTATTTTACGTTGTCTGCGCTTGATGCGTTGTCCTTGGGCACGTCTTGTGCCATATCCTGTTGTAAGTAGTCCTCTACTACTTCATTGTATCTGCTGTACAACGTCACATCCTTCTTCAGTCTTTTCTTCAGACCTTCAAACCATTTCTTGGAGATTCTATAGTTGTCTTGGAGTTCTGGCATTGCTCGTTTCCATGGTAACTCCACATGGTATCGCCCATCTTGGAAGATTTTTGTTGTCCCGAACCTCTGTAGAGCCTCGTTTTCCTCTGGGTTCTGTGTTTTCTCGCTTATAAAACCCAGAGACTCAAGCTTCCAGAATGCATGCAGTTGTTTGAAGACTAGTGTGTCTTAATCAAGAGGGATGAACATGCATGTTGCCTCGGCGACACTTGACATGGACACTGGACCCTGCACCGACCATCCATTCTCTCAATCTACAACACACAAATCCTAATACAATTACATATGTAAATATCTTTAGATACAGCTCAATTAATTAAGTGTAAATATTAACTCTGTAACCCAGTAAAGTTACAACAGACATATTGGTTGTTGTAACTGATGATGATGTATTGGGTATTGGTTGACCTAGCTAACTATAGCTAGGCTACTCATGATGATGTATTGGTTGACCTAGCTAACTTAACCTAGGCTACTCATGATGATGTATTGGTTGACCTAGCTAACTTAACCTAGGCTACTCATGATTATGTATTGGTTGACCTAGCTAACTTAGCCTAGGCTACTCATGATGATGTATTGGTTGACCTAGCTAACTTAACCTAGGCTACTCATGATGATGTATTGGTTTGACCTAGCTAACTATAGCTAGGCTACTCATGATGATGTATTGGTTGACCTAGCTAACTATAACTAGGCTACTCATGATGATGTATTGGTTGACCTAGCTAACTATAACTAGGCTACTCATGATGATGTATTGGTTGACCTAGCTAACTTAACCTAGGCTACTCATGATGATGTATTGGTTTGACCTAGCTAACTATAACTAGGCTACTCACGATGATGTATTGGTTGACCTAGCTAACTTAACCTAGGCTACTCATGATGATGTATTGGTTTGACCTAGCTAACTATAGCTAGGCTACTCATGATGATGTATTGGTTTGACCTAGCTAACTATAGCTAGGCTACTCATGATGATGTATTGGTTTGACCTAGCTAACTATAGCTAGGCTACTCATGATGATGTATTGGTTGACCTAGCTAACTATAGCTAGCCTACTCATGATGATGTATTGGTTTGACCTAGCTAACTATAGCTAGCCTACTCATGATGATGTATTGGTTGTTTGTTTTTTGCGATAATGTGATAATAAATGATTAATTATTTAGCTGCCTGTAAGTTACTGACAAGTTCACGGCAATCCCTTCTTTAAATTGTGTGTGTGTGTGTCACCATCTGTTTGTGATAGACAGGAGACAGTTAGAGGGATGCTGGCTCACCTCTGTCACTGGCAGCTGCTGTGTGTGTGTGTGTGTGTGTGTGTGTGTGTGTGTGTGTGTGTGTGTGTGTGTGTGTGTGTGTGTGTGTGTGTGTGTGTGTGTGTGTGTGTGTGTGTGTGTGTGTGTGTGTGTGTGTGTGTGTGTGTGTGTGTGTGTGTGTGTGTGTGTGTGTGCGTGTGTGTGTCAGAGGTCTCAGTGGGCCATGCTCAGCCCTGTAACTGCCACCATGTGGTGACAGGTCATCTAAAACAAATGGATTTATACCCCCCCTTCCTCTTTCTCTTCCTTTTGAGTTCTCTATTCTCTCATCCTCTTCTTCTCTCTCTCTCCCTCACTCCTTCCCAGCCACTCTAATTACTCCAATCACCCTCTCTCGCTTATTTAATTTAAGTAAAGGTTTCTAAATAGTATGAAGTCAAGTCCACGTTACGTAGTCCACGTTACGTTGTCCACGCGTTGCGGAGTCCATGTTACGGAGTCCATGTTACGGAGTCCATGTTACGGAGTCCATGTTACGGAGTCCACACGTTTACTAACTGTAGCCGTCATGTCCACAAGCATGACGGCTACAGTTAGTGGTGAACACCACATCCTCCACTCCTCCCCTCCTTTCATCCTCTCCTTCTCTCCTCCTCCTCCTCTCATCCTCTCCTCTTCTCCTCCTATCTTCTCCTCTCCTCCTCTCCTCTTCTCCTCCTATCTTCTCCTCCTCTCCTCTCCTCGACTCCTCTTCTCCTCCTGTCTTCTCCTCCTCCTGCTCTCCTCCTCCTCCTGCTCTCCTCCTTTCTTCTCCTCCTCCTTCTCTCCTCTCCTCCTCTCCTCTCCTTCTCTCCTCCTCCTCACCTCCTCTCCTCTTCTCCTCTTCTCCTCTTCTGCTCTGTAAGGGACTCATCCCGTGGGCTGCTCTGTATGGGACTCATCCCGTGGGCTGCTCTGTACGGGACTCATCCTGTGGACTAGTGTGTATGGGACTCATCCCATGGGCTGGTCTGTAAGGGACTCATCCCGTGGGCTGGTGTGTATGGGACTCATCCCGAGGGCTGCTCTGTATGGGACTCATCCCGTGGGCTGGTGTGTACGGGACTCATCCTGTGGACTGGTGTGTATGGGACTCATCCCATGGGCTGGTCTGTAAGGGACTCATCCCATGGGCTGGTGTGTATGGGACTCATCCCGTGGGCTGCTCTGTATGGGACTCATCCCGTGGGCTGGTGTGTATGGGACTCATCCCGTGGGCTGGTGTGTATGGGACTCATCTGGTGTGGTGGTGTGTATGGGACTCATCCCGTGGGCTGGTGTGTATGGGACTCATCCCGTGGGCTGCTCTGTATTGGACTCATCCCGTGGGCTGGTGTGTATGGGACTCATCCCATGGGCTGCTCTGTATGGGACTCATCCCATGGGCTGGTGTGTATGGGACTCATCCCGTGGGCTGGTGTGTATGGGACTCATCCTGTGGGCTGCTCTGTATGGGACTTAATCCATGGGCTGGTGTGTATGGGAATCATCCCGTGGGCTGGTGTGTATGGGACTCATCCCGTGGGCTGCTCTGTATGGGACTCATCCCGTGGGCTGCTCTGTATGGGACTCATCCCGTGGGCTGGTGTGTATGGGACTCATCCCGTGGGCTGGTGTGTATGGGACTCATCCCATGGGCTGCTCTGTATGGGACTCATCCCGGGGACTGGTGTGTATGGGACTCATCCCGTGGGCTGCTCTGTATGGGACTCATCCCCTGGACTGGTGTGTATGGGACTCATCCCGTGGGCTGCTCTGTATGGGACTCATCCCGTGGGCTGGTGTGTTTGGGACTCATCCCGTGGGTTGCTCTGTATGGGACTCATCCCGTGGGCTGCTCTGTATGGGACTCATCCCATGGGCTGCTCTGTATGGGACTCATCCTGTGGGCTGGTGTGTATGGGACTCATCCCTTGGGCTGCTCTGTATGGGACTCATCAAGTGGGCTGCTCTGTATGTGACTCATCCCGTGGGCTGGTGTGTATGGGACTCATCCTGTGGTCTGGTGTGTATGGGACTCATCTCTTGGGCTGCTCTGTATGGGACTCATCCCGTGGGCTGCTCTGTATGTGACTCATCCCGTGGGCTGGTGTGTATGGGACTCATCCCGTGGGCTGCTCTGTATGGGACTCATCCCGTGGGCTGCTCTGTATGGGACTCATCCCGTGGGCTGCTCTGTATGGGACTCATCCCGTGGGCTGCTCTGTATGGGACTCATCCCGTGGGCTGCTCTGTATGGGACTCATCCTGTGGGCTGCTCTTTATGGGACTCATCCCGTGGGCTGGTGTGTATGGGACTCATCCCGTGGGCTGTTCTGTATGGGACTCATCCCGTGGGCTGCTCTGTATGGGACTCATCCCGTGGGCTGCTCTGTATGGGACTCATCCAGTGGGCTGGTGTGTATGGGACTCATCCCGTGGGCTGGTGTGTATGGGACTCATCCCGTGGGCTGCTCTGTATTGGACTCATCCCGTGGGCTGGTGTGTATGGGACTCATCCCATGGGCTGCTCTGTATGGGACTCATCCCATGGGCTGGTGTGTATGGGACTCATCCCGTGGGCTGGTGTGTATGGGACTCATCCTGTGGGCTGCTCTGTATGGGACTTAATCCATGGGCTGGTGTGTATGGGAATCATCCCGTGGGCTGGTGTGTATGGGACTCATCCCGTGGGCTGCTCTGTATGGGACTCATCCCGTGGGCTGCTCTGTATGGGACTCATCCTGTGGGCTGGTGTGTATGGGACTCATCCCGTGGGCTGGTGTGTATGGGACTCATCCCATGGGCTGCTCTGTATGGGACTCATCCCGGGGACTGGTGTGTATGGGACTCATCCCGTGGGCTGCTCTGTATGGGACTCATCCCCTGGACTGGTGTGTATGGGACTCATCCCGTGGGCTGCTCTGTATGGGACTCATCCCGTGGGCTGGTGTGTTTGGGACTCATCCCGTGGGTTGCTCTGTATGGGACTCATCCCGTGGGCTGCTCTGTATGGGACTCATCCCGTGGGCTGGTCTGTATGGGACTCATCCTGTGGGCTGGTGTGTATGGGACTCATCCCTTGGGCTGCTCTGTATGGGACTCATCAAGTGGGCTGCTCTGTATGTGACTCATCCCGTGGGCTGGTGTGTATGGGACTCATCCTGTGGTCTGGTGTGTATGGGACTCATCTCTTGGGCTGCTCTGTATGGGACTCATCCCGTGGGCTGCTCTGTATGTGACTCATCCCGTGGGGCTGGTGTGTATGGGACTCATCCCGTGGGCTGCTCTGTATGGGACTCATCCCGTGGGCTGCTCTGTATGGGACTCATCCCGTGGGCTGCTCTGTATGGGACTCATCCCGTGGGCTGCTCTGTATGGGACTCATCCCGTGGGCTGCTCTGTATGGGACTCATCCTGTGGGCTGCTCTTTATGGGACTCATCCCGTGGGCTGGTGTGTATGGGACTCATCCCGTGGGCTGTTCTGTATGGGACTCATCCCGTGGGCTGCTCTGTATGGGACTCATCCCGTGGGCTGCTCTGTATGGGACTCATCCAGTGGGCTGGTGTGTATGGGACTCATCCCGTGGGCTGGTGTGTATGGGACTCATCCCGTGGGCTGTTCTGTATGGGACTCATCCCGTGAACTGGTGTGTATGGGACTCATCCCGTGGGCTGCTCTGTATGGGACTCATCCCGTGGGCTGCTCTGTATGGGACTCATCCCATGGGCTTCTCTGTATGGGACTCATCCCGTGGGCTGCTCTGTATGGGACTCATCCTGTAGGCTGCTCTGCATGGGACTCATCCCGTGGACTGGTGTGTATGGGACTCATCCCATTGGCTTCTCTGTATTGGACTCATCCCGTGGGCTGCTCTGTATGGGACTCATCCCCTGGACTGGTGTGTATGGGACTCATCCCGTGGTCTTCTCTGTATTGGACTCATCCCGTGGGCTGCTCTGTATGGGACTCATCCCGTGGGCTTCTCTGTATTGGACTCATCCCGTGGGCTGCTCTGTATGGGACTCATCCCCTGGACTGGTGTGTATGGGACTCATCCTGTGGGCTTCTCTGTATGGGACTCATCCCGTGGGCTGCTCTGTATTGGACTCATCCCGTGGGCTTCTCTGTATTGGACTCATCCCGTGGGCTGCTCTGTATGGGACTCATCCCCTGGACTGGTGTGTATGGGACTCATCCCGTGGGCTGCTCTGTATGGGACTCATCTGGTGTGGTGGTGGGGGGGTATGAATGGTACCGGTCATTTATAGTATATACACACGTGTGCGTTTGAATGTCTGTGTGACCTTCTGGATATTTGTCATGGGGTTGATAATGTCACGCCTGGTGGAAAATGAAGCTGTCATTCGATTAGAGATTAGTAGGCTGAGATGGTTATTATGGTAAACCCAGAGGCTAGGAAAGGACAGATGGTTATTATGGTAAACCCAGAGGCTGGGAGAGGACAGATGGTTATTATGGTAAACCCAGAGGCTAGGAGAGGACAGATGGTTATTATGGTAAACCCAGAGGCTGGGAGAGGACAGATGGTTATTATGGTAAACCCAGAGGCTAGGAGAGGACAGATGGTTATTATGGTAAACCCAGAGGCTAGGAGAGGACAGATGGTTATTATGGTAAACCCAGAGGCTGGGAGAGGACAGATGGTTATTATGGTAAACCCAGAGGCTGGGAGAGGACAGATGGTTATTATGGTAAACCCAGAGGCTGGGAGAGGACAGATGGTTATTATGGTAAACCCAGAGGCTGGGAGAGGACAGATGGTTATTATGGTAAACCCAGAGGCTGGGAGAGGACAGATGGTTATTATGGTAAACCCAGAGGCTGGGAGAGGACAGATGGTTATTATGGTAAACCCAGAGGCTGGGAGAGCACAGATGGAATAAAACCACCTTATCAAAACAAACACCTTTTAAGAGCAGCCTCTCTAACAAGAGGCCCACGAACTCACGCACATACAGTATATACACATTTATCAGAAAGGAAGGAAGGATTCCAACAGGCATTTATATTTACACTATAGGTGAGGGAGAGTGGGGTAAATTTAGACATTTTTTACATTTATCATCACTCCGTCAAGGGAAATATCATATTCTACATATATTTCGGGATGTTTTGTTTCCCCGGAAATAATCTATGGGTATTTTGAGCCACAGTACAGGGTAAGTTATGCATCCTACAAATGTCTGTACCGAATTAAATATTACCACTACCGTTTTAAAATCATGACAATCTTTATTACCCAAACACAATTCAACACAATCACAATCGCTTTTGGTTTTGTAATAATTGTAAGCATATTTTAAAACCTAACAAACACTTTGTACTTTTTTACTTAAACACTTTCAACATAGGCCACACCCTGTTGTTACCTCACATCCCAGCATTAATGTCTTGCATTACGCCTGGGAAGAAACACTTCAATTTGCTCAACTTGTCATTGGCTCAACCATTTGCTCAACGTACCCCATGGTCATTGGCTCAACTTACCACAAGGCAAACTTTTAGACTATATTAGCCCATGCAGCTACAATGATGCACTTACATGCTAGGTTTACTATCTCATATTGAGACCCCAACTGATGTATAGAGCAATCTTTAAAACCTTTTGTGACTCGGGGGCAGTATTTTCATTTTTGAAAAATAACGTTCCCGTTATTTAGAATATGCATATAATTGACAGCTTAGGATAGAAAACACTCTAATGAAAACACTCTAATGTTTCCAAAACTGTAAAAATATTGTCTGTGAGTTTAACAGAACGGATTGTTCTGTGACGTAGTGATGTAGTTTTACGCATTTATGTTGAAGAATACCCGTAAGCGGCTACATTGCGCAAGTGGTCACCTGATGGCTCCCAGAGTGTCTCTCGCATAAAATACAGAGGTAGCCATTATTCCAATCGGTCCTACTGAAAACCAAATTGTCCCGACGGATATATTATCGAATAGATATTTGAAAAACACCTTGAGGTTTGATTATAAACAACATTTGCCATGTTTCTGTAGATATTATGGAGCTAATTTGGAGTATTTTTCGGCGATTCGGCAATTTCCGGGCGATTTCTCAGCCAAACGTGAAGAACAAACGGAGCTATCTCGCCTAGAAAAATAATATTTCTGGAAAAAAAGAACATTTGCTATCTAACTGGGAGCTCATCAAAGGTAAACGATTGAATTTGATTGCTTTTCTGATTTCCATGACCAATTTACCTGCTGCTAGCTGGACAAAATGCTATGCTAGGCTATCGATAAACTTACACAAATGCTTGTCTAGCTTTGGCTGTAAAGCATATTTTGAAAATCTGAGATGACAGGGTGATTAACAAAAGGCTAAGCTGTTTCTCAATATATTTCATTTGTGATTTTCATTAATAGAAATATTTTCTAGGAATATTTATGTCTGTTGCGTTATGCTAATTAGTGTCAGTCGATGATTACGCTCCGGCATGCGGGATGGGTAGTCACTAAAGTTTAAAATTATCTACTTTGGTTTAGATACAATCACCATCTAACACAATACATGTATATGATTTGGTGAAAATCTCGTTTTTGGACCTATCTTGCTTTCCACTTTTTCCATGGGGTTTCTTCCTTGGTCACATGATTCATTTTGTGTGTGGTTTCCTAGAAAGAAAGGGTGGTTCAACTTTGGCTCAACTTCCCCCACTCTCCCCTACTGTAGTTCAACAGCACAGAGTATCACAAGGCACACACAAACAAATACCCACAAGTCACTCAAGTCTCCCCCTCTCTCTCTCTCTCTCTCTCTCTCTCTCTCTCTCTCTCTCTCTCTCTCTCTCTCTCTCTCTCTCTCTCTCCCTCCCTCTCTCTCTCTCTCTCTCCCTCCCTCTCTCTCTCTTCCCTCTTTACTTCACTCTCTCTTTTCCCCCTCTCTCTCTCTCTCTCTCTCTCTCTCTCTCTCTCTCTCTCTCTCTCTCTCTCTCTCTCTCTCTCTCTCTCTCTCTCTCTCTCTCTCTCTCTCTCTCTCTCTCTCTCTCTCTCTCTCTCTCTCTCTCTCTGTATCTCTCTCCCTCCCTCTCTCTCTCTCTCTCTTTTCTTCCTTCTCTCTGTCTCTCTCTCTCTTCCCTCTCTTTTCTTCCTTCTCTCACTCTCTCTCTCTTCCCTCTCTTCCTTCTCCCTCCCTCTCCCTCCCTCTCTCTTCTCTCTCTTTTCTTCCTTCTCTCTGTCTCTCTCTGTATCTCTCTCCCTCCCTCTCTCTGTCTCTCTCTCTGTCTCGCTCTCTCTCTCTCTTTCTCTCTGTCTCTCTCTCTCTCTTCCCTCTCTTTTCTTCCTTCTCTCTGTCTCTCTCTCTGTATCTCTCTCCCTCCCTCTCTCTCCCTCCCTCTCTCTCTCTCCCTCGCTTTCTATCCCTCTCTCCCTCTTCCCTCTCTCTCTTTCCCAGCTGTGGAGGAGCAGAGATAAGTCCTAACTTTGTTTTGACACTTTTGATTAAGGACCATTGAAGGAACACCTGTATGGTGGAGGGGAACAATGGCGGCGGGCCCAGGGAGAGATTGATTTTGGGCATTAGAGAAGCAGTCTTTGTCTAAAGCCACGGGCCCCTTTGTTATGCTAACCAGCCATGGAAGATTTCCAATTCAATTTCACCTGAACGCTGGTCAGCCGCTCACTCCATTGTATTCTTTCCCTTGAGCCCACCGCCACCGTCTCCCCCATCCCTCCCCTGTCATCTCTCAAACTGCAATTTAGCTGCTCATGCAACGGCGGCGGGAGTGGTGTGTGTGTGTGTGTATTTTCGGTGTGTTTTGTGTGTGTGACGGGCGAGTGGGTGGGTACTCCTGCCATAATGTTCCCTGCGTCCTGTCCTTGTGTGTGCGGTGGGCTGAGGAGGAGAGAAGGAGGAGAGAAGTAGGAGAGGATCACATTCAAATGGGATGATATTCATTATCCTAATCCTGCTGTCTGTCTGTAGATCTGCAGCCTGTCCGTCTCTGGAGAAGTCATTCCAGGTAGACAGGTGTGATGTCAGACAGGGAATTCTAACTATAGAACTGAAAGCTTTCTAATTCTAGAGAGAATGCCCACAAACAAGCTCTGCTAACTGGATAACGAGTCCTCTCTCTCTCTCTCTCTCTCTCTCTCTCTCTCTCTCTCTCTCTCTCTCTCTCTCTCTCTCTCTCTCTCTCTCTCTCTCTCTCTCTCTCTCTCTCTCTCTCTCTCTCTCTCTCTCTCTCTCTCTCTCTCTCTCTCTCTCTCTCTCTCTGCTGTGTCAACTGTTATGAGCTGAGTGAAACACAAACACACACAATCCACAATCATTATTCAAATATTGTCATCTTAATTTTTCTAATATTTCATAGTTTGATTTGATTTCTCCTCCTAAATTTCCGTAATAATTAAAGAGAGAAAAAATCTAATTAAGTTCGACAAGCATTCTGAATCACATGATTCCATCAGCCCAGCAGAGTGTGACGCTGCTAAAATAGTACAATCATCAAGCATAATGGATGACCAAGAACACACTCTATTCTTCCATTGTCACTGTGGAGGGTTAGGGGGAGCATTGTGTTGCTTCAACACTGCACGAGCTCCGATCTTAATACAATCTCTATACCGCACAGGCCTCTGTGTTCGCACTGCCTGCTATTCCCTGTTATTCCCTTTTCAATTAACAGCTGCTTTATTAAGGGGAATATTCAATTAACCGAGTATTTTATCTGAAAAATAAAGATATTTGAATTATGATTCATCAATTAGAGTGTATATGCATGTATTCTAGACCTATGTGTGTGCATGAGTGAGCAAACCAATGCACTTAACACAGAAGTCTTTTTGAAAACTTACTAATAACTTACTGATGTCATAAGGTGAATGCACCAATTTGTAAGTCGCTCTGGATAAGAGCGTCTGCTAAATGACTTAAATGTAATGTAAATGTAATAAACCAGTCATATTCCTGTCATTGTCGTTACCAGTCACACTATTTATAGACGTTGTCATTAGTATGTTTCATTTGCCACGTTCAGAAGTAATTGATTTGTTGTTGGTTGTTTGTGATCCTAATAGGTCTCTGTTCAGTTCTATGGCTCATTATCACTCCCCTATAGAGAAAGATCTAATCCAGGCCTGGACAGAAGAGATACAACACTACTGTATATATTAGCTTGTTAGTTATTGTGAGGCCTGTTATTTTACAATATGAGTGACGATCACACTTGTTTGATCAGGAATCAATGTGTCTCTGTTCAGAGCACATTGCTAGAGGGAACACAGACTAGAAATAGTTATATAGTCTGTTTGTTTTGAGGCAGTGTTGTGTTGTGTTTCCGTATGACCTCTGTAGCCTGCAGGGATCCCATAGGCATCTCACTCACCACCTTACTGATCACTTTCAACTAAGGATGATAAATAAGCTATTGGGCCTGAGGTTTTGGTGAGGCCCAACAGGCAGACCCCAACCCCCCACCCCCCAATATGCTTGTGAAGGGTATTTTTAAAACAAGTTCTAATTCCACAGCTGTATATCTGAGGTTGGAGCAGGAAATCCCTGGGCAACTTCCCAGATTAGATTTTTTGGTCTTTCTCTCTCATCCGCCCTCTTTCTCCCACTCCACATCTCCCTCTCCGCCCCTACAATTTTCATTCTAACCTCCCTGTCTCTCTCTCTCGTTGCCCGGGGGCTGCTTATTTTAGTTGAATTACCACCCTCGAACATAGCTGCCAGATTCTACCACCCTATCTCTCCCCCTGCCATTTATCTGCTAAATGACTTAAATGTAAATGTAAATGTAGACAAACCATTCTGATGATGTGACAATTTCATTCTCCTGCTAAAATCTCTTTTTGGAAACCAGTGTTGTTTGACACATTATGGAAGCATTTCAGATTCCCTCCTTCGGATTCCTAATTCCATCCCAGGGAAGAGGATGGCAAGGGCTGTTAATACCTCGCACAAGCAGGAAGGAAAGGAAGACTGCCTCTATTTAACCATCTCCCTCTCTGTATCTCTCCTCGGAAGGAAAGAAAGACTGCCTCTATTTAACCATCTCCCTCTCTGTATCTCTCCTCGGAAGGAAAGGAAGACTGCCTCTATTTAACCATCTCCCTCTCTGTATCTCTCCTCGGAAGGAAAGGAAGACTGCCTCTATTTAACCATCTCCCTCTCTGTATCTCTCCTCGGAAGGAAAGGAAGACTGCCTCTATTTAACCATCTCCCTCTCTGTATCTCTCCTTGGAAGGAAAGGAAGACTGCCTCTATTTAACCATCTCCCTCTCTGTATCTCTCCTCTCGTACACTCCGTTTGTGTACGTCAACTTTGGTGAAACAGATTTCATGTCATTCTTCCTAATTTACACTCAACTACACATATTTAACGGGGGTTGGGGTCAATTCCATTTCAATTCCAGTCAATTCAGAATGTAAACCTCATTGAACAACATCGAAGATCATTTGGATTGGAATTAGAATTTCAGTGTAGCTGAATTGGAATAGAATTGACCCCAACCCTGATATTTACGCTGACCTGTCCATGTGTGTGTGTGTGTGTGTGTGTGTGTGTGTCTCTTCACTTTCTCTCTCTTCCCTCTCTCTCACCCACCCTCACCTCCTCCCCTCCATCTCTCTCTCACCCACCCTCACCTCCTCCCCTCCATCTCTATCTCTTCACTTTCTCTCTTTTCCCTCTCTCTCACCCACCCTCACCTCCATCTCTCTATCTTCACTTTCTCTCTTTTCACTCTCTCTCACCCACCCTCACCTCCATCTCTCTATCTTCACTTTCTCTCTTTTCCCTCTCTCTCACCCACCCTCACCTCCTCCCCTCCATCTCTCTCTCACCCACCCTCACCTCCTTCCCTCCATCTCTCTCCCTTCCTCTCCATCCATCTCTCTCTCTTCACTTTCTCTCTTTTCCCTCTCTCTCACCCACCCTCACCTCCTCCCCTCCATCTCTCTCTCTTCACTTTCTCTCTTTTCCCTCTCTCTCACCCACCCTCCCCTCCTCCCCTCCATCTCTCTCTTCACTTTCTCTCTTTTCCCTCTCTCTCACCCACCCTCACCTCCTCCCCTCCATCTCTCTCTCACCCACCCTCAACTCCTCCCCTCCATCTCTCTCTCACCCACCCTCACTTCCTTCCCTCCATCTCTCTCCCTTCCTCTCCATCCATCTCTCTCTCTTCACTTTCTCTCTTTTCCCTCTCTCTCACCCACCCTCACCTCCTCCCCTCCATCTCTCTCTCTTCACTTTCTCTCTTTTCCCTCTCTCTCACCCACCCTCACCTCCTCCCCTCCATCTCTCTCTCACCCACCCTCACCTCCTTCCCTCCATCTCTCTCTCTTAACTTTCTCTCTTTTCCCTCTCTCTCACCCACCCTCACCTCCTCCCCTCCATCTCTCTCTCTTCACTTTCTCTCTTTTCCCTCTCTCTCACCCACCCTCACCTCCTCCCCTCCATCTCTCTCACCCACCCTCACCTCCTTCCCTCCATCTCTCTCTCTTCACTTTCTCTCTTTTCCCTCTCTCTCACCCACCCTCACCTCATTCCCTCCATCTCTCTCCCTTCCTCTCCACTTTCTCTCTTTTCCCTCTCTCTCCCCCACCCTCACCTCCTCCCCTCCATCTCTCTCTCTCTTCAATTTCTCTCTTTTCCCTCTCTCTCACCCACCCTCACCTCCTTTCCTCCATCTCTCTCCCTTCCTCTCCTTCCATCTCTCTACATCCGTCTCTCTGGGTCTGTTTGTCACAATGGCTTAGCCTTGGCAGGATAGATGTGTCCTCCCACAGATTACTCCTGCCTTTGTGTGTTTCATTCAAACAGTGTTAGTGCTGCTGATACACACTATTCACCCTGGGTTAGCCACATTTGTTTATTATATTGATCTGGTTCTTAATTTCCTGTTTATCTATCCGTCACATTTGTCCACTCACATACAAATGCTTTATTCACTAAAACCCATTTATTGATTCAAATCGTAATCATTACACAGTATATATACATGAACAGTGTATAGCGTAAGCAGACTACACACAT
Source organism: Oncorhynchus gorbuscha (assembly GCF_021184085.1). Lineage (NCBI taxonomy): Eukaryota > Metazoa > Chordata > Actinopteri > Salmoniformes > Salmonidae > Oncorhynchus > Oncorhynchus gorbuscha. Next base: position 84,717,188 of record NC_060181.1, on the reverse strand, counting down.
GCGAGAGTATAAGTGTGAGTTTCTTTCCCATCATGCAGTTCCTCCCAGTGTTTGGGTATGTATGTATGTATGTATGTATGTATGTATGTATGTATGTATGTATGTATGTATGTATGTATGTATGTATGTATGTATGTATGTATGTATGTATGTATGTATGTATGTATGTATGTATGTATGTATGTATGTATGTATGTATGTATGTATGTATGTATGTATGTATGTATGTATGTATGTATGTATGTATTGTGGCAAAGAAGGGGGTCGAGTGATAAGTGGCAGATATGTGAGAGCAGAACTAATAAACGGGCTCTGCCCGATCACTAAAATGGCCACCCCTGTCAGAACTACAGATCACAAAATGGCCGACCGCCAAAACTACAAGTCCCAGAAGCAAGGGGAACCCTCAGAAGGTGGAGCCGACTCACAGATAAAGGGTCAAGAAAAACCAGGAAGAGGAAGAGAGAGTGCTGGAAGGAGCTATGAACAATAGAGAAGGAGACTATAGAGATTGGCTGGATTTACCGTGTATGAGCTGGATTGTTTGGACTTACCTGTTGGCGTTTGGACCTGGACCTACCGAGAACCCGATTCGTGTACCGAACCCTGCTATCCTTGACCTCGCCTACGGCCTGGGTGGACCAGGACGGAGAAACAAACACACAGGTACTGTCCTGTTCGAAAGAACTCTCATTCTTGGGTGATTTGGTGACAGTTTACCACTTAGTTTGTGACAAACGCTCCTAACCTTGAAGAGGTTTGCCACACGTGGTGGAGGATGCGGGCATGGACTAACATACCACTGGTTAGGTAGAAGGAAAAAATAAATAAATGTTCAGTTAGCACTCCAAGGGGAGTCAGGCTTTTTTTTGTTTTGGCTTTGTTTGGTTAGGACAGTTTTTCAGGAAAATGAGTATGGAGGGAGCCATACAGGCCCTGTTACAAGCGGCGGCAGCCCAACAAGAGGCAACTAGAGCTCAACAAATAGTTCATCAGGATGCAATGCGAATGTATCAGGACACGTTACAGATCCAGCACCGCACCAACCAGCTGCTCATAGAAGAGCAAGAGAGAAACACCCGGGAGTTAAGAGAAGGCCTAAAGGGGCTAGCGGACCAAATTGGGGCTCAATTACCGGCTGCAAATACCCAGAGGAGGGCCAATCATTTTCTTCAAAAAATGACAGCGCAGGATGATGTGGAAGCATATCTTACCACCTTCGAAAGGACAGCAGAGAGGGAGAAGTGGCCGAAAGAAGAATGGGCAGGGCTTCTGGCACCATACCTGGCAGGGGACGCTCATAAAGCGTATTTCGACCTGGAGTTGAAAGAAGCACAGGATTACGATAAACTAAAGGGGGACATCCTGACTAGACTGGGAGTGACCGATACCGTGAGGGCACACCGCCTTCCACCAGTGGTCCTACCGACCGGGACAACCCCCACGAACACAGATGTTCGACTTGATTCACCTGGCACGGAAATGTTTGCGACCAGAGACCCGGTCATCCGCCGAGATTGTCGAGACCATCGTACTCAACCAGTTTCAGCGAGGTCTACCCCAAGAAGTGAGACGATGGGTTGGCCAGAATGAGGTATTTTCCGCCGACCATCTCGTGGGCCTGGTTGAACGGTATTGTACGGCAAGAACAGCTGAGCAGGCACAGGAGGAAAGATTCCCGTTCCCCAGGCATGGGCGAACCAGCGGACAGGGTAAGGCTGTCCCAGCATATAGAGGGGGAAGAGAGCAGCGTGGGGCCATGAGGAAAGAATCAGAATCAGGCCAAGACACTAAGGGAAAAAACGGAAACCGGGACTGGGTGTCGAGGGGGTCTCCCCCCCGAACCCCTATTATCTGTTACAATTGTAATCAACCAGGACATATTGCAGCCTATTGCCCTATTAAAGAAGAGCCAATGCAATGTAACCTCGGTGAAAATGAAGATGATATACGGTATGCATGTCCTGTTGTAACCACTGTACTTGAAAGATCAAGAAACAAACATATGTGCAGGGTGAAGATTGAAGGGAAAGAGGTTGAAGCACTGCTGGATTCTGGCAGTATGCTAACCCTGGTCGTTGCAGGCCTAGTGCCGAATCATAAACTGGATACAAGACAGGATATCAGTGTTACATGCATTCATGGGGATACCCGTCTGTACCCCACGGCCTTAGTGAGCATACAAACAGAGGACGGTCTGCTGGATTATGAGGTCGGCGTGGTCCCAAAGATGCCATATGATGTAATATTGGGTAGAGACTTTCCTAACTTTGCGAAGTTAGGCCACAAGAATGGCATATTTGAGAATCCAACAACCCTGACCAAGCAGGAAGAAGCATGGGGCCTTCAACCAAAGCCAAGAAAAGAGGTCTCCCAGGGGACAACATCACAGGTGCTAGTAGGGGAGGAAGAGGATGAAGTGGCAAACCTCGCTGATGACGAACAGCCCGGTACTAGTGGGGCTGGGGTCGATCTGAATCCAGACAACGACGATATAGAACCAGCAGACCTGGCAGAGTCCTTGACTAATTTTGGGACGGCCCAAAACCAGGATCCAACCCTGCAACAAGCCAGAGCAGATGTGCAGGTCGTAGATGGTACTCCCATAAATGGTGGGATGATGCCTAATAGTTTTCCCCACTTCATCATGAAAAAGGGTTTGGTGTACAGAGTCTCAAAAATAGGGGTTGATGTGGTGGAACAGTTGATGGTTCCCACTCGGTACCGGAGGACAGTACTGGATCTAGCTCATGGGCACATTCTGGGTGGACACCTTGGTATCGATAAAACCCGAGACCCGATTGTAAGGAGGTTTTACTGGCCAGGAATTGAAGCTGAAGTGGCTCGGCATTGTGGAGAGTGCCCGGAGTGCCAGTTAACAGCTCCCCGACCAGCTTTTAGAAGCCCGTTAGTGCCACTCCCCATAATCGAAACGCCATTTGAGAGGATAGCGATGGATTTAGTGGGCCCACTACCCAAATCCGCCAGAGGGCACCAATACATTCTGGTCATTCTAGATTATGCCACTCGCTACCCAGAAGCCATTCCCCTTCGGACGATGACTTCCAAAAATATTGCAAAGGAATTAGTGCTCTTGTTCACCAGGGTAGGGGTTCCAAAGGAGATCCTTACCGACCAGGGGACCCCCTTTATGTCCCGCCTTTATGGCGGACCTTTGTAAACTGTGGCAGGTGAAACAGTTGAGGACATCGGTTTACCATCCTCAGACGGACGGGCTGGTTGAGAGATTCAACCGAACCCTGAAGTCAATGCTCAGGAAGGTAATCGATAAGGATGGGAAAAACTGGGATTGCATGTTGCCGTATCTGATGTTTGCCATTAGAGAGGTTCCTCAAGCCTCGCTGGGGTTTTCTCCCTTTGAGCTGGTATATGGGAGGCATCCCCGGGGAATCTTAGACATCGCCCGGGAAACCTGGGAGCACCAATCCACCCCGTATACTAGTGTCATAGAGCACGTCACGGCAATGCAAGACAGGATAGCCACAGTCATGCCCATCGTCAGAGAGCACATGAGACAAACACAAGAACACCAGCGGCACACTTATAACCGGCAGGCTACCCTGAGGGAATTTCAACCGGGAGATAAGGTGTTAGTGCTGATCCCCACAGTAGAGTGTAAACTACTAGCCACATGGAAAGGGCCATATGAAGTACTGAAGAGAATAGGAGAAGTCAATTATCGGATCCGACAGCCAGGTCGACGGCCCCAGGAACAGATTTATCACATAAACCTGTTAAAAGCATGGAGAGAGAGAGAAACACTAATGGTCACATACCCCACACACATTCAGGAGACAGCCAAAGTAAATATTTCACCCACTCTGTCCCCAGTGCAAGTACAGGAAGTAAAGACCCTGATCCAGAAAAACAGATGTGTTTTCAGAGGTACCTGGCCGAACTGAGGTTACGGCTCATTATATCGTTTCCCTACCAGGGAGAAAAGTGAGTATGAGGCCATATCGGGTACCCGAGGCTCGACGGGCCGCGATTAGAGCAGAGACTGAGAAAATGTTGACAGCTGGAGTGGTTGAAGAGTCACATAGTGAGTGGTCTAGCCCAATTGTGATGGTCTCCAAGCCCGATGGGTCGTTGCGGTTCTGTAACGACTTTCGGAAGGTAAATTAAATCTCGAAGTTTGATGCCTACCCCATGCCCCGAGTAGATGAACTACTGGAGAAAATTGGTCATGCTCGGTACATTATGACCCTTGATCTGACAAAAGGGTACTGGCAAATTCCTCTGACCCCCAGGGCCAAAGAAAAGACAGCCTTTGCAACACCTGACGGTTTGTTTCAATACACCGTCATGCCATTCGGCTTACACGGGGCCCCAGCAACCTTTCAACGGCTCATGGACAAAGTCCTAAAACCGCACAAGGCATACACCGCAGCTTATTTAGATGACGTGGGGATCTACAGCCCAGATTGGGAATCCCACTTACCCCGGGTACAGGCAGTGTTAGATGCCCTTAGAAAGGCAGGGCTCACGGCAAACCCTGCCAAGTGTTATGTGGGGTTAGAGGAAACAGAGTATCTGGGATACACTGTGGGAAGAGGGTTAATCAAACCCCAACATAAGAAGGTGAAGGCAATTAGAGAATGGCCGAAACCAGTAAATAAGAAGCAGGTCCGAGCCTTCCTAGGGCTGACCGGTTACTACCGGAAGTTCATCCCAAGTTATGCCACAGTGGCCGCCCCACTTACCGACATGACTAGAGCCAGAGGGCCAAACATGGTCAAATGGGATGAAAGGGCCACCAAAGCATTTAGGACATTACAGGAGGCTCTCTGTTGTAACCCAGTGCTGGTGGTACCAGACTTTGAGAGAGAGTTTGTGGTTCAGACGGATGCCTCAGAGGTCGGCTTGGGAGCAGTGCTATCCCAAGAGGTAGAAGGGGTGGAACACCCCATCCTGTTTTTAACCAGGAAGCTGGAACCACGGGAAACCAACTACTCAGTCGTTGAGAAAGAGGCGCTGGCAGTAAATTGGGCTCTAGAAAGCCTGAAGTACTACCTGCTGGGGCGCCACTTCACCCTCATCAGTGACCATGCCCCACTCACCTGGATGCATAGGGCTGAAGAGAAGAACGCTCGGGTGATGCGGTAGTTTTTGAGTCTCCAACCGTTTCATTTTGACTTGAAACACAGAGCAGGGAAGGAAATGGGAAACGTGGATGGGTTATCCCGCATGCATGCATATTTTGCTGTGGTAGCCCGACCTAGGGGGTCCGATCTAGGGGGAGAGATATGTGGCAAAGAAGGGGGTCGAGTGATAAGTGGCAGATATGTGAGAGCAGAGCTAATAAACGGGCTCTGCCCGATCACTAAAATGGCCACCCCTGTCAGAACTACAGATCACAAAATGGCCGACCGCCAAAACTACAAGTCCCAGAAGCAAGGGGAACCCTCAGAAGGTGGAGCCGACTCACAGATAAAGGGTCAAGAAAAACCAGGAAGAGGAAGAGAGAGTGCTGGAAGGAGCTATGAACAATAGAGAAAGAGACTATAGAGATTGGCTGGATTTACCGTGTATGAGCTGGATTGTTTGGACTTACCTGTTGGCGTTTGGACCTGGACCTACCGAGAACCCGATTCGTGTACCGAACCCTGCTATCCTTGACCTCGCCTACGGCCTGGGTGGACCAGGACGGAGAAACAAACACACAGGTACTGTCCTGTTCGAAAGAACTCTCATTCTTGGGTGATTTGGTGACAGTTTACCACAGTTTACCGCTCCTAACCTTGAAGAGGTTCGCCACAGTATGTATGTATGTATGTATGTATGTATGTATGTATGTATGTATGTATGTATGTATGTATGTATGTATGTATGTATGTATGTGTGTGTGTGTGTGTGTGTGTGTGTGTGTGTGTGTGTGTGTGTGTGTGTATGTATGTATGTATGTATCTGTTTGTGTGTATGTGTGTATGTATGTATCTGTTTGTGTGTATGTATGTATCTGTTTGTGTGTGTGTGTGTATGTATGTATCTGTTTGTGTGTATGTGTGTATCTGTTTGTGTGTGTGTGTGTATGTATGTATCTGTTTGTATGTATCTGTTTGTGTGTGTGTGTGTGTATGTATGTATCTGTTTGTGTGTATCTGTTTGTGTGTATGTGTGTATCTGTTTGTGTGTGTGTGTGTATGTATGTATGTATCTGTTTGTGTGTGTATGTATGTATCTGTTTGTGTGTGTGTGTATGTATGTATGTATCTGTTTGTGTGTATGTGTGTATCTGTTTGTGTGTGTGTGTGTATGTATGTATGTATCTGTTTGTGTGTGTGTGTATGTATGCATGTATCTGTTTGTGTGTGTGTGTATGTATGTATGTATCTGTTTGTGTGTATGTGTGTATGTATGTATCTGTTTGTGTGTGTGTGTGTATGTATGTATCTGTTTGTATGTATCTGTTTGTGTGTGTGTGTGTGTATGTATGTATCTGTTTGTGTGTATCTGTTTGTGTGTATCTGTTTGTGTGTGTGTGTGTATGTATGTATGTATCTGTTTGTGTGTGTGTGTATGTATGTATGTATCTGTTTGTGTGTGTATGTATGTGTGTGTATTTATGTATGTGTGTGTGTGTCCCAGTGTTAAAGGGGAACTGCACCCGCTGATTTGGCCTCGTTTTTTGGCTTGCTCCTCAAGGAATGCTGGCGGCCATGACAGAAGCCAAACGTGAGTTGGCTCGGGGGTGTGGTTTGTTTTGGCCTTTTTCTTGCCACCACCAAGGCACACCCATCTGTCAGAGCCTCGCGGGCAGCTGTTTCTCTCCACTCAATCACATTGATTTTTGGAGGTTGCTAAACCATTGCAATCACATTGCTGGACATGTTATGACAACTCCTTCTGGTAGGTCCCGGCATCCCTTCATGACCAGGGGATCAGTCTGGAACCCAACTGTCCACTTTATCTAACAGAAAAACAGGGTCAATGAATGTCATCATCTCTCAATTATAAACATACCTCGAGAAGTAACGTTTGGAATCTAATTCTATGCTATACAGGCTGACTGGCTCCAGATGTGAATCGATTCAGGCCGGTGACGCGGTCACACTATGCATCCGACTGTGACATGTTTTGCTATGGCCCTGGCTTGGTTTGAGTTTGTTGCTGCTAATTAGCACACTTGTAGTCAGACATGAGTTAGCTAGTACTAACTGCATCCAATATTTATTTGTGCGCTAGACATGGGTTGCACCTGCGAGGCTAATGTGACTGTTTCATCTAATTACACTAACTTAGAGTGGCATGGAAATACGATGATATTGCTAAAAAATCATTAGTAGCAAACAACTTTGCTAAATAATGATGTTGCTTCATACTGTTAGAAGCAAAGTTCATCAAAAATAGCTAGCTAATGTCAGCTAGCTAAAATACTGTGGTCCCCTCAGTCTTAGTTAGCTGGCTAAGGTTATACAGCATCTAAAGTCAACCTGGCAACATCACAATCACCACAAAAAGGTTTTCCCACTAAATATTTGTCTTCTTTTGACATGTGTTACGTTCCCCAGTTTTTGTGTTGTAGTTTGTGTTTGTGCATGTGTTTATTTCAGGAAATGGCTTCCTGAAATCCCTCAAGCAGCTGATTGGTCGACTCCACGGTTAATTGGAGAGCTGGCCCCGCCCCCTCGTCAAGACACAGCTGTCTCCAATTACCCATTCCTTCAGAAGCTATATAAAAGCCAGTGTTCTGTTCAGGAGGGAGAGATTTGCTGGGAGGTCATTGCAGAGATTTTGCTAGAGAGATTTGCTGGGAGGTCATTGCAGAGATTTTGCTAGAGAGATTTGCTGGGATGTCATTGCTGAGAGTTGGTATGTTTTGTGAGTTTGTTGCTCAGATAGAGCTTATTTGATGTCCTCTGTTTCTTAGTTTGTTTGTGAAAATTGTTTAATATTCTGCTTCATTTGTTCCCAGGGGGGAAGGGGAAGGCACCTAGGGAGTGCTTAGGCAAGAGGCCCGCGGGCATACATATACCTGTAGCATATTCGCTGTCTAGGCACACTAGGTAAGACCTGGGTGGACCACCCCCTGTATTTTGGTTAGGGCACCAGGTGGTGCTAAATTAGGTAAGTAGTGGGTAGGCAGGTAAGATAGGAGAGGGGGGGCTTTGAGATTTACTTTCTTTGCTTTGATTCCGTCCAGCCCCTTTTCCCCATATTACCGTGTGAAGGAATAAAGTCCTTGTAAACGGTACCACATTCTTCCTGTCACTCTTTCTTGCACCTACAGTCCAGACCTTTTTTCTCTTCACAGAGAGTTTAGTTGTAGCAGGGTGTCGCGTTCCCTCTTCATAGAGGCGTAACAACATGTTATTGTGTTTCCAATCCAAGTAGCTAGTTGGGTAGCTAGCTAGCTAACATCAGCTATGCTAGCGATGATAGTGATAATGATTATCAAAATATACATAACCAGATATATAACCAGCAGTCTATGGTCTAGCTACCGGTATACTCATCACCACTGGGGACCAACGAACTCCAACCACCTATTCTGCAATATAGGGTTCTTCAGCAGGTCATGCAAACCAAAGTTTGCCATATAGCTAGGGCTTTTGAGTCTCATTTGTCCCGTGACCAGTGATATGATGGTAAAAAAGGTGGTAATTGTTCTGCAATATATGGGTAAACTGTCCCACAAAAAATACATGTTTTTGGGAAACGCAACTACACCACTGGCCATGACCTTTGAACACATTGGGGGCGAGAAAACAACGGAGCCCCATTCAATGAAGGGAAATGAAGTGGGTAGAGGAGAGATTTGCACGTGGAGCTTGGCAAAAGGGTGCTTGATTTGTTGACATAATTGTCATCCAAACCCAACCTTCATTTACTCGTGACCCACTGAGGTTTTAGACAAGACTTTATGACCAAAAGTATCCTATTTACACTTTCTAGTCAATGTTTAAACTAGAATAAATGTTTTTGACATATCAATGCCACATATGCCGTTTTTATGGGCAGTTGCTCTTTAACGAAGCAGACAGAGCAGTCAGACAGAGCAGCCAGCTACAGCAGTCAGACAGAGCATTCAGTGATGGAGGGGAGATGGGAGAGGGAGACAAGAGAAGGGGGTGTGGATGCGGGAGCAGGGGAGAGGAAAGGGAGGTGGTGGAGGGAAAGGGAGGGAAAGGGAGGAATAGGGGAGGGTAAGACAGGGGTGGAGGTTGTTACTGCTGTGTGGGTTGTTGCTAAACGTGTCAACATAGTGTGTATGTTGACACGTTTTAGCCTCTAACAACTGTTGAGGAGCGAGAGCAAATAGCTGTGAAGTTGAGACTGCTGGGTTTTACAGCTTACATTCACCCATGGATGAACCTCTAGTAGTCTTCTAAAGACGCTCACGCACCTCTTACCCTCTCTCTCACTCTCACTCACTCTCTCTCACACTCACTCCATCTCCTCATACCAGTCACTAACTGCACGCAACCCCAGAGAGAGAGAATGAATAGGAAGAGAGACAGAATGAATAGGAAGAGAGAGAGAGAGAGAGAAATGAATAGGAAGAGAGAGAGAGAGAGAGAGAATGAATAGGAAGAGAGAGAGAGAGAGAATGAATAGGAAGAGAGACAGAATGAATAGGAAGAGAGACAGAATGAATAGGAAGAGAGACAGAATGAATAGGAAGAGAGACAGAATGAATAGGAAGAGAGACAGAATGAATAGGAAGAGAGAGAGAGAGAATGAATAGGAAGAGAGAGAGAGAGAATGAATAGGAAGAGAGAGAGAGAGAATGAATAGGAAGAGAGACAGAATGAATAGGAAGAGAGAGAGAGAGAATGAATAGGAAGAGAGAGAGAGAATGAATAGGAAGAGAGAGAGAGAATGAATAGGAAGAGAGAGAGAGAATGAATAGGAAGAGAGAGAGAGAATGAATAGGAAGAGAGAGACAGAATGAATAGGAAGAGAGAGCGACAATGAATAGGAAGAGAGAGAGAATGAATAGGAAGAGAGAGACAGAATGAATAGGTAGGAAGAGAGAGAGAGAATGAATAGGAAGAGAGAGAGAGAATGAATAGGAAGAGAGAGAGAGAATGAATAGGAAGAGAGAGAGAGTCAGAGAGAGTCAGAGAGAGTCAGAGGGAGTCAGAGGTACAGACCCTGTTCCTGGAGAGCTATCCTCCTGTTGGTGTTCACTCCAACCCTGTTCCTGGAGAGCCATCCTCCTGTTGGTTTTCACTCCAACCCTGTTCCTGGAGAGCCATCCTCCTGTTGGTTTTCACTCCAACCCTGTTCCTGGAGAGCTATACTCCTGTTGGTTTTCACTCCAAGCCTGTTCCTGGAGAGCCATCCTCCTGTTGGTTTTCACTCCAACCCTGTTCCTGGAGAGCCATCCTCCTGTTGGTTTTCACTCCAACCCTGTTCCTGGAGAGCTATCCTCCTGTTGGTTTTCACTCCAACCCTGTTCCTGGAGAGCTATCCTCCTGTTGGTTTTCACTCCAACCCTGTTCCTGGAGAGCCATCCTCCTGTTGGTTTTCACTCCAACCCTGTTCCTGGAGAGCTATCCTCCTGTTGGTTTTCACTCCAACCCTGTTCCTGGAGAGCTATCCTCCTGTTGGTTTTCACTCCAACCCTGTTCCTGGAGAGCTTATACTCCTGTTGGTTTTCGTTTCAACCCTAGTTGTAACTAACCTGATTCAGTTTATCAACCAGCTAATTATTGGAATCAGGTGTGCTAGATTAGGGTTGGAGGGATAACCTACAGGACAATAGCTCTCCAGGAACAGGGTTGGAGTGAAAACCAACAGGAGTATAGCTCTCCAGGAACGGGGTTGGAGGGATAACCTACAGGACAATAGCTCTCCAGGAACAGGGTTGGAGGGATAAACTACAGGACAATAGCTCTCCGGGAACAGGGTTGGAGGGATAACCTACAGGACAATAGCTCTCCGGGAACAGGGTTGGAGGGATAACCTACAGGACAATAGCTCTCCGGGAACAGGGTTGGAGGGATAACCTACAGGACAATAGCTCTCCGGGAACAGGGTTGGAGGGATAACCTACAGGACAATAGCTCTCCGGGAACAGGGTTGGAGGGATAACCTACAGGACAATAGCTCTCCAGGAACAGGGTTGGAGGGATAACCTACAGGACAATAGCTCTCCGGGAACAGGGTTGGAGGGATAACCTACAGGACAATAGCTCTCCGGGAACAGGGTTGGAGGGATAACCTACAGGACAATAGCTCTCCGGGAACAGGGTTGGAGGGATAACCTACAGGACAATAGCTCTCCGGGAACAGGGTTGGAGGGATAACCTACAGGACAATAGCTCTCCGGGAACAGGGTTGGAGGGATAACCTACAGGACAATAGCTCTCCGGGAACAGGGTTGGAGGGATAACCTACAGGACAATAGCTCTCCGGGAACAGGGTTGGAGGGATAACCTACAGGACAATAGCTCTCCGGGAACAGGGTTGGAGGGATAACCTACAGGACAATAGCTCTCCGGGAACAGGGTTGGAGGGATAACCTACAGGACAATAGCTCTCCGGGAACAGGGTTGGAGGGATAACCTACAGGACAATAGCTCTCCGGGAACAGGGTTGGAGGGATAACCTACAGGACAATAGCTCTCCGGGAACAGGGTTGGAGGGATAACCTACAGGACAATAGCTCTCCGGGAACAGGGTTGGAGGGATAACCTACAGGACAATAGCTCTCCGGGAACAGGGTTGGAGGGATAACCTACAGGACAATAGCTCTCCGGGAACAGGGTTGGAGGGATAACCTACAGGACAATAGCTCTCCGGGAACAGGGTTGGAGGGATAACCTACAGGACAATAGCTCTCCGGGAACAGGGTTGGAGGGATAACCTACAGGACAATAGCTCTCCGGGAACAGGGTTGGAGGGATAACTTACAGGACAATAGCTCTCCGGGAACAGGGTTGGAGGGATAACCTACAGGACAATAGCTCTCCGGGAACAGGGTTGGAGGGATAACCTACAGGACAATAGCTCTCCGGGAACAGGGTTGGAGGGATAACCTACAGGACAATAGCTCTCCGGGAACAGGGTTGGAGGGATAACCTACAGGACAATAGCTCTCCGGGAACAGGGTTGGAGGGATAACCTACAGGACAATAGCTCTCCGGGAACAGGGTTGGAGGGATAACCTACAGGACAATAGCTCTCCGGGAACAGGGTTGGAGGGATAACCTACAGGACAATAGCTCTCCGGGAACAGGGTTGGAGGGATAACCTACAGGACAATAGATCTCCGGGAACAGGGTTGGACAGCCCTGTCATAGAGAGTTCAAAACAAAAGGGGGGTTCCATAGGGATTAGGGCCCCTGGTTGTCATGGTAACTTAATTGGCATGTGTTTCCAGGCTGGTGTTATTATGGTCTGTCCAGTACACTGCCTGCGCCTCATTACACTGACCCACCATACTGCTCTGAGTGGGCTGTCACCTCTGTTGCTCTCCTCCTTTTCTCATCCTTTACTCCTGTCAGGGACACTCGGTTAGACTGCCTGATTACTGCAGTTGGATCTAGAGGTGTGTGTGTGTGTGTGTGTGTGTGTGTGTGTGTGTGTGTGTGTGTGTGTGTGTGTGTGTGTGTGTGTGTGTGTGTGTGTGTGTGTGTGTGCGTGCATCCTCACTTGCTGTAAACCAGTTGGTTTAACGAGGAAGGCTCCTATCCGACTGAGAATGTAAACACTAATTGGGAAATGCTTTAAATTATTTCTAATTAGTACAAGTGTGGTAATAATTGGCTGGGTAATCTTAGGATTCATTAGCAGTGCTGTGTGTGTGTGTGTTTGAATAGACCCTGGGCCTTGCAGCTTGCTAATGGACCCCCAGCCTCTCAAGGAGGTCTCTGGGAGAGGGAAGCCCAGACAGAAGCATCTTTGTTGGGCTTGTCGTTCTGTGGGTGGCCTCTCCGCCTGGAGACCCTCATTTGTTTCACAGTGGGCACCCGCCCCCATGACCCTCACCTCATTTAACATTCCTCCCCCTCTACCCCATCTAGTTCTTTTCCAACCCCCTCACCCTCCTGACCCCACTCCCACCCTTTCCTTTTTCCAGCTAAACAACACATTTTATTTTGCTGTAACCCAATTTGCCCCCCATCCTCCCCACTTCTGCTCTCTCTCTCTGCTTTTTTCATACATCCTCCCTGCTCTCTCACCCTCTTCTTCCGGCCTCCTTCTCTTTCTCTCTCTCTGTCCCTCTCTCATTCTCTATGTAGAGGTGGAGGTGAGGTAGCGTTGGGCTCTTGAGTTGTCTACATCCATCCACCTGGCCCACCCTACTTCATTTCCTCTGAAAAGAAAAGAACGAGGGAGGGAGGAAGGGAGGGTGGAAGGAAGGAAATAAAGAGCAGGAGGGGTCTGACCACTTGTTGCCTCAAGCTTTATAAACACCCTTTTTTTGAATTGTCCGGAGCTTGTGCCTGGAGCATTGAGATGTTTACTATTCAGTTTGCCAGGAATTTTTATTTTTTAGAATTATTCCCCTGGTTATTTATTTACTATCATGTTATCCTATGCACCCTGCTCCTGTTAACTCCTAGAGTGTTGTTTAGTACATTTTCCCATTGTTGTATGTCAGTAATGTACATCTACAAGGTTACTACTCCAGTCTCCTATTCCCTCCATCCCTCCCAGTCTTCCTCCTATTCCCCCCATGCCTCCCAGTTGCTGACATTTAGTGGGCTTCCTCCTATTCCCTCCATCCCTCCCAGTCTTCCTCCTTTTCTTCCATCCCTCCCAGTGCCAGACCACGGCCTTTTTTCATTCTCTATTCCTCCATCCCTCCGTTTTCCTCCTATTCCCTCCATCCCTCCCAGTCTTCCTCCTATTCCCCCCATGCCTCCCAGTCTTCCTCCTATTCCTCCATCCCTCCCAGTCTTCCTCCTATTCCCCCCATCCCTCCCAGTCTTCCTCCTATTCCTCCATCCCTCCCAGTCTTCCTCCTATTCCTCCATCCCTCCCCTCCATCCCTCCCAGTCTTCCTCCTATTCCTCCATCCCTCCCAGTCTTCCTCCTTTTCCTCCATCCCTCCCAGTCTTCCTCCTATTCCCTCCATCCCTCCCAGTCTTCCTCCTTTTCCTCCATCCCTCCCAGTCTTCCTCCTTTTCCCTCCATCCCTCCCAGTCTTCCTCCTTTTCTTCCATCCCTCCCAGTCTTCCTCCTTTTCCTCCATCCCTCCCAGTCTTCCTCCTTTTCCTCAATCCCTCCCAGTCTTCCTCCTTTTCCTCCATACCTCCCAGTCTTCCTCCTATTCCCTCAATCCTTCCCAGTCTTCCTCCTATTCCCTCCATCCCTCCCAGTCTTCCTCCTTTTCCTCCATCCCTCCCAGTCTTCCCCCAAGAGACAGAGAATCCCTCCCAGTCTTCCTCCTTTTCCTCCAGAGAGTCTTCCTCCTATTCCCTCAATCCTTCCCAGTTTTTATTCCCTCCATCCCTCCCAGTTTGTCACAGTGGCAGGCTCTCTAAACCTGGCTCCTGTCACTCAAACTTCTGGCCCTTCTTTGGACACTGTGTTAACAACCCTCCAGGCAAGCTTCAATGCCATACAACTCTCCTTCCGTGGCCTCCAATTGCTCTTAAATACAAGTAAAACTAAATTCATGCTCTTCAACCGATCGCTACCTGCACCTACCCGCCTGTGCAACATCACTACTCTGGACGGCTCTGACTTAGAATACGTGAACAACTACAAATACTTAGGTGTCTGGTTAGACTGTAAACTCTCCTTCCAGACCCACATCAAACATATCCAATCCAAAGTTAAATCTAGAATTGGCTTCCTATTTCGCAACAAAGCATCCTTCACTCATGCTGCCAAACATACCCTTCTAAAACGGACCATCCTACCAATCCTCGACTTTGGCGATGTCATTTACAAAATAGCCTCCAATACCCTACTCAACAAATTGGATGCAGTCTATCACAGTGCAATCCGTTTTGTCACCAAAGCCCCATATACTACCCACCATTGCGATCTGTACGCTCTCGTTGGCTGGCCCTCGCTTCATACTCGTCGCCAAACCCACTGGCTCCATGTCATCTACAAGAACCTGCTATGTAAAGTCCCCCCTTATCTCGGCTCGCTGGTCACCATAGCATCTCCCACCTGTAGCACACGCTCCAGCAGGTATATCTCTCTAGTCACCCTCAAAACCAATTCTTTCTTTGGCCGTCTCTCCTTCCAGTTCTCTGCTGCCAATGACTGGAACGAACTACAAAAATCTCTGAAACTGGAAACACTTATCTCCCTTACTAGCTTAAGCACCAACTGTCAGAGCAGCTCACAGATTACTGCACCTGTACATAGCCCACCTATAATTTAGCCCAAACAACTACCTCTTTCCCTACTGTATTTAATTAATGTATTTATTTTGCTCCTTTGCACCCCATTATTTTTATTTCTACTTTGCACATTCTTCCATTGCAAATATACCATTCCAGTGCTTTACTTGCTATATTGTATTTACTTTGCCACCATGGCCTTTTTTTGCCTTTACCTCCCCTATCTCACCTCATTTGCTCACATTGTATATATACTTATTTTTCTACTGTATTATTGACTGTATGTTTGTTTTACTCCATGTGTAACTCTGTGTCGTTGTATCTGTCGAACTGCTTTGCTTTATCTTGTCCAGGTCGCAGTTGTAAATGAGAACTTGTTCTCAACTTGCCTACCTGGTTAAATAAAGGTGAAATAAAAATAACATTTTTTTTAAAGCCATAGACTGTTCTCTCTGCTACCACACGACAAGTCTGGAACCAACAGGACCCTGAACAGCTTCTACCCACAAGCCATAAGAATGTTAAACGAGACTTCTAAATAGCTGATGAAATGGCTTCCTGGACTACCTGCATTTACCCTCTCTGCACTAACTCTCTTGCACTGACTCTATGCACACACACTAGACACTACCCACACACTGACACGTACAGTTGAAGTCAGACGTTTACACACACTTAGGTTGGAGTCATTAAAACTTGTTTTTCAACCAATCCACACATTTCTTGTAAACAAACTATAGTTTTGACAAGTCAGTTAGGACATCTACTTTGTGCATCACACAAGTCAGTTAGGACATCTACTTTGTGCATCACACAAGTCAGTTAGGACATCTACTTTGTGTCTGTAGAACTGTATGTGTGTTGCTGTAGAACTGTCTGTGTGTGGCTGTAGAACTGTGTGTGTGTGGCTGGCTGTAGAAATGGCTGTAGAATTGTCTGTGTGTGGTTGTAGAACTGTCTGTGTGTGGCTGTAGAACTGTCTGTAGAACTGTATGTGTGTGGCTGTAGAAGTGGCTGTAGAATTGTCTGTGTGTGGCTGTAGAACTGTCTCTGTGTGTAGAAGTAGAACTGTCTGTATAACTGTCTGTGTGTGGCTGTAGAACTGTCTGTGTGCGGCTGTAGAACTGTCTGTGTGCGGCTGTAGAACTGTCTGTGTGCGGCTGTAGAACTGTCTGTGTGTGGCTGTAGAACTGTCTGTGTGTGGCTGTAGAATTGTCTGTGTGTGGTTGTAGAACTGTCTGTGTGTGACTGTAGAACTGAATGTAGAACTGTCTGTGTGTGGCTGTAGAACTGCCTGTAGAACTGTCTGTGTGTGGCTGTAGAACTGTCTGTAGAACTGTATATGTGTGGCTGTAGAAGTGGCTGTAGAATTGTCTGTGTGTAGAAGTAGAACTGTCTGTATAACTGTCTGTGTGTGGCTGTAGAACTGTCTGTGTGCGGCTGTAGAACTGTCTGTGTGGCTGTAAAACTGTCTGTGTGTGGCTGTAGAACTGTCTGTGTGTGGCTGTAGAACTGTCTGTGTGTGTAGAAGTAGAAGTGGCTGTAGAACTGTCTGTGTGTGGCTGTAGAACTGTCTGTAGAACTGTATGTGTGTGGCTGTAGAAGTGGCTGTAGAATTGTCTGTGTGTGGTTGTAGAACTGTCTGTGTGTGACTGTAGAACTGAATGTAGAACTGTCTGTGTGTGGCTGTAGAACTGCCTGTAGAACTGTATGTGTGTTGCTGTAGAACTGTCTGTGTGGCTGTAGAACTGTCTGTAGAAATGTATGTGTGTGGCTGTAGAAGTGGCTGTAGAATTGTCTGTGTGTGGCTGTAGAACTGTCTCTGTGTGTAGAAGTAGAACTGTCTGTATAACTGTCTGTGTGTGGCTGTAGAACTGTCTGTGTGCGGCTGTAGAACTGTCTGTGTGCAGCTGTAGAACTGTCTGTGTGTGGCTGTAGAACTGTCTGTGTGTGGCTGTAGAACTGTCTGTGTGTGGCTGTAGAACTGTCTGTGTGTGGCTGTAGAACTGTCTGTGTGTGGCTGTAGAACTGTCTGTGTGTGTAGAAGTAGAAGTGGCTGTAGAACTGTCTGTGTGTGGCTGTAGAATTGTCTGTGTGTGTAGAAGTAGAAGTGGCTGTAGAACTGTCTGTGTGTGGCTGTAGAATTGTCTGTGTGTGTAGAAGTAGAAGTGGCTGTAGAACTGTCTGTGTGTGGCTGTAGAAGTGGCTGTAGAACTGGCTGTGTGTGGCTGTAGAAGTGGCTGTAGAACTGGCTGTGTGTGGCTGTAGAAGTGGCTGTAGAGGTGGCTCTGTGCTGTAATTCATAACACATGATGAATTGACACAAAAAGCTACAGTGAATGTTGACATTTGAGTATATGACCCCAGAAGGAATTGAACTCAAGACCCTTGGTGTTGGGAGGGCTTTGTTTACTCCAACTGAGCCACACATCTTAATGGCACTTAAATCAGTCTGTAGGAGGAGTCCTGCTCTTCATCTTCATCTCGTAGTATAATACCGCTCAATAGAGTGAATAGTTTCACAAAGACATTTCCAGAATATACAATCACTGACTATCTACAGTTCATCCCTTTGACTCTGTGCAGAGTTGGCAGTATGGATGACAAGTCTATGGCACCAGAACCAAGGACAAAACCCTTCCTGGAAAGGAGCATTCTGGTCTCTGAATGTAGCTGTGGGTTTGATTCCCACTTCTGACAATACTTTCTTACTGTTAGACTTGAACTGGTGAGATTATACATGAAGTTTGCTGTGATAGTTACAATATGCCAATCTAGTTAAGTGGATCGTTTTTAAATCAAAAGCTTCATATCAGTCAACAATCAACATCAACAGCATGACTTATTCAGCACTTGTGGAAGTGTGCGTGCATGCGTTCATTCATGTGTGAGTTTGTGCCTGTGGTGCTTTGAGTTCTGTCCAGTCCAGCCCTACAACATCCTGTGGCTAAGTTTTAGGTAGCCAGTTGAAATCTCTCATGGAGAATCACTATAGTAGAAATACAGTGGGGAGAACAAGTATTTGATACACTGCCGTTTTTGCAGAAAAGCATTCCCAAAGAATGATGTTTCCACCTCCATGCTTCACGGTTGGGATGGTGTTATTGGGGTGGTAGTCATCCTGCTTCTTCCTCCAAACACGGCAAGTGGAGTTTAGACCAAAAAGCTCTATTTTTGTCTCATCAGACCACATGACCTTCTCCCATTCCTCCTCTGGATCATCCAGACGGTCATTGGCAAACTTCAGATGAGCCTGGACATGC